>NC_056728.1:1669360826-1669708326 GCF_019279795.1 Protopterus annectens
TGCCAATGATGAGCCAGCTGAACTTGTTAAAGTCCTGATACAAAATACCACACTTTGCTGGCATTAAAGCTGTGACCTTGACTATTACACAGGTGACCAAAGATCAAGTAATAATCTATTACTGTTGTACTGGAAGAGTCAGCTGGTGATGGGAAAACTGGGTGGTTGATGGCCAATTCTCCTGTCCTGAAGGGAGACAGTTGGGCTATTTACTGTAGGAGTGATCTCTGCAGTAGAACATCTGTATGAATACTTCATGTTTTAAAATGATACTGAAAGGAAGTGCCACTGGGGCCGGTGTTTGCATACAATGCAAATCTGACATATATAAACAGCATGGGGTAGCAGCTAAAACTTAAAATTTGGCTGTAGTCTTTTTTGCAACTGGCCAATTCAATGACTGTCTCTTGGTTGAGTTTCTCTTCTCAAATGTGCCATTCCTGAAATAGCAAAGCAGACAAGTCTCTTTTTATTAGTGTATTAAGGTACAATAGTTCTTTATAGAAAGACTGACGTTCTCCTTCACAAGGCAATATTGGAATTATTACGTTTAAAAAGTAAGGGTGTGTAGAGAATCCTGCACCCCTATCCTTGCAAAAACACGATACTTGTGGGTTATGTTAGACATAAGCTGAGATGTGGTGTCTTAACTTATGGACTTTTCAACAGGCTAGTCTTTTTGACAGTTTAAACTCAGTAAGCTTGTGATATATGAAATGGACACTGAAATAATGGACTAAATCTAAACAATCTTGAAAGTAATGGGTGATGGCCACCTGCTGTTCAGTGCGTTCCTCCAACTACTCAAACTGGGTATTAGAAAACTGAATGAATGTATTAACTTTACAGTACACTATTAAAGGGCAGAGCATGACTATGATTCACTTCCAGTCAATGAGGAAGAACAAACAAATTTGCAGGTAGTCCGTATAGCACTTATCATTTCAGCATCTCAAAAGCAGGGTCATCTAGTGAACAGTGCACTAGTTTGAAAATCTTAGCCTCTCAGTGAACCCAAGTACACTATAACATTTGAGTAACCTTGCGTAGGCTTAAATTTTGTGTGCATTGGTTTCCCTCTAGAAATGAGATGCTATCATCTAATTTGTCTTTAGTCATCTGTATTTAAAAAAAAATGCTAACAACTCTAAGATGAATGCTAAAAGGAAGCTTCTCCTATCAGATGTGCTCCTGAGATGGCTAAAGAGAGAGAACATGCTGCAAATATCTAGGTTCATTGAGACCATATACAGACGGCAAGCATTTTTAAATGCAAAAACATTGTTAGTCATCAATAGAATGACCTAGTTTATAAAAGCCAACACAAAGTTGCCATTCTTTCATACTCATTAACACTTGTGTACTGTGGACTATTACACCTCTAGCAGCCTACACACATCTTGCATTCCAGAGCATTTTCTGAAAAACAAACTTAAAAAGATAAACAAATGTAAATAATTTGTGAAAAGTAAAAGCTATTACAACTATGCAAATAGAAATGTTATCAGTAAGAAGTATTTGTTGCAGTGAAAATAGTGAGGGCATTCATAGACTTTACATAAATACTGTAATACATTATAATGTATACAAACCCCAAATTAGACTTTTTTTAACTTTCACAAATTTTCATAACTTGAAAACTACACATCCTAGACATATACATTTAGAACATTTTTGTTAACCAGACATAAGCTTTCACATGTGTGAAGATGTGAGGTATTGGCAGCTATGCCATGAGAAGTAAAGCAGTGGATGTGTAACATATGCCAGCACAGCTAGCTGGAATTTTGTAAAGAATTTTATATATATATATATATATATATATATGTATATATATATATATATATATATATATATATATATATATATGTCATTTGTATATCAAACTGATTTGTACAGATGCTTATGTTGAAAAATGTATTTGTAAAGCTGCTTGTGATAAAAATGCACCAACAGTGTGCCCTGCTACACAGAAAAAGAAATATACATGTATTATTGTACCTGTTTAAAAGTATATATTTTAGCAGAGGATACTGGAAGAGAAGAGGTTAATCTCAATCCACCTAAGTTTGAAAATAGTTTGAAATTAAATTACCTGACTTATGCTATACAGATTGTATCGTACAATTCTCAATGCAGCCAGAGACAAAAAAGTCTGTACTAAGAAGCTTTCTGCTTTGTCTTTGGGGTGAAATGATTGCTGCTCTGGAAGGGTGGAGTTTGAGATTGTTTTATGACTTCCAGGAGCTGCAGCAGATCTTAGCAAGGCTCTCTGTGTGTATTATTAACACACATGTGCTAAATCTTGATAGCTTCTCGCCAAGGGGGGGGGGGGGAGCATGGAAACCGGAGGTCAGATCACCATATGTATGTGATGTCATTCTGCAATCTATCATTAAAAATTATATTTTAATACTAGGTGAGACAGAAGTCTCAGGGCAGTCTGTTCTTTTTTTTTTTTTTTAATATGACAAGGAAGGACCCCTCACCTATTTCATCTTGCCTTGCTCTAGTAAGTGACCAGGGAATAGTAATTCTTTAGATCAGTCAGGAAAATACAGATCAGTCAAGTACTGTTTTTCTGTATCTTGTGAATCTATTCATCTGTGTTACTTTAATATTTCCGGTGACTGAAACTCTGGTGTTTACTATAAATATATACTTAGTATTTCATGTTCTTTTCTTATTTATTATTAAATATATTTAAACTTTTTATCGTGGCTGGTATTTTAGAGAATATTTTAATCTTTGAGAGTACTCGTATATACCTGAAGACAGCTGTGTCTACTTCTGAAAGCCCTCCTTTTGGTCAAACTACCATTTGTATTAATACTCACTTCACTCAGTATAATTGGGTACCCTTACAAAAGCCTTAAGAGTAATTGGCTTTGGAGTGTCTGGTGGTGTAACTAATTACAGTCTGGGCAGAAGGGGGCATAGCTAATAAATCCATGCCAGCCTTTTGCAGATGTGTGTGTGTGTGTGTGTGTGTGTGTGTGTGTGTGTGAGAGAGAGAAAATCAAATCTCAAAGACTGTGTGTCAGCTGTTTGGAGGAGGGACACGAAGCACTGGTTTCAGAGAGAGGATGTTGGAGAACTTGGCTTGTACACTTGGCTGAGGTCTCAACTCTACAGCTGTGTCAGTGGGGAGTCTTACTGAGGACTTGGAGGGAGACAGAGAAATCCAGACCCTGGACTGTGTGTGTTCCCCGTGTGCTCTTAAGGGAAATTGTGCTTGATGCAGAGAGCTGCATCTGGAAATAATGGGTGTATCCATTTTTGTTCCAAGTGAACATTCCTCTCTAGTGCTAGTGGTGAGGATTCAGCCTCCTTGATTATTGATCCAGAGTGGGGACGACACATTTTGGTGAGCAGTGATGTGGATATTAACTGAACCTCTGGAGCCTGTAGGCAGTTGCCACTAAAAGTGTGTCCTCTCAGCAGCCACAAGGTAAACATTCAGAGTTTCATTTCACAATGGTTTTATTTATTTGTTTGTTGTTTACTTTAGCCAGGGAAAGCAGGTAAAGATGCAAGCAAAGGATTATCGCAAGCTGAAAAAGAACCAGTTGGCCAAGGTGTGTCAAGCCAAAAAACTGATGCATGTCAACCTGACTAAAGAGAAATTGATTTCAGCTTTAGTCGCAGCTCACACCAGCAACTAGGGGAATAACCAGTCTGGTGATGGGAGTTTGCAGCCCTCAGAAACAGGACAGTTCACCTCTTCCTCAGAGGACTTAAAATATCCATCTGGAGTTAAAGATACTTAAACTGGAGGCCAAACATTTGGAATTAGAATCAGCAGAGAAACTGTGGTGTTTGGAGGCTAAAGAAAATGGGAAACAGATTGAATCAGAATCAGCTGAGAGAGACTGCAGCATGTGGAGGCTGAAGAAAATGAGAAGCAGCATCAACATGAGAGGTGGAGGCTGACTCTTCACCAGGGTCATGGAGGTAATGGGGAAGGGAATAACAGCCCCAGAAGCAATAAAGGTCAGTTATTTTTTTCCACAATTTACAGAGGGTGATCATTTTGATAGTTTTATTCATATGTATTTGAAAGAGTATGTAAATAGTATCTGGGTATGGTTCCGGACTCCCTTACTCTGTGGTAAAGCTGTAACTGCTGTTTCTAAGTTGTCTGATATTGACTGTTTAAACTATGGTAAAGTAAAGAAATGTTAAAGATCAGAAAAAGTATACTTCCAGCAGCTCACGGCAGTTAAATCCAAAATAAAGCCAATGCCAAGTTAGAATCCATTAAAAAGTTTTAATGTAGCAAAGAACAGGAAGAATTGGTAAGCGCTTTCACAAAAATTAAGTTTGCTTCATCAGACTTTCATATTTAAAAGCATACATAACTATTTAAATATACCAGCTCTTTTTAAAAAGCCCAGTCACATAATTCTTTCCAATCATATGACGCGCAATCTCAATTTAACCCTATATCTGCTGTAACATAATAAACTAATGTAAAGTATATGTAAAAAACACACAATTCACACAAGATATATATATTAAACAATAAATACTCATACATCCATAAATATATACATGTGTATTCTAACAACAGCAAAAATGCATAAAACCAATAATCATAAGAAATATACAGTAAATAATTATTTGGTAGGTCAAATAAGTCTATCATTTCCTAAGTTTCCTATTCTTTAATTTCGAAGTAATGGCTATATGGTCATCGAGTCCCTTACCCAAGTGTGCCCTAAGTCTAATGATCCACCTAAGTTCTCTCTCTTCAGTGCTCGTAGATATATTACCCAATCTAACATCATTTCTCACTAATTCTAGTACACTAAACCTACAATGATGCTCGGTGCCCAACTCCATAATGTGTTTTGCTATGGCACAGTAGATATGTCCCTTTCTTAAGCAATACACCTTATACATTCCCTCAGCCTCCTGTTGGTTTTTCCTATGTAAAACAAACCACAAGTAATGCATTAGGCAAGATATATCATGTTCTTGGAGTTACAATTACCATTCACCTTCACATCATACCTCACACCGGTATCTGGATGATTAAAGTCTGTTCCCTCATATATATATATATATATATATATATATATATATATATATATATATATTTATATACATTCACAAAAGTTACATTCCCTACATTTAACTGTTCCTTCACCACTTGGTGTTTGGATCAGTTGTCCAGCCATCTTTGAGTAGCTTAATCTCTGTTTCAAATTTCTGGTGTTCTTATTGACCATCCATGGTCTAGTCCCTACTAATTCTGCTATTCGATTATCCACCTGAAGAATGTACCAATTCTTCTGGAAACTTTCTCTTAAAGCTTTATTATCTTTTGTACAAGTGACAGAAAAAGGAACTCTGTTCCTTTCTTTCTGTCTTTCTACATTATGTACCTTAAGTTCGGAATAGTCAGGTTTAGCTCCATCTTTCCTAAGACCTATGGATGCATGACAAATCTCTTGTACTTTGTTCTTCCTATAGCCTCTGTTCACAAAGTCACATTCCAATTTACTTAATTCCTTCTCAAAGTTGATATCTCTGTCAGCTAACCTCGAGCATCACATCGCTTGACCCTTGACAATATTGTCAAACATATATGGAGGATACATACTTGTCCTATGAAGACATGCCACACGTTGGTATTCTTTCCTATACCTGTCAGAATGAATGTATCCCCTATCGTCTATGCTTAATATTTAAATATTTTATAGTATTATTGAAATACTTCCCAGTGAAGTTCAAAAAGTCATTATTATTATTCAAATAATCAACAAACTTTTGTAAGTGTGCTAAGTCTCCCCTCCATAATATGAAAAGATCATCAACAAAACATTAATAGAATTTCATATGTGATGTAGCTAGTGGCTGTAATAGCATGGTCACTAGCTCCCATTCTGCCATCACCATGTTGGCATAGCTTTTGGCACACGTAGTACCCATATCTACGCCCGATGTCTGAATATAGTAGCACCCATCAAATATAAAAATGTTGCTATCAAAGATCAACTCAAGTAAATAACAGATGAAATCAACATGAGTTTCAGAATATGGTCTTTTCCTTAATAGGAAATTCTTGACTATTACTATTCCATCTGTATTGGGTATTACAGTAAAGAGGGATGTCACGTCAAGGGTTACCATTAACATGCCTTCATCAGAACAAATAGGTCTACTGTTAGTGTATTCATATAACTCCTGTAAAAACTGTTTACTGTCACGTAGTATGTACTCATGACTTTGTAGAATTGGCTTTAACTGTTTATCAACATAGATGGATAATGGCTCTGTGAGCCAGCCCCCACCCACCACAACTGGTCTAAAAAGGGGCGAACATGGATCCTTGTAGATCTTGGGCAATCCTTGCAGAGTTGGAAGAAAAGAACACATGTATGTTTCTTGAATTTGAAAACAGCCCAAAGGTAATCTTTATCCACCACTGGCCAGATGCATTTTCTTTGGATGTGGTATGGGTTTCAATGCTGTTTCTATGAATGTGAGTTTCAAGGGCAAAGAAGTTTTAATGTCAAGCCTATTTTCTTTGTGAGACAGTATTGCTTTGTTTACCAGATGATGTATTTTAGTGTTTCTGCATTGTTGTGCTGTAAAATGTAAAAATAAAATCCAAATCATTGTAGAAGTAAAGCAGTATGCATACATTAGTGTTTATGGTAAATGGGGCGAAATAGCCAGGTAACGGGACATTGGAATGGCTGCAGGGGGACTCTGGTGTCATGTTTTGGTGGTCTGTTCTTCAGTTTACGTTCGAAAGTTGGCATCCCACAATTCCACTGGAGTGGGTGGGGTTACATAATTATGCATGCAAATTAGATGTTAATCAGTGTACAGATTTGTACCTATTTTTCATGGGCCTTGTCCAGACTTTTTGATGTTTCCAGGTTGAGAGGTATGTTCTCAATGCAGACAGAGACAAAATGTCTGCACTAGGAAGCTTTCTGCATTGTCTTTGGAGTGAACTAATTGCTGCTCTGGAAGGATGGAGGTTTGAAATTGTTTTATGACTACCAGGAGCTGCAGCAGATCTTAGCAAGGCTCTCTGTGTGTACTACTGACACACATGGTAAAATCCTGATAGCTTCTAGCCATGGGGGTAGCACGGGAACCAGAATTCAGATGACCAGATGTATGTGATGTCATTCTGTAATCCATCACTATAAATTATATTTTAATATTAGGTGAGACTGAAGTCTCAAGGCAGTCTGTTTTTGTAACCTGACAAGGAAGCACCCTTCACCTACTTCATCTTGCCTTGCTCTAGTAAATGAGCAGGGAATAGCAATTTTTTACATCAGTCTGGAAAATATAGAGAGATTAGTTAAGTACTGTTTTTTTCTATGTGAATCTATTTGTCTGTGTTATTTTAACATTTACTGTGACTACAACTCTGGTGTTTACTGTAAATAGATATTTAGTATTTTCATGTTCTTTTCTTACTTATTAAATATATTTAAGCTTTTCATTGTGGCTGGTCTTTTAGAGAATATTTTAATCTCTGAGAGTAACTTTATTTATATATATATATATATATATATATATATATATATATATATATATATATATATATATATATATATATATATATATATATATTTCGTGACAGCTCTGGCTACTCCTGATAGTCTTGCTGTTGTTCAAACTACAATTTGTATTAATATTCAGTTCACTCAGTATAATTAAGAAGCCTTGTAAGAGCCTTAGAGTAGCTGGCTTTGGAGTGTCTGGTGGTGGTACAACTACTTTATAGTTTGGACAGAAGGGGGAATAGCTAGTAAATCTGTGCCAGTCTTTCCCAGGTGTGCATGTGTGTGTGAAAATCAAATCTTAAAGTGTGTGTGTGCCACATGTTTGGAGCAGGGACACAAAGCACTGGTTTTACAGACAAGGTGATGGAGAACTTTGCTTGGACACTCAGCTGCGGTCTCACCTCTATAGCTATGCTAGTGGGGAGTCTTATTGGGGACCTGAAGGGAGACAGATACAGAAATCCAGACCCCGGACTGAGTGTGTTCCCTGTGTGCTCTTAATGGAAATTGTGCTTTATGCAGACAGCTGCATCTGGAAATACTGAGTGAATCAATTTTTGTTCCAACTGAATGTCCCTCTCCAGTGCCAGTGCTGAGGATTCGGGCTCCTTGATTATTGGCCCAGAGTGGGGACATCACAGCATGATAACAAGAAATTCCTCTGTAAGTGTGTATTTACTAAGATATTTACAGAAATATGAAAACATATCCTTAATCGTATAATTAGCAATACAAATAATACTGGATATCTATGAAGATGTTCAATGTACAGTCCAAATATTAAAGACTGGTTTCTTCAGTAACATTTAATGTTTGACCTAATGTCATTCAACAGTTTGTAAGTCACTTGGTTTTTGAAATTTTAAGAATATATGGAAATACTGCTTATATTTATAATTACTAACAAACAACTAGCAATATTTTCAATATAGTGTGATAAAAACCAGCATTTTCAGTGAACTGTCCAGTCTCCCTCATTGGTGTTTTACACCATAAACCTTAGTACAATACAGGTTTCCCAGCTAAGAGAATATGAACATAAATATAAAAATGTGAATAATAAGCAGCAAACAAAAATTAATTTCTCCACTGCATGACATTGTAGACCAACAGTCTTAGTGTTATTTTGTTAATAATTCCTCACCATTTCTAATACTGCCCATTATTGGCTGGCAAGTCACTTAAAGAAGACAAATCCCAAAAATTTCTGCCATATGGCATTATGGGTGTGAACTGGAAGTATACAAAAAAGATGTTACAGTCTTAACTGAGTTAAAGTGAAAAATACGTTGATTATTGCAAATGGGAATCAATTACATAACCTCCAAAAATATGGTGAATGTGTCACGCTGAGGTCCAGAAGAGCTGGCAATATATTCAGAAATACCAACTTCACGCCATTCCAATAAAATGCTGACATTTTATCCTCTTCCATTCTAACAGATATGCTAAATATTGTAGAATTGTACTGTAAAGAGGTAGTGCTTTCTACTACAGCTGAAAGCACACAGTACATGCTTCCTCATCCTGAGAACTACAAACACCTGCATGAAATGAACAGTCTCTTAGCTCAAGTCAGCAGCCTACACATGTCATCCAATTGCACAAGCCAGTGTATTTCTTTGTGCCGGTCCCAAGCCTGAATAAATGGGGAGTGTTATGTCAGGAAAAGCATTCAGTGTAAAATTTTTGCCGGAGCAAATATGTGAAAAACAATACAGATTTCCATACTGTATCAGTTTAGGCCCGGGTTAACAACGAACGCCTCCAGTAATGGTAGCAGACAGGGAGCTGGTGGAAAGTGGGCTACTGTTGGCTGAAGGAGAAGATGAATAATGGGAAAGCATGCCTGGAGGTAGGAGGAGAGGAGGAAAGTTAGGAGCATGGAAATAAGGGTAGGAACTCTGAATGTTGGCAGTATGACTGGTAAAGGGAGAGAGCTAGCTGATATGATGGAGAGAAGGAAGGTTGATATATTGTGCATGCAAGAGACCAGATGGAAGGGGAGTAAGGCCAGGTGTATCAAAGATGGGTTCAAACTGTTCCACCATGGTGTGGATGGGAGGAGAAAATTGGACAGGGGGTTGTCCTGAAGGAATAGTATGTCAAGAGTGTTTTGGAGGTGAAAAGAGTGTCAGATAGAGTGATGTTTATGAAGCTAGAAATAGATGGTGTGATGATGAATGTTGCTAGGGCATATGCTCTGCAAGCTGGGTATGAGATGGATGAGAAAGAAAAATTTTGGCTCGAGTTGGATGAAGTTGTGGAGAGTGCACCCAAGGATGAGAGAGTGGTGACTGCAGCGGATTTCAATGGGTATGTTGGTGAAGTGAAGAGAGGGGATGAGGAGGTGATGGGTAGTTATGGTGTTAAGTAGAGGGGTCTATATTATATCACCGACCGCTTAAAGAAGTGAACGGTGATTACTCGACCCTATGTAAGTGAAAGCTTACAATCTCGTACTGTCAGAACGGCGATTTTTTTCCTAGGGAAAAAAAAAAATCGCTGTTCCAAAACAGATACACACCAAACAAACAGCAATCCACACACATACACCCAAAATCTTACAACTAACCGTACACTAAACTATACACACACCACTGACTATCCACTTACCTTAACCCAAACCCTAACCCTAAGGTCCGTCACTATTGCACACTCACCTCACCTGCTCCCTAACCCTAACTCACCTACCCCGCCCTAACCCTCATGTCCACACAATCGCACACATACCTTACCCGCGCCCTAACCCTACTCACCTAACCCGCCCTAACCCTCACATCCACATGATCGCACACTTACCTGAACCCGACCCGTAACTTTCCACCACAGCTCTGAAAATACCAAAACAACAGAAATGGACAAGCAAAATCTTTCCCTAGGAAAAATTTTGGGTTTCTGTTGCTTTGATATTTTAAGCTTTCGCTCCATAGGGTTCGATATTAGAACATTCGAAGGTTTTAAACCTCAATGTTCTAATATAGACCCAAGTAGAGGACTGGAGAAGGCCAGATGGTAGTGGATTCTGTGAAAAGCTTGGACATGGCTGTGGTGAATACGTATTTTAAGAAAAGGAAGGTGCAGAGGGTGACACAAGAGTGAAGGAAGATGCACACAGGTGGATTATATCACATGCAGGAGAGCCAGTCTGAAGGAGATTGGAGACTGCAAAGTGGTGACAGGGGAAAGTGTAGTTAGGCAGCATAGGATGGTCGTCTGTAGGACGATGTTGGTGATTAAGAAGAAGAGGAGGAGGACAGTGAGGGCACTGCCAAGGATCAAATGGTGGAAGTTGGAAAAGGATAACTGTATGGTGGAATTCAGTGAAGAGCTACCAGATAGCTGGGCTGTCACAGCACAGGTGGTAAGGGCTACAGCTAGAAAGGTGCTTGGTGTGACATCTGGACAGAGGAAAGAGGTCATGGAGACCTGGTGGTGGAATGAGGAAGTACAGGAAAGTATACAGAGGAAGAGGCTGGAGAAGAAGAAGTGGGATTGTCAGAGAGATGAAGAAAGTAGACAGGAGTACAAGGAGATGAGGCATATGGTGAAAAGTGAGGTGGCGAAGGCTAAAGATAAGGTGTATGGTGAGTTGTATTATAGGTTGGACACTAAGGAGGGAGAAAAGGACCTGTACCAATTAGCTAGACATAGGAACCAAGCTGGGAAAGATGTGCAGGTTAAGGTGATAAAGGATAAAGAGGGAAACGTACTCACAAATGAAGAAAGGATGTTGAGCAGATGAAAAGAGTAGTTTGAGGGAATGATGAATGAAGAGAATGAGAGAGAGAAGGTTGGATGATGTGGCAATAGTTAATCAGGAAGTGCAACGGATTAGCAAAGAGGAAGTAAGGATAGGTATGAAGAGGATGAAGAATGGTAAGGCTGTTGGTCGAGATAACATACCTGTGAAAGCATGGAGGTGTTTAGGAGAGATGCCAGTGGGGTTGTTAACCAGACAGTTTAACGGAATTTTGGCAAGTGAGAGGATGCCTGAGGAGTGGAGAAGAAGTGTACTGGTACTGATTTTTAAGAATAAGAGTGATGTGCAGAGCTGTAGTAACTATAGAGGGATAAAAAATGATCAGCCAGCCACAGCATGAAGTTATGGGAAGGAGTACTGGAAGCTAGGTTAAGAAGGGAGGTAATGACTAGTGGGGAGCAGTATGGTTTCATGTCAGGAAAAAGCACTACAGATGTGATGTTTGCTCTGAGGGTGTTGATGGAGAAGTATAGAGAAGGTCAGAAGGAGCTGCACTGTGTCTTTGTAGACTTAGAGAAAGCATATGACAGGATGCCTAGAGAGGAGTTGTGGTATTGTATGAGGAAGTCGGGAGTGGCAGAGAAGTGTGTAAGAGTGGTATAGGATATGTAGGAAGGCATTGTAACAGTGGGTGAAGTCTGCAGTAGGAGTGACAGATGCAGTGCAACAGTGGTGAGGTCTGCAGTAGGAGTAACGGATGCATTCAAGTGGAAGTGGGATTGCATCAAAGATCAGCTCTGAGCCCTTTGTTATTTGCAATGGTGATGGACAGGTTGACAGACGAGATCAGACAGGAGTCCCTGTGACTATGATGTTTGCGGATGACATTGTGATTTGTAGTGAGAGTAATGAACAGGTAAAGGAGACCCTGGGGAGGTGAAAATATGCTCTACAGAGGAGAGGAATGAAGTTCAGCAGGACTAAGATAGAATAGATATGTGTGAATGAGAGGGAAGACATAGGAATGGTGAGGATGTGGGGAGTAGAGCTGGTGAAGGTGGACGAGTTTAAATACTTGGGATCAACAGTTCAGAGTAACGGTGAGTGTAGAAGCGAGGTGAAGAAGAGAGTGCAGGCAGGGTGGAGAAGAGTGTCAGGAGTGATTTTTGACAGACGGGTACCAGTAAGAGGGAAAGGGAAGGTCTACAAGATGGTAGTGAGACCAACAATGTTATATGGGTTGGACACGGTGGCAATGACAAAAAGACAGGAGTCAGAGCTGGAGGTGGCAGAGTTAAAGATGTTAAGACTTGCATTGGGTGTGAACAGGATGGACAGGATTAGAAATGAGTATATTAGAGGGTCAGCTCAGGTTGGACAGTTTGGAGACAAAGCCAGAGAGGTGAGATTGCGCTGGTTTGGACATGTGCTGAGGAGGGATGCTGGGTATATTGGAAGATGGATGGTAAGGATGTAGCTGCCAGGTAAGAAGCAAAGAGGAAGGCCTAAGATTAGGTTTATGGATATGGTGAGAGAGGACATGCAGGTGGTTGGTATGACAGAGAAAGATGTAGAAGACAGGAGGAAATGGAAACAGATGATCTGCTGTGGTGACCCCTAACAAGACCACCCAAAAGAAAAAGAAGAATGTCAAAATATGTTCTATGGTGACCAGTAGAGTGAGAAAAACAGGGATATGTAGGCCAGTTTGATGGTGAAGCTGACTGTGTAGTTCATACCTCTCAGCTGTACCTCATTATCAAGAACATTCCCCATTCTGAGTCTTAAAAAGTTCCAGGTTCAAAACTGAAAGGGTTTGGCATGTATTCATTTTTTAAGATATTTTTTTAACAAATATCCTTGTTAAATAGTACTGAGTAAAACTGAATCATATTAATATTCTAAAATAACTATTTTTAAGCATGAATAAACAATTAATAACCATGCTGTGAGCTTCCTTGTTGAAGATGTTAGTGTTCCACATTTTGACCATTTCTTACACATTATGAGATGTAGTGTTCCACATTTTAGAGATGGAAGGTTGAGAACCATGGTGCTTTTCAGTGCAAATACAACCCGACTGTATTCAGGAGTAATAATCTGCTGGTAGAAAATGGTGGTGAGTTGTGGGTGTGGGCAGCACTTAACATCTGCATAGTGGCTAACTTGCTTTTCTTTCTAGGAATGACTTTAATGGACCCCTCCCACAAAAAAGTATATCACCAGCTGAAGGTATGAAAACCATTCAGGCCAGGGTTGGCTTTAGGCCAACTGGATTTGATAGGGCCCAATGGCTATGGGGGTGGGGGGGGCCTCTGACCTTTGATCCATGAAGAGTCACTGCTCCCACCAGCCCCATCACAGCTGTTTAACCTGCAGAAGAAAGAAGCATCTTGCAGGACCCTGCAGAGATAAGAAGTTAGTATAGTGGAGCAAGGAATTAAGGATACATAGTTTTGCTCCCTGTGCAGCCATCAGTCTCAATAGTAGAGCATACAACATATCTCTAAATCTGTTGTGCCTTTTGTTGAAGTGAGTGAGTTAGTGGTATGTTCAAGAGTAAGTGTAGTCTGTCAAAACTCAGAGTCAGAGACACTGAAGTTAAGTTCTAATTTTCTTTTTTTTTGGACAAACAAACAGATAATACAGTTAAGTACGTTTTATTTTTCACTGGCAGGCAAACTCATACATTTGTAATTGGTCACGAATCAGCTCTTTTTCTTGATTTGGAGATGGGGCTTTTTAGACAGTTGCGGCTGGGTAAAGTAGATTAACAACAGATTGTTGAGTTTAGGATTGCTGACACCACTGTAAACAGGCCATCTTAAACCTTAAATTTCATTGCTTAAGTTGAAACTTGTACCTTCATGCAAAGTAAATTATTTGGTGCAAACCAAGCAAAGTCTACACACTGGTCTGTGCTGCAGTAACTGAACATCCTGGTAGCAACTACAGAACATACCTTTTTCAATTATCCAGACTTCTTCAGCAATCTTCACTGAAGTGACAACTGGCAGAAATTACAATGTCCAGATTTTTCGCCTCATATTTTTGGTCTATAACTGTTACTTTATAAATTCATTAATTTGTCTGGCAGTTGACGCACAGGATTAAGGTGCAGAGCTGTTAGCAAGCTGTTTCCTGTAGAACAGTGTTTGATTTCCTCAGCCTCCATTTCCTAACTGTGTCTGGGCTGAGTCAGAAAAAAAGAGGTCCATGCGGTCAGGAGATTAGTACTCTAACCCAGTTAAAAATGAATTAATCAGAGTAATATTTAAAAAGAAACGCCCTGGTTAAGGGTCTCTGTCCCCTTCCCCCAACTATGTCTGACTTTGTCCAGGATTCTTGAGCAAACAAGTTGAAAAGTATGGTACCACTGCATTAACACTGGTGTGGTAAAACAGTTATTTATTTATTTTATTTATTTTTGAAGTTCTAATTACAGAAGGAAAGGTTGTAAACAACATTTGTAAAGCAGATTAGATACGTACTGTTGGGGATAACTGACTTGAAGAATGTACTAATCCTAGCAAACAGCTGCATGGGTGGATATAAGAAAAATCTGAGTGTACTTTCCTATCCATACTAATGTCATTAAGTACCAGAAAGCTCATTCCTGATATCAAAACTGAGCCACTGGAGTGAGTCCAGGAAACAACCCTTAAGAAAATCAGGCGAGATATACAAACACTTTCAAGGGACGTGATCTAGTTTATTTATTTTGAGAGTCTGACTATCTGTCTTGGCAAAGTATAAAGAAAGAGTTAAGTAAGAGCAAATATACAAGTCTGGGGAGTCACAGCAAGGTATTCGAGTTGTCTCCTCTGATGTGTGGGAACAGCACAGTGAAGCTTTCCTGGGAAGATCACTTGTTGCTAGGGACAATAAATTATGAGTAATCCAGAGTATCATTGATGGTAATTATTTTGTGACACACTTAATAAGTAATCAAAGCAACCATTATTTTTAACTGTTGTGTGAAATCTGGTGGCATACCATTTTGAGACTTAAAACGTCCATATTCCTCAAAGTTCCTAATTGAAAGGATCAGTCAGTGTCAGACATTCAGTGTTTAGAATTTTAAATGATATCTGCAGTTGGTAATAACAGTGAATCATATTAATCAAAATAAATTTTTTAAACAGACACATTCTTTTGTCATTAACAGGATAATAATGCATAGTCTTTGTGAAGATAGGTGAAGGCTGCCAGCCTAACCAGATAGAATTTTGTAAATAATTCTGTCATTTGTAAATATTAAGATGAGCCACAGGCTTGTTCTCTTAAATGGGAAAAAAATGGTGTTAAATGTGGAACTGCAAAAATGTAACAACAGTGCACTCTGCTGTAACAAAGCTGACAAGTCAATTCTTTGATGTCAAAACTTGGAGCCAAGATGTCTAGATAGAGGCAGTCTGTCTATTGTTTTGAGGCCAGAGTTAATGGCTAGAACGTGCATGTATAATTTCTTTTATTGCTCTGGTTCCTGACCAGCTGCTAGATCAAAAGGGCTATAAACCCCTGAGAGTCTGTTAGCCTGGGAAACAGAAAGAAATGATGTAATCTGAAATGAATCAGTGGTACTGTGTTATCAATTTAAGGACAGAAAGAATGAGAGCATTAGAGCATTTGTCTTGATATCATCCAATCCACCACTCTGCATGTGTCTACATGTAAGTAGGATTTTAGAACTGTGTTTTCTCTTAGATATAGCTAGGAAATAGAAAGATTAGACTAGTTTGTTTTTCTGTGATGTCAGAACTTTTCTACTGTATTATTTTAAGTATTTCTCTGTGATCTCTGAACTCTTGACTAACACTGTGTAGTAAGAAGTATTGTCTTGTGTTTTTATTATTTATTATTAAATATTTTTAAACCTTTCAACTGTGCCTGTTTTGTGTAGAGATAATTTAAGTTCTAAGAGTACATTGCATGTATACAGTGATACCGTACCAAGTCACTCCAAATAAGTCTTGACTGTTCAGTCGCACTTACCATTTGGATAATAATATTGCAAAGTATAATTGGATAGCCTTTCATAAGGGCCTTTGAGTAGGTGATAAATATTAGCTGGGTGGTGGCAGTGATTTCTACTGTATAGTCTGGGTAAAAGGGGCACAGCTGGAGAACCTGTGCCAGCCTTCCCTAGGAGTGTCTGTGGTTGTATAAACTCTTATCTCAAAGTGTGTATGTGTCAGCTACTTGGGCAGGGACACGAAGCACTGGCTGGAAAGAGAGGGTGCTGGAGGTTTTAGCTTGCCCACTAGGCTGAGATCTGGACCCTATAGCTGTGCCAGTGAAGAGTCTTACTGGGGACCTGGAGAGAAAGGGAGAAACCAGTCCCAGACCGACTGTGATCTCTGTGTGCTCTTAAGGGAAACTGTACTTTACTGTGGGTGTATTTATTATCCATTCCCTATATGGACACCCCTCACTGGTGTTAGTGGTGAGGATTGAGGCTCCTTGATTGCTGGGCCAGTGCATGGGCGTCACATATTAATTGCTTGGCAGTGGTAGGATATCCACACCACATATTCATTGGTTGGCAGCTACTAATTGGCTTGTAGTAGTGGTGTGCGTAGAGTGAATTCCTGTAGCTTGTGTACAGTGATCACTGAAGGTGTTTTGTACTCTAAATCAGCCACGCAGTGAATACGCATAGTTCAGATCACAATTGTTTTATTTCTTTTGTTAGCTTAATCAGGGAGAGCAAGCAGCATGTCAGCAGAGAAGTACGGAAAGCTGACAAGGAGCCAGCTGGCTAAGATGTGCCAGGCTAGGGGACTGGTGCATGGAAACCTGACTAAGGCAGACATGATTGCAGCTTTGGTCACAGCTGCATCAGAAAACAGCAACCAGGATGACAATCAGACTGGCAGTGGAGATGTACCACCCTCAGAGAATGGACAGCTTAACCTTTCTGCAGAGGACTTAAAAATCCATCTGGAGCTAAAGAGACTCGAGTTGGAGGCCAGGTGTTTGGAAATAGTAGCAACTGAGAGACTACGATGTCTGCAGGCTGAGGAGAATGAGAAACTGCTATGCCTGGAAGCTGAGGAAAAGCAGAGGTAGAGGAAGCATGAGAAGGAGACGCTGACTCTTCACCAGAGTCATGGAGATAATGGGGAAGGGAGTAACTGGACCCCAGAAGCACAAAAGGTCAGTAAATTTCTTCTGCAGTTTAAAAGAGGGCGATAATTTTGACAGTTTCATTCACATGTTTGAGAGGGTATGAAAACAATACAATGTTGACCAAAGGCTCTGGGTAAGGTTTCTGACCCCCTTACTCCATGATAAAGCTGTAACTGTGATGTCTAAAATGCCTGACATTGACTGTTTTAATTATACTATGGTTAAAAACTGTTTGCTAGAATTGTTTAAGCTAACACCTGAAACTTATAGGAAAAAGTTTTGTGAGCATAGATGCAAGGCAGATGAAAGTTTGTGTGAATATGTTGCTGAACTGAGCACTTATTTTCATAGGTGGGTAAGTGGATGTCAGGTCACCACTTTTGAAGGGCTGGCAGACCTTTTGGTGAGGGAACAAGCCCTTAGCACTTTGCCAGAGGACATGAGGATCTGGTTAGCTGACAGACAATGTGTTACTTCAGATGAGGTGGGGAAGAAGGGAGCCCTATACCTAGGATGCAGGGCATCCCTGCACAGAAAGGAACCCCAAGTACTGCTCATGTGTCTAAAGGAACAGTACAGTTTTGTACCTACCATAAATGTAGATGTTCGAGTGCTAATACAGCTGCAGTCATAACAGATGGGTTCTCCTGCCGTCAGGCGGGTCCTCGGTCGGCCGAATTCCAAAGTCTAGGTCCGGCATCGGTTGTCGTCACTTCTTCCCTGACGTCAGTGCGACAGGGGTATAAAAGAACCAGCCGACGCCATTTTCTTCAGTTTTTCTTGCCCCAGATGTCAGGTGCCCCCAGAAGGAAGGCAATACATAAATTTGTGTAATAAAGCAATGCCATATAATCAAAATACAGTAGTGCAAGCAAATACACCATAAATGAATACCCCAATCAGGTTGTATGAAGAGGTGTTAGCCAATAGGCCTGTCCCAAGAGGGGAAGGAGGGAGGGAAACCTGGACTGCAGCTTTATTAGCACTCGAACATCTACATTTATGGTAGGTACAAAACTGTACTATGTTCATCGTGCATACAGCTGCAGTCATAACAGATGAGTAGAATCCCAAAGCTAAGAAAGGGGTGGTAGACACTAGGTGGAACTAGGAGGAGCCAGGATGCCCTGCAAGACTGCAGTGGCAAAGCCTGCTCTAGATTTGGAGTATAATGGAAGGTGGTAGTGTTTGGAGAAGGTATGCACAGAACTCCAAGTGGCTGCTTCCAAAATATCTTTGGTAGGAACTCCTCTGAGGAAAGCTGCAGAGGTAGCCGTGGCCCTTGTGGAGTGAGATCTGATGCCTGTAGGTACAGTTTTGCCATGAAAAGAATAACAAAAGCGTATGCAGTGGGCTATCCATTTTGAGATTGTCTGTTTGGAAATTGGCTTCCCTTGAGCTCCTATAGCATAGGACACAAAGAGCTGTTCTGATTTTCTGAAAGGCTTTGTTCTGTCCAAATAACAACGCAGTTGTCTGTGGATGTCCAAGGAATGTAGTAATCTCTCCCCTTTGTTTTGAGGATTAGGATAAAAGGTAGGTAAGTGTATAGCCTGATTCAAAGCTACCCTGGATACCACTTTTGGCATAAAGGACGGGTTGGTTCGTAAGGAAACTCTGTCCTGATGGAAGATGATAAAACGCTGCACAGCCATGAGGGCTTGTAGTTCCGATACCCTACGAGCTGAGGTAATAGCCAGAAGGAAAGCTGTTTTCCAGGAAAAAATATTGCAAATCTGTTGAGGCAGCTGGCTCAAAAGGAGGCAAGGTCAGCTTTTCTAGAATGAAATTGAGATCCCAAGCAGGTATAGGTTGTTTCCTTGGGAGTTTTATATTCTTAGCCCCTCTGAGGAACTGTCTTAAGAGAGGGTGAGAGAATAAGGGTGGATCAGTGTTGTATTCTGCAGAAATGGCTGAGGCATGGATTTTGATGGAGGAGAATGAAAGTCCACTGCTTAGCAGCTCAGCTAGATACTGTATATTTTGAGGTAAATTCAGTTTTCCAGGATTCTGGCCCTTTTTCTCATTCCAGGCACAAAACCATTTCCATTTTGCGGAGTAAGCTTTTCTAGTAGACGGCCTTCTGGCCTCCAAAATGACATCCTGCACCTCCTTGGAGAGTAGGGTCTGTTGTGATGTTAAGGAATCTTCCATGCGGCCAGATTGAGTGTTTTCAGCTGACTGTGAAGAGTTTTGAAGCTGTACTGAGTCAGAAGAAGAGGCATTAGAGGCAGGGTCCATGGTGGGGAATGCGTCAGGCTCCTCAGGAGTGGGTACCAGTGTTGTCTTGGACAGTCTGGAGCAATGAGAATCATCTTTGGTCTGTCTGCTCTGGTTTTTAATAGAACTTTGGGCAGCAGAGGAAGAGGTGGGAAGGCATAAACTGTCATTGTTGTCCAACTGAAAGAGAGAGCGTCCACTCTCCAGGCCTTTGGATGAAAAATCTTTGAGCAGAATTTTGTCAATTGGTGATTTTTGTGGGAGGCAAAGAGATCTATGTCTGGCCTTCCCCATGCTTGAATTATCTCTGTAAAAACTTGAGGATGTAACTTCCATTCGTGTGGATCTGTCATATTTCTGCTTAGGTTGTTTGCCAGCGTGTTTTCCTTGCCTGGCAAGTACTGTGCTTGAAGTTCGATTTGTAAGTCCAGAGCCATGTTCCAAAGTGACATGGCCAGCCTGCATATGGGGTATGAATGGGTTCCTCCCTGTTTGTTTATGTACCACATTACTGTGGTGTTGTCTGTCCTTATCAATAGTTGACCTGGATGCAGAAGGTCTTTGAAAGCTATAATAGCATTTATTACTGCTAGCATTTCCTTTTGATTGATGTGAAGGTGCTTTTCTTTTTGGGACCATTTGCCCTGAATGCACCGATTTGTCATGTGCGCCCCCCAGGCGTAGTCCGAGGCGTCTGTTGTGATGACTTGATTTGCTTGAGGCTTGCTGAATGGGAGACCTGTGTTTGTTTGGCATGCTTGAGCCCATCTCCGAAATTCCTGTTGAAGACATGGAATTAGTGGTATTACTGTTTCCAAACTGTGGCTGTGTTGAGACCATAGGTTTTTCAGGTACCATTGAAGTTTCCTCATATGCAGCTTTGCACATGGGATTAGTAGGATGCAAGATGCCATGAATCCCAGAGCCTGCAGGTTTTCCTTGCAGTCAGCCTGGTGAAATTTGCTAGAGTTCTGAAGTATTGAGTTAGTTGCCCCTGCTTCTAGCGTGAGGTAGGCCATCTGGGTGTTTGTGTCCAAGTTGGCACCCAGGAAAATTATTTTCCGAGAGGGTATTAGCCTTGATTTCTTTTTGTTGACTGTGTATCCCAGAGAATTCAACAACATTATTACATAAGCCAGATGTTTCAGAAGTATGTGCTTGCTGTCCGCTTGGATCAGGCAGTCGTCCAAATAGGGGTATATTTGTATCCCTTGAAGTCTGCAGTAGGCAATTACTGATGCCAGGCATTTCGTGAATACTCTGGGCGCAGTAGATAAGCCAAAGGGCAATGCAGAGAATTGATAATGGGTTGAACCTGCAAGAAATCTGAGGTATCTTCTGCAATTTTGTCTGATTGGGACATGCAGGTATGCCTCCTTGAGGTCCAATGTTACCAGCCAAGACTCCTTGCCCAGTATGGGAAGAAGCTGCTGTAAAGTGAGCATCTTGAATTTTGGTACGAGTAAAAATGTGTTTAGGACGGATAGGTCCAAAATAGGTCTCCAATCTTTTCCCTTCCTTGGTACCAGGAATAGTCTGGAATAAAAACCTTGACCTTGTTCGTGAGTAGGTACCTCTTGAATAGCTTTCATGTCCATGAGATCTGAAATCTGACTTTGTGTCTTTGCCCTTTGATTGTGTGGCAGGTTTGGCATGCCTCTCATTTTTGGAAGGGTGCGAAAATGGAATCTGTAGCCTCTGTTTATAATGTCCAGGATCCATTTGTCTTTTGTGACAATATGCCAATTTTTTGAAAATAATGCCAGTTTTCCGCCCAAGGGTGCTGCCGTTTGAGCCTTGCTTGGCATGCAAAGGGGAAAGTCATTGGGCTTGCTTTCTGAATGGCTGCGAACTATCCTCACCACCTCTTTGTGTAGGAGCTTGCCATTGTCTGCCTCTAAACGATCCTTGGGATTGCCCTCTGCCCCTCGGGCGCCTGTATCTACCTCTTTGGGGTCTGTCCGTGGCTGGAAAGGACCAATTTTTGGAAGGCCAATTTCTACTGAAACGTGGGGGTTGTACCTGTAGAAAATCTTTCACTGTTTGCACTGATTTAGCCTTTTCCTCCATTTTCTTTAATACCTCCTCAGCATTAGCACCAAATAATACATCCTTTTGTAGAGGGGCATCTAGTAATTTAGCTTTGACATGATCTGGTAAGGTTTATTCCTTGAGCCAGGCATGTCTACGTATGACTGATCCTGTAATAGCAGCTCTACATGAGGCCTCTAGAGCATCAAAACCACATTGCAAGGTATGTTTACCCACTTGTTCTGCACTATGCATCAAATCCTGCAACTCCTTCAAGTCTGGTTGTTCAGGTTGTGACATTTTACTTCTCAATTGTGATAACAGAAACTGTTGGTACTTTAGCATATGGAACTGGCAGTTTAATGCCCTCATGGTTAAGGTGGCTGAGGTATATACCTTTTTCCCCACCTTTCTAAGGATCTGGAATCTCTCTCGGAAGGTAATGGATTTTTAGCAGTGGAGGCCTTAATTCCCTTGGGGCCCTGTGAGATAGTTTCTGGGTCAGCCGCATGGCTTTTGTATAGAAATTGGTGTGAGTCAGGTACCCGGTAGTACCTGTCAGGCTTGACTGGGGCTGGAGGTAAAGAATCCGGGTTAAGGCAGGCCTCCAAGTACACATCATCTAGTATGTCCAAGACAGGAGGTATAGCCAGAGGCCTGTGCTGAGGTAGCAAGAGAAAATCCCTAAGCCTTTTCTTGGAATCTTGAGTACTCTTGGCCTTCCCAGTGGAAGTGTTCCCTTAAGGTATGCAAGGTTTCCCCAAATGAGTAATCCTCTGGGGGGGATACAGAGGGAATGGACTCCTCTGCATCAGAATCTTCAAAAGGGGAGTAAGAATGTTCCTGTTCATCAGAGTGCTCTGATATAATGGAGGCCTGATCAGAGGAGGGGGATTCTTCCTCCACTCTGGGCCTTTGTCCGGGGGTTGAGAACCCCTGATAAGAGTAATTAAATCCTCAGCCATTTTAAGCATCTGTTTTTTTTTAGGCATGGGGCCTGGAGATGGGCCCTGTGTAGCTTGTCTCTTAGAATGCATGGCTGCTTTAGACTTAGTGAAAGCCTTGATGGAAAAAGAAGAGGAAGGTCTGAAGACACCTTGAGAGGAGGCAGACCTGTCTACATTTTGAGATTCATCACCAAGAGTGGCTTCTGTATCTGTAGTCGGGGTGTGGGCTGAAGAGCCCTGCGACCTCGGGCACAGAAGACACCACCAATGAAGTGTCGTCGGTAGTCAGGGGCTGCGTAGGCGCCTCGCTGAGAACCGGACCACCTGTAGTCGGCTTTGGAGTGGTGTCGGTAGAGGCCGCGGACCTCGTGTGTCGGTCCTTATCTTTGCGCTTTTTAGTCAAAACTGGAGTTGGAGTATCCGACGACATAATATAGTTAAATTTTTGCCAAAATAATGCTGGGCGAACTCCGCCCGACGCTTAATGGTGCGTTTGTTGAATGTAGCACAAAAACGACAGACCGAGATGTCGTGGTCTGGGCCTAAACAAGGAATACAGAGGGAATGAAAATCCTTATGCGGTATTTGCTTCCCACATGAAATACAATTATTAACTTTGTCTGACATCGGTCTGAGGCAAGAAAAGTTTCCCCAACGGGGTACTTAGCTTTCAAGAAGACTTCGGTTGCAACATTTTCATAACTTCAGGAGCTGGCCCACCGGCACTTGCGAACTGCTTCTGCTTCGGGCACCGCGCGGCAAGAAAGACTGAAGAAAATGGCATCGGCTGGTTCTTTTATACCCCTGTCGCACTGACGTCAGGGAAGAAGTGACGACAACCGATGCCGGACCTAGACTTTGGAATTCGGCCGACCGAGGACCGCCTGACGGCAGGAGATCCCATCTGTTATGACTGCAGCTGTATGCACGATGAACATCCAGGGTGGGCAGCACAGACTGTCCCAACAGAATCTGCCAGTAGCAGGGGAAGCCACTATTCCAGGTACATGTCCAGGATCTAGGGTTAAATGTTTTGAATGCAACCAGTGGGGCCATGTGGCATACATATGTCCACAGACGCAAGGTGGGGAACAAAAGGAGAGAGAGAGCCAGTAAGTGGGAAAGACAAAATGCCAACAGTAGGTTGTCTTGGGACAAGAGTACCAAACTACCACAAGAGGTTATATCCTATTGTAGTGAATGCCAAAGAGCTCACTGCTAAGACAGGCACAGCCTCTGACATAACCACTGTAAAGCCTGCAATGGTTACAGAGGAGCACTACTTGCCTGGGCAGTCTACTCCAGTCTGAGCTTTAGGAGGGACTCCATTCCAAATACCTTTGGCTTGGGTTCCCCTTGACTGGTAGGGTGGAAAAGGAAACCAGCAAGTAGGTGTGTTTGATGATATGCAGTAGAATTCAGACCACCGGACTGACAAATCGGACAATGAGGCACAAACCAGGAGTAAAGAAAAATAATTTAATCCACAGAACAATAGACTTACTTTCTGTGGAGTAAATTATTTTTCTTTACTCCTGGTTTGTGCCTCATTGTCCGATTTGTCAGTCCGGTGGTCTGAATTCTACTGCATTTTGTTTGGGTGAGTTCCTGTTTTGGAGCCTGGCGTTTGTTTGAAGTTATCTGTGTTTGATGATATCCCTGCAGATGTCCTGATAGGGAATGATTTTGATAATGCAGTACCCTGTGCTCATGCAGTTATACTCAGTCATGCTTGGAGACAAACATGGGTCTGGTAGCCTGGGGAGACCCAGACAGACTGCATATTGCAGCCAGGACTGGTGAGGTGGTTACTTCAGGGAGGGGGTTACTCCGTAGCAGTGAGACTGAATGTGAGTTACAGCTGCTTGTGGGTACTGATGTTCCCCTGGAGAGAGTGGCTGCAAAAGTAGAGGTGAGTAGTAGTACCCAGGCTGACAGTGAGGCACCACTGTCAGAGAATGCCAGACATCCTGTGGAAGGGGAGCTGGGAAAGGTTACAAAGAGAGAGTTGAGACAGGCTCAGCTCTCAGTCCCTACAATGCAAGGCCTGAGGCAGGTAGCTAGGGAAGCACCTGATTCTCAAGGGAAGGGGGAATCTGTATACTGGGACAGAGGGTTACTGTATACAGAGTGGACCCTTGAGGGAAGGGGTAGAAGGTGAGAGAATACAGCAGTTGGTAGTGCCTGGAGCGTACAGTCTGGCACATCTAGCCATAGCTCATGATATTTCCTTTTTAGGTCATATGGGCATAAAACGTACAAAGAGACATATTATGCAAAACTTCTATTGGCCTGGAATTTCCAGAGATGTAATAGGGTATTGCAGGACTTGTGAGCAGTGCCAAAAAGGTAGGCAAGGCAGGAGACAAGGTGAGAGCTCCTTTGATGCCTTTGCCTGTGATTGAGGAGCCATTTCAGAGGTTAGCTCTGGATATTGTGGGGCCTCTGAGTACCCTATGTTCCACAGGGAAATGTATATCCTAGTGGTAGTGGATTATGCTACAAGATACCCTGAGGCAATGGTTCTGTCCTACATTGGGGCAGAAAAGGTGGCAAATGCTTTGTTAAAGATTTTCAGCAGGGTAGGTTTCCCAAAAGAAATACTGACAGAGGTGCCAATTTCATGTCAGACCTGCTGGCTTGCTGTGGAAGTACTGCGGGGTGAAGTACATGAAGACCACCCCCTACCATCCCTAGACTAATGGTCTTGTTGAGAGGATAAACTTTACAGTCAAGTCCATGCTATGGCCATTTGCAGAGGGAGTGGGACAAACATTTGCCCCATCTGTTGTTTGCTTAAAGAGAGGTTCCCAGGAATCCACAGGTGTTTCACCCTTTGAGTTGCTGTATGGGCATAGGGTGAGGGGAACTCTAGATTTAATTTGAAATGAGTGGGAAGGTGAACGTGAACCTCACAAGGAGTCTGATGTGGCATATGTCCTAAACCTCAAGACAAGGCTCAGGGAACTCATGGGCTTGGCCAGGAAAACCTGGCAGAAGCCCAACAACAGAAAAAGGTGCGGTATAGCAGGAATGCTTGAGCTAGAGAGTATGCTGTGGGACAGCAGGTAATGGTTCTCATTCCTGTCAGACACAACAAGCTGCAAGCAACTTGGGAGGGACCCTACAAGGTGGTAAGAAAGGTAAGTGATGTTAATTACATGGTGGAACTGCTAGGCAGGAGGCAGGGGCACAAATTGTACCATGTTAACAAGATGAAACCTTACCATGATAGGGAGGCCCTTGTGCTGAGCATTTGCAGTGGATTGCAGGAGGAGTCTGTGGGAGATCTGGTGACGGATCTCCTCAGTGAGGCTCGGACTGACACCTCAGTGGAAGGGGTGGCAATGTCCCAGCAGCTATCTCCTACCCAAGTTCGAGAAATCTGAGCAGTGTTACAGGAGTTTGGGGACATGCTCACTGGGAAACCAGGGTGCACCCACCTGGTGCAGCACCAGGTGGATACAGGACCCCAAACGCCTATTAGGCAGCCCCTTTATATGGTGCCAGAGGGAGTCAAACAGACTCTGAGGGAGGAGATACAGGAGATGTTGGAACTAGGGGTGATTCAAGACTCCAACAGTCCCTGGGGCTCCCCCAGTGGTGCTGGTGCCAAAGAAGGATGGCAGCACCAGGTTCTGGGTGGACTACAGGAAATTAAATAGTCACACAGAGTCAGCTTCGTACCCTATGCCTAGGACAGACAAGGCCCTAGAGCAGCTGGGTGGGGCTAAGTATCTTGACAACTATTGATCTTACCAAGGGTTAATGGCAGGTGCCCTTGACACCCAGTGCTAGAGAAAAGTCAGCCTCTGTGACTCATTTTGGCTTGTATGAGTTCACAAAGATGCCCTTTGGGATGAAGAATGCCCCAGCAACTTTCCAGAGGCTGGTAGATCATATCCTAGCAAGAGGGGTTGCCCTTGCTTACCTAGATGATATTGCCATCTACAGCCATTCCTGGCAAAAGCACCTTCAACATGTCATGGAGGTGATGGGCAGACTACAGAGGGCAGGATTGACCATTAAGCCCAGCAAATGTCAGGTGGGTATGGCAGAGGTCTCCTACCTGGGACATAGAGTGGGGAGTGGTAAGATCAGGCCAGAACCTGCCAAAGTGGAAGCCATTTAGGCATGGCCTGCACCTGTTACCATTGTCCCCAGTTATAGTACCATAGCTGCTCCCCTCACAGATCTGACAAGGAAGAACAGGCCAGATAAGGTAGTGTGGACCCCAGCATGTGAACAGGTATTCAAGGAGTTTAAGGAAGCTTTGGGAGGACCGCTTGGTTTAGCCAGTCCAGATTACAGCAAAGAATTTGTTGCGCAGGTAGATGCTTCGAACCATGGGGTGGGGGCTGTACTTAGCCAGATTTCTTCAGAGTGAGAAGAGCACCCAGTGGCTTATCTCAGTTGTAGGCTCCAGCCCAATGCGGAATGCTATACAGCTGTAGAAAAGGAATGTCTAGCCATAGTGTGGGCACTGCAGAAACTTCAGCCGTATCTGTATGGAAGAAAATTCACTGTAGTGACAGATCACAACCCCCTAACATGGTTACACAGAGCCAGCCAACAAAATGCCAAGTTGCTAAGATGGAGTCTAGGGTTGCATGCATATGATATGTCAGTGCTGCACTGCAGTGAGATTACCAATGCCAATGCAGATGGGCTCTCTAGACAGGGAATGGGGTAAGGTATACTCAGATAGACCTAACCCTCTCAAGCAATGATTCTCAAGGGTCACTTGAAAAACTAGCTTGAGTTCCCCAGGGGGGAGATGTGTGAAGATAGGTGAAGGCTGCCAGTTTAGCCAGAATGTTGAAGATAATTCTGTCATTTGTACATATTAAGATAAGCCACAGGCTTGTTCTCATAAAGAGGAAAATTTGTGTTAAATGTGGAACTGCAAAAATGTAACAACAGTGCACTCTGCTGTAACGAAGCTAATAAGTCAATTCTTTGATGTCAAAACTTGGAGCCGGGATGTCTAGATAGAGGCAGTCTGCCTACTGTTTTGAGGCCAGAGTTAATGGCTAGAATTTGCATGTATAATTTATTTTATTGCTCTGGTTCCTGACGAGCTGCAAGATCAAAAGGGCTATTAACCTCTAAGAATCTGTTAGCTTGAGAATCAGAAAGAAATTATGTAATCTGAAATGAATCAGTGGTGCTGTGTTATCAATTTAAGGACAAAAAGAATGAGAGCATTTGAGCATTTGTCTTGAGAACATCCAACTCACCACTCTGCCTGTGTCTATATGTAAGTAGGATTTTAGAACTGTGTTTTCTCTTAGATATAGCTAGGAAATAGGAAGATTAGACTAATTTGTTTTTCTGTGATTTCAGAATTTTTCTACTGTATTATAACTCTTGACTAGCACTGTGTAGTAAGAAGTATTGTCTTGTGTTTTTATTATTTATTATTAAATATTTTTAAACATTTTAACTGTGGCTGTTTTGTGTAGGGATAATTTAAGCTCTAAGAGTACATTGCATGTGTACAGTGATACTGTGCCAAGTCACTCCAAATAAGTCTTGACTGTTCAGTCGCACTTACCATTTGGATAATAATATTGCGCAGTATAAATGGACACCCTTTCATAAGGGCCTTTGAGTAGTTGATAAATATTAGCTGGGTGGTGGCAGTGATTTCTACCGTTTTGTCTGGGTAAAAGGGGCACAGCTGGAGAACCTGTGCCAGCCTTCCCCAGGAGTGTCTATGTGGTTGTATAAACTCTTATATCAAAGTGTGTGTCTGTCTGCTGCTTGAGCAGGGACACGAAGCACTGGTTGGACAGAGAGGGTGCTGAAGGTTTTAGCTTGCCCATTAGGCTGAGATATGGACCCTATAGCTGTGCCAGTGGGGAGTCTTACTGGGGACTGGAGAGAAAGGGAGAAACCAGCCCCAGACTTACTGTGATCTCTGTGTGCTCTTAAGGGAAATTGTAATTTACTGTGTGTGTATTTATTATCCTTTCCCTATATGGACGCCCCTCACTGGTGTTAGTGGTGATGATTGAGGCTCCTTGATTGCTGGACCAGTGCACGGGCATCACAGTCTTAATAACTTAATCTTTTAAATCTAGCAGGCTGTAGAAGTGAGGGGTATGGCAAATGGAAAGAGATTAGGGTGGGTGAAAAGAGGGGTATAGCTTGGAGGCCTCCCAAATTGGGTCCCACAGTTGCTAAGGTTGACTCTGATTCAGGCAAGGAATGCCTAGTATTAGAAAAGTATCTAAAATCTGGTTTCTGTATTACGCTCCAAGCTTTTATGTGGCAACTCTAAGGACTGGAAGTTACAGTAAGGGATTCTATCAAAACTATTTGGCTTTCCACCGACAAAAAATATCAACTAGCACTAAGAATGTATAAAAAAGGAATACCTGGCAGACCCTACAAAACAGAAAGAAAATGTAAAAGAAAAAGAAAGAAGACTGTGACGTGTCTGGAGTGAAAAAATGAACTGGAACTCATGCAGCTACTGTTAAAACATTAAAAAATTAAAGAGGATTACCCACTAAAACTACTTAAAGAAAGTGTATGAAGTGCAGTTTAATGTAGAACTAGCTCTCTGAAAGAAAAAATCCTGTCACTGTTACTATTCACAAGGAATACTGGTTTTGTCAAAAAAAGAATGCAGGTGCAAGCTAATGACAAAATACTAAAGATTTTGCAAAAGCTAAACGGTCACTTTACTATGTAGTATTCTAGTCCACTAAGCTGAAAAGGTTAAAACAAGACCACTGCAAATAAGCTGTTAACTCATAGATAAACTATGGGAACAAGTTTCCAAGACAAGCTACAGAAAGACTACACATTCCACTGTTTTGGGGTGGGAGGGGGGGTTAGTGTTTCTTCAAGCATATGGTTGACAGAATATATTTTGGCTGGAGTTTTTTTTTTTTATTTTAAATTACTGAAAAATCAGACAAGCATTAGTTCACAACACTGAAGCTTCACAACACAGCTGGACTTTTCCCGCAATAAACTGTACTAAAGTTGTATATGAACAGCACAACATGTTTTCAATCAGGTTAAATATCCATTTATCAGACTAGCGTGGCTTCAGCACTTTTCACTGCAGGGAAGAAATGTGGTCTGGAACAGGTCATTAGTGTTCTCTGAATTCTTTTATCTTTTCAATTAAAGAGAGGTGTACAAACCATGACATGCCTCACTTTTAACAGTGGAAACCTACTCCTCTGGATAGTTTATTATGGCTGTGCTGGGAAAGAAAACCACTCACACTTTAAAATGGTTAACTGTAAGACTTTAATTAAATAGTTGCTCCTACTGAACAATAATCAAACTAGGTGAAACGGGTCCACAGTACTTAATGCTGTTAGAAAATAAACAGAGGTTTAATCAGCACAGATTAACCCACAAAATAAACAAAAGACTAGTTAAAATATAAAATTGTATTTTTTTTTTTTTAACTCAATGAAAATGACAACAGTTGCAGTTAACATGAAAATAACACAGAAGAGTGTTTGAATTTTTCTAAACAGCTGCAGTGTAGATTACAGGCAGAGTGAGAGGGTTAACTAGGACAGCCTCCTCTCTCTCTAAACTCTTGCCCTCTGGATGTGTACTCATTGGCTCCCGTACAAGACCCGAGCTGTGTTACACGCCTTAACGACATGGTTCAACTCTCGGTCAGGCTTGGGGCCTGGCAATAAGCCAGACCACAATCAATGGGACATGAACCCTCCCCCTTTCAGATCATCTCAGAGATTCATATTATCTCCTTTTCTGCATGCCTAGTGAATTTATGAAGCAAAACTCTGAAGCTGCATTCCTCTGTTTGGGCTGGCCCATGCAGGCCTCCCTTTGTTTGGTACTGTAAGTGAGCCATGCTTTGGAGGGCCGCAGGGTTGTTAGTTCAAGCTATGACTGTTTGCTTATGATTGAAATGAAGAGAGTTCAGTTAGAGGGCAAGAGGACAACATAAGTGTAAAATCCTGTCCCAGCACTCCCTGGGCTTACAAGAAACTGGACTAGTATTTCAGAATCCCCCTATCCCTTTCCTCAGGCAGTTTGTTACCATGCATATTACATAACAAGACTATTTTTTGTACTCTAAACACTTGGCTTTTGTTGACTGCAAATTAAAGGTGGCTTAAGTAAAAGAAACTCTGCTTTAGTCACAGGGCATGTACAGTTCAGGCATGCATTCCTCACTTTGCCAATGCATCTCCACCCTGACAAGATGCAGTAACTGTCATTCTCTATTAGACCTACCCTAAGTGAGGCTGTGGTAGTAATTCTTAAAAAGGTTGTGATTGGATTAGGTAAGAAGCATCTCACGTATACTTCTGACATGAAAAGTTCTGGAGAAAATGATAAAGTCAAGGTCAAAACAAATAAAAACTTAGAAATCACAGTCAAAATTCCTAAACAGCCAGTGTTGCACAACAGAAAAATGTATTAAACTCTTTGCCATAGATATGTAGTAACAGGCCTGAAATAGGTTCATAGGTAGGTACTAGGCTATTGGCCCTAGGGTCTATATAAGCCTAGCCAAAGGTACCCTGGCTTTTGCCAACCAAGAAAATTATTTTCCTGTGCCACTGTCGAGCAGAGCCATAAGAAGTGATCCCCGGGGTGAATTTCCTACCTCCCATCCAATCATCAAGATTTTTTTTTTTTGGTGACATCCTAGACCTTTTCAAGATCCCTGTTATCATGATAGGTTTAAGTTTAACTTGTGCTACCAACCAAAGCTTTAATTAACAGAACTATCATTTAAACAAGATTTACTCACAAAACTGACCAAGCCGAGTGTATGTCTGTATTGTATTGTTTGAGCACGCATGTACTGTGGACATTAAGCATGTAAAGAACATCTAAGTGGACATTTCCTCTAAGACAACATAGGAGGTGATGCAGCCTATGCTTCCTCAGGGGGGAAAAAAACATCAGACTATCAGCGAAGGTGACTGGATGATCAGGAATAAACACAGCACTTTTTTTACACACCTTTGCTGAACTGTCACTTGTGACATAGGCGCATATACATTTATATACACGTAATCAAACTGTATTAACAAGTTAAAATTAACAAACATTATGCTTCATGTATATTGCTATATGTCATATAACCTAAGCAACATTACATAAATTATTCAATTCCTGAATCTTTTTTTAAACAAGAAACATCTTTACTAAACCATCACTTATGACATAAGCAAGCATACATTTATATACATGAAAACAATCCACACCAACACAATCCTAGTTGCAAGCATTTTATATCACACTTCTAGTTGCAAACATTATACATCAGTTATAATCTACCTGATCGTGTTCAGTCAAACATTACATAGCTCATTTAAGGCCTACCTTCTTTTAAACCTCATTCCACCCCTATATGTATTGTCCTCACAATTCCCATTTTTTCCTATGTTGTTTGCTCCTACCTTTTTCTAAAGATCTCAATTCCAGTTGTATTATCTCTATTACTATATTCACTACTTCAAATATACTTGGTTTAAATTTTGATTTCCATTTTCTAGTAATTGCTTTTTTGGCAGCCATCATAATTAGAGACAATGAGGCCTTACCATGTCTAGGCAATTCCGATTCTGTATCATAGCTCAGAAAAATTATCTCCCTCTTCACAACAATCTGCCCACCCAACATTTCCAACAGTGCATCCCACAGGGAATCCTTACAGTCTGCCAACTCACCGCACTCCCAGAAAATATGTTCCCAATTACCTCTTTCTTCTCTGTCACACCTCCAACACTTGCTATCTACCCGAGGAAAAATTCTCTGGAGTCTACTTGGTGTATAAAAATATCCGTGCAAACATTTCCAAGTAAAAGTTCTAAATACGAATAACCACAGCACCTTGAGGATTGAAAGAGCAAAAGCACAGGCCCATATAGGCAGGAAAATAATATATTTTAAAGTTAGGAACCAAACAATGAAATGGAGAAGAAAAGTAATGAACAGCTATTGTATTTTTCATGTACTAGAGACTTTGCACAGGGCCTGGGAATTCACAGAAGGTGCAAATGAACTTGGGTTTTGTTTGGTGAACTGTTCACCAAAAAACGTGATGTTTGGTAAGCAAGGCTGAACCTTTAGAGAGCTCATTAGTACCACTACACACAGTTTCATGCTACACATTTACTGGTATTGGATTACTGGGAAAGTCTGACTAGGTAAAAGCCCATTTTCAGAGGAGGGCTGGGAAGAAAAGCTCCAAATTATTACAAAACATTTTAAGAACTACAATTTTACAAGCTTCAAAAATAAAACAAAAACGTCTGCAGTTTAAATAATTATAACAAATTAGAATATAAAAACATTGGTTAAGAATCGAATAAATTACATAACAATCATTTAATATTTAGAGAAATTTAGACAGTTTGTTGGAAAATTAAAAGTCAGTCAGTTTAATATAAACGGAATTGCAATGCGAAGTGAGGGAAAAACAGGCTTATGGCATATTTAGAGAGAAAGTCGGGGAAAAGAATTTGATGGAAGTAAGTGAAGAAGGGAGAGTAAGGAGGTATAAGGAAAGAAAAGGTACTTCTTCATATTTCGGAATATAGTTTACTATTGTTTTGAGCAAGAACGAAGTCAGATTTTAGGTAGCAAGTTTTTCAGAGAGGTTTTGAAAGATAGCAGGGAGGATACTGACCTGATGGATACAGGTAAGGAGTTCCAGGCCTTAGAAACCTTGTATGAGTACAGACAATGCCCAGCAGATTTGATAGGTTTGTAGACAGACAAAGAGTTTTTGGTCAAAGAATCGCAATGACCAACTGGGAACATAGTTGTGTAGAATGTTTTTTAGTGCTGGACAGGCAGACGGATGCTGGATGATTTTATAGGTAGTAAGAAGTTTTGTACACGTTAGTTGATGAGGCAGTTCTAACCAGTTTAGGCTTTTTAGTGCTATACAGTTGTGGATTCTGAAAGGGGCATTTGCTGCAAATTCAGTATTGTTCAAGTTTTACCATTTGTGAAACCTGCAGGTTAGTAAGGATGGGAGCACCATAAAGAGTAGTAGGAAGGAGATAAGTAGTGTCAAGTGTAATTTTAGTTGCACTGGTGAAAAAGTTTTTGGCTCTGTAAAACTATTTTGACGAATTTTTCTTACGCAATTTTGTATATGCAGGTTGAATGCAAAATTATCAGCCACTATCACCCCAAATTATTTGCTACAAGAAGTGAATTCAATGGTTGTATTATCAAGAGAGGGGACTTAAATTTTTTTTTTTCATGAGAGAGTGATTTTGGGGGGAAGGTAGTAGTTTGGTCTTTTGGAGGTTGAACACAAGTTGTGCGTTACAAAGCCATGTTTCAGTGGCTGTTAAAGCTTCCTGAGTAATTTTTTGGAGGTGTCCCATGTTGTCAGATGTGCAACTGAGTGGAATCACCTGCATATTGTATTACGGTGGCATGTTATGTGGATGTAAAGAGGGTGTTGGTGAAAATGTTAAAGTGGAGGGGACAAGGATAGAACCTTGTGGTACACCAGTGGTGACTGGGAGGTAAGGAGAGAGTGTGGAGTGTCATTTTGCTGACTGATACCTACTGGACAGTTAGCTTTTGAACCACAGAAGTGTGGGCTGACAGAGACCTAGTGAGGACATCTGAAGTGGAAGTTTGCTGTGATAAACTGTGTTGAAGGCTTTAAACAAGTCTAGAAATAAGGAAGACAGTCTGCCATTATCTCTAGCTTTACACACAGTATCTATATAGGTCAGAAGGGCACTGCTAGTACTATGGGAAGGAGGAAGCCATGTTGTGTAGAGAATACGAGTTCTTCCTGCAGGAGATAGTGTAGCAATTGTTTCTGAATACATTTTTCAAGTAATTTAGCAAGGGGAGATAAGACTGCTACAGGTCTATATCTGTTGAATTTCCTCCTTTGTGCAGGGGGATAATGTGTGACTTTTTCCAGAGAGGGAATGTGGGATTCCTGGACTGACCTCTTTACAAGGATTGAGACAGGACAGGCAATGCCACTGGCTGTTATTTTTAACTACTTGCTTGGAAGGCCATCAACTGAAGAACAGCAAGGTTTAAGTTTGTTTAAGAGTTGCTTTATATAGTATGTGGGCACAGGTTTGAATGTGAAAGGGGATGTGGTGATATGTGGCTGTTGGGCAGAGATGGGATTAGATTCTGAGGAATCCTTGGTTAGGCATGCTATATTATTTATAAAATAAGAGTTGAACTGTATTGCAGTTTTGAGTGGTGAGTTATCCGGACAGGGGTTTAGGTTGTATTTTTGGCAGAGATAAAAGATTTCCTTAATGGATGTCCAAAGTTTTTTTTAGGGTTATATTTAGTGCTATTCTGAAAGTTGTTATAGTATATTTTTTGTCTTCACTTATTTGCCTTTTAGTACAATTGCAAAGCATTCTTAAGTTTTCAAGTTATTGAGGTGTTTTATATTTTTTGCTAGTCTTTCAAAGCTTTTTCTGTATCCTACAGTAACATTGTACTCTTTCTGTACAGCCACATTGCATTATTTGTTTTTAGTCTCTTTCTTTTCGGAGGTGCAAGGCTATTTAGGATTATTTAGAAAAGTTGGATTCAATTCATATACAGCATTGTAAGGGGATGATTTTTATGAAGTTCCAGTTAATAGATGAGTGTGGTAATGAACATTTCTGGGTTAAATTTGGAAATGGTGCATGCTGCTTTATAAATATGCTGTTTAACTGGATGTGTGAGATGTCTGGTTGTATAGACTGGGAGATGATCAATGAGAGAGTATGACATTGTACCTGTGGTGGAGTATTTGCTAGGGTCTGAAAATAGGATCCAGTCTAATAGGGAATTGGATGTCTTATTACAACATGTGGGGCTGTTAATTAGTTGTGTGAAACCATGTAAGTTCATGCTAGATGTACGAAAGCTAGAGTTCAAGTCCAACCAATTGATATTCCCATCAGCTAGTAGTATTTTTTCTTGTGGAAATGTTATGGATATCCAATGTAGGATATCTTCCAGTATTGGAAAGGACAGTAAACTTATTTGCTTATAATTATGTATTTTGAGGAAAGCAATCTGAAGCTCTGTTGAACTGAATTTTGGTATTGGTTTATTCTAAGGGGAAATGTGGTAGGTGTTGTGAAATATTAAAAGGGTCACTACGGATGATATCACAGCCAGGACATATAACTTCAGAGTCACTTATGCTGGATTTAAGCCAAGTTTCAGTTTCAGCGGGAATGTCAAGCTTATGTTGGGTAATCCAGGCATGGAGTTCTGCAGTTTTATTTCTTATGCTTCTAACATTTATTGCAGCAAAAATTAGATCACCAGGATTGGGGACTGGTTGTTATTCGGTTAGAGAAGTGTGTGGGAGAGAGTTACCTTTGTGTTCTTCATGAATGGTGGGGCCAGGATTAGGGTGTATATCTCCTCCAAGAAGAATTTTAGTATACTAAGGAATTACACATACTTGCTTTTTGGACAGGATTCTTGCACTTAATTTTGTTTTGGTTTAAGATGAAGTGCAGTTAATCCGTCTGTATTTGGAATAAAGGTGGGGGGAAATATTAAATAGGTTTGGTGCAATGTGTGGAGTGTGTAAAGAGGAAGTATAGATAGATGGTTGGGACAAAGTTGGAGTGATATTGAGAGAGATTATGGAGTCATGGTAGGATGAAAGATGGCACAGTAGGACAAGAAGAATAGAGGATAAGCTGAAGAGCAGCATAACGTAAAGGAATCTGCATATTATATATGTCAGGTAGTGGCCACGCAGCAGTGAAGAAGGCAAGAAGAAATTGTAGGGCAGTAGTATATTCAGTGATGGTGGATTCTGAAAGCTGGTAGAGGACAGGTAAGCAGAGACATATTTTCTATAAATGAAGAGAGTTAGGTTTGCCTGGAATCCTCTCTGGAATATAAAGAATACAGGAGAATGAAAGGCTAGAGTATAATGATGTAATCAAAATACATGATCATTACCCTTTGAGAAGGACCCACAAATGAGAAAAATATTGACTTGGAGCTAATTAGTCCTATCGAGCATTAAAAAAAATCATATAACTTAGGGAATTAAAATCATCGCCTCACACAAGTATATCTAAGATGACCCTGCCAAAAGGTGGGAAGTGCCAAAACTGATACAATGATTTCCTATTCTCTAAGATCTTTCCACTAATGGCAAGAGTTCAGTTATTAAACTCCATGGACCGAGAAAAATTCTGCTGGTGGAGGCCCAAGAAACATTCTGCTGGTGGAGACCCGAGGAGAAAAGCTCCATTTTCTGCATTGGAAATTAATGGATTCATACAAATACAGAAAAACAGTACTGAACTAATATCACTACATTTTCCTGACTGATCTAAAGAATTACTATTCCCTGGTCACTTACTAGAAAAAGGCAAGATGAAGTTGGGTGACAGATCCTTCTTTGTCAGGTTACAAAAAGTGACTGCTCTGAGACTTTAGTCTCATCTAATATTAAAACATCATTTTTGTGATGGATTACAGAATGCCATCACACACATCTGGTCATCTGACGTCTGATCCCATATTACTCCCTTTACTAGCAACTTGACTTAAACTCTTGAATATATGTGTCAATAATACACACACACAGAGCTTAGCTAAGATATGTTTCAGCTTCTGGAAGTCATAAAACAAGAAAACACTTCCACTCTTCCTACAGAGGCTAATAAGACATTCCCTGGCACAGACATTTAGTCTGGCTGCAATCAGAACTGTAAGATACAATCTTACAGTTCTGATAGCAGAGGTGGTGCTTTCACTGACCCCGGGAACTACAGACCTATTAGCCTGACTAGCCTTATCTGCAAGGCCATAGAGCGAATCATCACGGACCTTATCAACAAAGATGTAGGTAATCTCCAAACACTTGACCCTACTCAGTTTGGATTTGTCAAAGGGAGATCATGCCTGTTAAACCTGGTGGAATTCTTAGAGACAGTTACCATGAACCTGGAAGAGGGGAAATCTGTGCATACTGCCTACCTAGACTTAGACAAAGGTTTTTATTTATTTTATTTATTTATATATTGACATTTGTTAACTGGGTTGGTCCAGCTGGGCTTGTGGCCCATTTTCAGTGGAGACCCGAGGAGAAAAGCTCCAAAAAAAAAACACAAACAGTTTACAGAGAATCAAACATCTGAGTCAAAAATATGGTCAAAATCAGTTATACAAGAATGTGAGAGAGACAAAGCAGAAATGCAAAACACATGATATATACATATCAATATTTTTACAGGCTAAAAAATATGACATTATCCCCCACTCTGGCATCACTGACAAACTCACCCAGCTAGGTATCAATCCTTATATCGTTAGATGTGTTGCTAACTGATAGAACACACAGTCAAAATAGGGGAATCCAGATCCATCAGCAGACCTGTAACCAGTGGTGTTCCACAGAGATCAGTCCTGACACCTCTACTGTTTGAAATCTATTTCTCCAAAGTACAAGCAAAAACTAAAGGTCTGTGGTTGACAAAGTTTGCTGATGACTGCAAACTGGGAGCAGTCACAGAATCTCCAAATTATGTCAACATCCTACAAGAGGGTCTTACACAAACAAATGATTGGTGCCAAAGTCATGGCCTTAAACTCAATGCAAAAAAATGTATTATCATCCCTTTTGGGAAGAGCAATGTTCCTAACTACCACATCAACAGCAACACCCTGAAGTACGCACTTAGTGGTGAAAGACCTGGGCACACAGATTGACAGCAACTTTACCTTTGATCACCATGTCTCCACAGCTATAAGAAGGGCATTCTATATTGCTCATCTCATAAGTAAGGGCACTCTCTCCAGAAAAAAAAGAAGTTATAACCTCCCTGTACTCTTCCCTCATCAGGCCAATAATTGAGTACAATGTCCTTTTTGGTATGTACCTTTCCAAGCACCTGCAGCAATTCTAGGGACGACAAAGGTTCCTCACAAGGAAAATTCAAGGTTGCCAGCATCTGTCCTATGTGGATCATTTGAAATCACTGTTACTTTATTCTGTTTCAGACAGACTACTCAGAGGCGATCTCTGCCTTGCATATAAGACAATCTCTGACACTGCTTTACTGGAAATGCTGCATATCCACAAGTCAAATGGTACACGGGTTACTCGCTCTAAAGACCTTAACCTGGGATGTGACATTAATAGAATCTGCTGAAGAGGCAGATTTGTCTCCTAGAGGTTGCAATGCTGTATCTGCTTACCCTTGGAGCTTTTCTCCCCGGGCCTCCACTGAAAATGGACATGCATCCAGTTGGACTATCCCGGTCAACAAATGTAAAATAAAAATAAAAAGGTTACCACACCTTTGGAACAGACTCCCACTTTATGTCAAACAGAGCACCTCATTGGACCTCTTCAAACGCAATCTGTACAACTGGATGGGTAACCGTAAATTCACACAGAGGGTTCCACCTGTGCACATCTTGGACAGGAGCAACAGGTGCTGATCGTGGAAATAAGGGTAGAACTTGGATAGGCTTTTAAGGACACTAGGGGCATTAGCCTAGTAATGCCCTATGAGCTTTATGGCCTTCTTCTTCTTTCGGCTGCTCCCGTTAGGGGTCACCACAGCGGATCATCTGTTTCCATTTCTTCCTGTCCTCTGCATCTTGCTCTGTCACACCAACCACCTGCATGTCCTCTCTCACCACATCCATAAACTTTATCTTAGGCCTTCCTCTTTTCCTGTTACCTGGCAGCTTCATCCTTAGCATCTTTTCCCAATATACTCTGCATCCCTCCTCAGCACATGTCCAAACCAACATAATCTTGCCTCTCTGGCTTTGTCTCCAAACCTTCCAACCTGGGCTGACCCTCTAATATACTTGTTCCTAATCCTGTCCACCCTTGTCACACCCAGTGTAAATCTTAACATCTTTAACTCTGCCACATCCAGCTCTGTCTCCTGCCTTTTTGTCAGTGCCACTGTCTCCAACCCATACAACATAGCTGGTCTCACTACCCTCTTGTAGACCTTCCCTTTCACTCTTACTGGTACTCGTCTATCACAAATCACTCCTGACACTCTTCTCCACCCACTCCATCCTGCCTGTACTCTCTTCTTCACCTCTCTTCCACACTCACCATTACTCTGAACTGCTGATCCCAAGTATTTAAACTCATCCACCTTCACCACCACTACTCCCTGCATCCTCACCATTCCTCTATCCTCCCTCTCATTCACACACACACATATTCTGTCTTAGTTCTGCTGACCTTCATTCCTCTTCTCTCTAGAGCATATCTCCACCTCTCCAGGGTCGTCTCCACCTGTTTCCTACTCTCATTACAGATCACAATATAATCTGCAAACATCATAGTCCATGGGGACTCCTGTCTGATCTCATCTGTCAACCTGTCCATCACCATTGCAAATAAGAAAGGGCTCAGAGCTGATCCTTGATGTAATCCCACCTCCACCTTAAACGCATCCGTCACTCCCACCACAGACCTCACCGTTGTCACACTACCCTCGTACATATCCTGTACCACTCTTACATACTTCTCTGACACTCAGAACTTCCTCATACAATACCACAACTCCTCTCTAGGCACCCTGTCATATGCTTTCTCTAAGTCCACAAAAACACAATGCAACTCCTTCTGACCTTCTCTGTACTTCTCCATCAACACTCTCAGAGCAAACATCACATCTGTAGTGTTCTTTCCTGGCATGAAACCATACTGCTGATCACTAATCATCACCTCCCTTCTTAACCTAGCTTCCATTACTCTTTCCCATAACTTCATGCTGTGACTGATCAATTTAATAAGTAATTTAATTTCATACTATTTTTCAAAGTTAGCTGGGGCTGAGCTTAACCACTTCTCTTCCAGTACCCTCTGTTACGATATTAATTTCAATAGTTATGATACAGTCTGACATACAACTGTAATTCTTTTCCTGTCCAGCACAACAAACTGTTGGTGTACTTTTAATACAAGCAGCTTTACAAATAAATTTTTCAACACAAGCATCTGTACAAATCAGTTTGGTATACAAATGACATGTAATTCTCTACAAAACTCCAGCTTTCTATACTGGCATATGTTACACATCCACTGCCTTACTTCTCCTGGCATAGCTGGCAAAACCTCACATCGTCACAGTACTACTACTCTGTCACAATGCAGTAATGTGGTGTTGCTTGAAGGGCAGGTAAATATGCAATGTGGGCTTGAGGTATAAAGCCTCACATCCACAGCAGCTCATCCATGCCCACCACTCTTACCCTCCCCTGAGCTACACCAACTCAATGGAGCATCCCTATCGTCTACTCGGGATTGCCACAGGATACACCCCCAGTAATAACCTTCCCATCCCCTACTGATCAGTTACCAGAGGCGCTAACAGAACCTGGGTGGAATGGGTTGTAATCGGGGCTTTATCCCTCTATGCCACCATGGGTCTACTTCAAAACATTGAATTGTCATAACATTGAAACTCAAAACACTGAGACCATAACATCGAAAACCCAAAACAACGAAAACTCAGAACACTGAAAGTGTGCATGATAACACAGAAAACTACAACATACATGTAAATAACATCTCCTCCACCTATAACAATACCAAACTAAGAAACACTTTTTACTATATTTCTGCAGGGAGGCACGTCCCCCTACACTACCAATTGGGGGCTCAGGGGGTAAGTCCCCCTGCACCCCCCACACGGCTCCAGTAAATTAAATATACCAACTCCTAGACTGTACTAGAGTGGAAAAAAGTTAATATCCTAACCCCACTGTAACATGATCACCATACAGAATGTAAACATATGGAGGTGTTGCTTTCATGGAAGTTAAGTTAGTGTTCTGAAAAGTGCTGAGAGAAGTGAGTAGGGGAAAAAGTGCTTATCTTGCTAATCTGTATGTGTTTTTAGGCCATACAGGTAAGTGATTTAGACATTATGTTTACATTCTGTATGGTGATCCGCAATACAGTGAGGTTAGGAAATTAACTTTTATCTGCGATACAGTGAGGTTAGGAAATTAACTTTTTTCCACTGCAGTGCGATTTTGGAGCTGGTATATTTAATTTACAGGGGGTGTGGGGGCTGCAGGGGGGCTTTCCCCCTGCAGAAACGCAGTAAAAAGTATGTTTGTTAGTCTGGTGCTATAGGTCGAGGGGATGTTATTTACATGTACGTTGTAGTTTTCAATCTTATGATGCAAAGCTTCTGTGTTCTGAGTTTTCGTGTTTTGGGTTTTCGATGTTATGGTCTCACTGTTTTGAGTTTCAATGTTATGACAATTCAATGCTTTGAAGTAGACCCGCCACCACAACAGCTAATCATGGCAGACTTCTAAAACAATATTCATTGTCTTGGGAAAGCAGCAAGCCTTTTTATGCAATCCTAAATCATCTAATGACATAAAAAGACCTCTTTTTTCCTTTTTCTTCTTCTGTCTTGCAAATAATGAAAATCTTCACCTTGAATGTTTATCCTTGATGTCTCCTGCTTTTTAATCAAGTCCAGAATTGCTCCTAAAAGGACATCAGTTTCAGTAACAGTAATAAACCACTAACTTAAGTTACAATTTCCCCTCAGCAGAGCACATAAACAAAGTTAAGGTTGTATATGGCAAATGTAATCAAACAAATGCCTCAAGAAAAGCAGTTCAGCAGTTTTCACTTACTTTTCTCAAATGAGATCCAAAGAGAAAACAAACATATGCAAAGGTTACCCCAATAGAAGTCAAAAAGTAACTCACAAAAAAGGATAAATCATCATAATTGAACAGCAGCCTCACCAAAACTGTTGTTGTCTTTAAAGAAAAAAAAAATGTTTTATAGGGTGACAAGCCTCCTGAACCTCCTACATACTCAACATACACTGATTCACAGTCAGCATCCCACAACTGTGATCCTGCAGTGCAACGAAATACTGCAAAAACATTTCGGGACTTGTACACTGAGACAGCTGGAATTAGTGAGAAAGAATTCAAGAAATTACCATTTGTCAAACGGTATGATTTTCATAAACAAAGAAAAGTGAAAACCTTTTTAAAAAGCTGGTCTTGATAAGCTGTCTTCAAACAAGATAATCCTTGTATTCTTAACAAAGGTGAGAAAGAGCCAATAAGTATGATCTTTATTTTCCTATTTATGGATATGTCTTCAATTCATATTTTTTAAACAAGAAACATCTTTATTAAATTATTACTTATGACATCATACAGTTGTATCAAAGAAAACAAACCATATTGACATACTTTTAGCTGCAAACATTATTCATCACTCAATCTATCTAGTCATTGTCAGCCAAATATTACATAGCGCATTCAAATCCTGCCTTCTTTTAAACCTCATTCCTCCTCCAAAACATCATTCTACATGAACTGTTCTCACAATTCCCATTTTTAAATGTAATTTGCTCTAAAGATCCTATTTCCAGGTGTTTTATCTCTGCTACTATATTTACAACATCAAGTACAGTTGGTTTAAATTTTTATTTCCATTTTCTAGTAAATGCTTTTTTTGGCAGCCACCATAATTACACTCAACAATGTCTAGGCAATTCCAATCCTGTATCACAGCTCAACGAAATCTTTTCCTTAGTTATACCAATTTGTTCAGATAGTATTTCTGATGTAGTAGTCTACAGGGAATTTTTAAAGTCTCCCAACACATTACACTTCCAAAAAATATGTTTCCAATTACATCTTTCTTCCCCATTTGCTATCTACCTGAGGAAAAAAATCTTGGGAGTCTACATGGGCTTTAAAAATACCTATGCAAATGCTTCCAAGCACAGATCCTAAATCTCGCAGACTTTGCTGCATATCTGGGAGACATACATGCATCTCCCCATTGCTTCTTTGTGAAATGCTTATTCAATCTCTCTTCCCAACCCTTTCTAACCTCCTCTGATTGATTCTTATAGTTATAATGCAATATTTTATATGCCCTACTAATTATCCCTTTAACACCAGCTTCTGTTCCAGATTCTACTAAAAATTCTACCAGTGCTGGTCTTTCGCTTAAGATCCTCATATTTCTTTCTTTTTGCCTGTACCCTGATATCAATCCTTGATCGGGAAGGCAATCTCTAGCCTGCAGTCCTGCAGTCCAAATAAATTCTCGGCCTCTTCCCATTCTATTACCTTTCCTTCTCTTAATTATTTGCTCCCAATACCTTGACTCATTTGCCAGTTTTCGCCAATAAATTCTAGCCCCCTCCTGCTTACTGTATGTATCCTTAATTACAGTCATCTCTATCGACACAATCTCCTTTCTTCATTCCTGTGTTGGCTTAGTTCTTAGAATACTTTCTTCTACTTTACGAATATAATATTCTGCACATTTATTGCATTCATCTTAAGAATCTGCATCCAAAATCCCAGTCTCTCCTTGTTTCTTGAGCTTCCCCCACTTTGTCATCATTCCTTTCTACTTTGAATTATAGCTTTCTGCTTGTGCTACGTATAGGAGCCTTAACTGTATAGCTCTGAAATACCTCTTCACATCAGGTAATCCTAAACACCTTATTCTACTGGAAGAATCAGCTTATCCCACTTAACTCTTGCTGTCTTCCCCTCCCAGATAAAATCATTCAGCAGTTTATTAATTGCTATTCAAAACTTCTCTTCTGCTTGATACAAACTTATCTGACCTGTGTAAAACTAAAGGGACTAAAAACATTTTAACTGCTTGCATTTTGCTATCTATTTCCATAAAACAGACCTTCCAATTTCTCAGTTTTTGTATTATCTTTTTAGTCTCTTCCCACATATCCTTAGTTACCACAACAGAATCCTTTTTAATCCATACTCCTAAGTACTTCATTTTAGCATGTTCCCATAAATATGAATATTGCTGAACCAATTCATGTGTGGGCACATAGTTTACAGCTACTGCCTTTGTTTTAGCTTTGTTAATTTTGTATCCCAGAAAGAGCTGAATCTGTCTCAAAATGTTCCACAACACTGAAATGTCCTTTAATGGTTTTATCAGGTATAAAATAATATCATCTGCAAATAAAGCCAACTTATCTTGACTACCATATCAATTATATCCTTGAACTGCTGAGTTCCTTATTTTCTCTGCCAATGGTTCTAAATACAACACAAATAAAGGGGAAAGAGGACACTTCTGCCTGGCTCCTCTGCTCAAACAGAAATTATCACAGAGAAACCCACCCACTTCAATTTCTGCCTCCGATCCTTCATATATCCTCCTAATCAAGCTTATTATTTTATCAGGGAATGCAAATGCTCTCATTGCCCTGCTCATTAAATCCCAACTTGTTTTAATGAATGCTTTCTCTGCATCAAGACCCACCAATAATAGTGGTATTTTCTTACATTCTGCTTCTCTCTGGATAATCATTGTTCTGTTAATATTGTCAAATGTTTGCCCCCTTCCACAAAACCACACTGATCCATATCTATTAATTTTGGCATCACCTTTACCATTCATTTAGCTACTACAGACAAACGCTTTATATTCATGGTTTAGAATTGAAATGGGTCTATATGAAGCTGAATCATACGGGTCCATCCCATCTTTAGGTATTACAGCCACCACCACTTTCTTTTAGGATGTTGGTGTTCTACTCCTCTTAAAGTACTATTAAACAAAACATTCTAGAACTTTATTATTTTTTCCCTCCTAACTTCCAAACATCCACAGGAATACCATCTATTTCTGAGGACTTTTCTGTAGATTGATTATACACCACCATTTTTATCTTATCTCCTCTTATCCTAACTGCATGTAACTGAGCCTTATCTACCTTTAACCTCTGGATATTTAATTCTTCCATAAACATTTCCATTTGTGAATTTTATTGATTTTAATATTTCTCTGCTTTATACAGATTTTCGTAAAATTTCTGAAATATTTCTAGTACCTCTACAGGTATATTTCCTGTTACAAGCTCTCTAAGCTTGGCAACAATCCATTCTACTTTTGGTTGCCTACGTCATTGTGCTAAAAATTTTTGTGCTCTGGAGTTATCAAAAAACAGTTGCTTAACAGCAGTCTTTCTAAATTCCTTAACATTATCAAGATAATTAAGCCCTTATTTTCTGTTTAGCATTCACAATTTCTACCCTTCCTGTTCTCTGAGATTCTCCCTATTCGGTAATAGTTTAACCTCTGTCAATCCCTCTGAATAATTTTTGTCACTTCTTAACCATATCTTTCTCTTTTATTTCCAATCTATTTTTAAAGTCCACTTAAATTTTTATCCCACACCATATCTTTATTTTCAGAAGAATTTTTTTTTCTCTGTAATAACTCCCAAATAATTTCCACTACCCATTCCTTAAATTCCTCTCTTTTCAGCAAATAGCTGGGAAAGTGCCAGTGTCTTATTTTAATTTTAGTTATTATTGGTACATGATCTGAAATAGTTACTGGATGCATATCAAAACTTTCAATTAAATGCACATGTTCCTATGAAATGTAAGTTCTGTCTAGCCTAGCTCTGTTTTTGTAACCTGAGGAAAGATATGTAAATTCACTCCAAACTCCTACTTACTTAATTCATATCTTCCATGCCAAATACTTTCATGAATTTCTTCAAAAATCTACTCTCTTTTGTTATACTTTCCCTTCGGGGCCCCCAGATACATCCTCACTGGTGGAAATCAAATTCTAGTCCCCAACTATAAAATATATTCCCTGCTGAAAGCTGATTTCTCCCAGAATTTTCTTAACCTTTATTACAGCAGTTTTAGGTGGAATGTGAATATATGCCAGTGTAATCATCCTCCCGTGCCAAAGACAAATCTACTATTATCTTTTTTATCCTCTTCTATCAATATTGGAAGTCATCTTGCAATTAATGTAAGTACTCCCCTTTTCCTTTGTCCCAGATATTCCACTGAATAACCATCCTGAAAAGTTTTCTTTATCAACTTCACATGCTCAGTTCTTTCCAAATGTGTCACCTGCATCATAGTTATTTGTACTCTACATTTTAATACAGTTTACTACTCTTTCTTTTTTATATATATCTGTGAGACCATATATATTTAAAGATAATATAAAAAGTGTTGTCATTATGTTATTATTCCCACCTGTTATGTATAACAGCTTCTTTTTTAAATGTCTAGTTCCAGCTTTTGTGTTACATGCATAGACTAATGCTTGGCAGGTTGATCTTTTATACAGTTGTTTCTTGTTATATCCATTTAAACTTATGCCACACCTTACAAAACATTTTGTTTTACTGAAAACCCTCAAAACAAAAAAAAAACAAAAACAAACAGACCCCCAGAACACCCCTAAAACTTATAAACTTAATACTAAAGCATAAACCTATGTACATCTTCAAATACTGAAGATTAACCTTCCTAATAGGAACAATGGTACTAGACTGACAGCCACACTCACAGACTTAGATTAACCTATAAAGAAAATTACCCATGCTAAGACACACAATACAGTCTGTGTTTCTAAGTGCTGTCTGTTTTGTCTATCTTTTCTTCTCTCACAGAACGGAAAAACACTTGAATGCTTTCAGAAAACACTATCTCCTAGCTACTGAAAGAAAGCCATTGAAGGAAAGAAGTATTCTGTTTGTATTGCTCCTTATCAGATTGCCTCCATGGAGACATGAGAACCAGATATACAAGTTCCTCTACAAGCACTCATTTATTTGCTTGAGGAAAACCTTTTTTCATATTCAATTTCTTTTTCTGTCTCAAAGAGTGCTCCAATGAACATTTTACTGCAGTTGGTGTTTGGGTCTACTTCTCTTCTTCAGAGTCCATAACATCACTGGCACTGTATGAGAAATATAAATCACAACGAAGGAATGATGGAATGAATGAAACTTTATAAAGAAAGAAAGAGTCACCACACCAACGGAATGGAAAGAGGGTCACTGTCGTGCTGACTGATACACCCTTCAATGATTTAGAGTTAAGGTATATGCAACATACTGAAACTCTTCAGACTTTCAATCACAGGTCAAAGTTCTGGAGGACAGGTACCAAGCTGTTTACTTTTATGGTACGTGGAGAGGTGGCTTTAGAAAAAGACATTAAGAGCTTCTTAATTTATTCAGGCATTGAGCATAACACAGGCATCAAGTAAAGAAACTTAAATCCACAAATAAAGAAACATCAGAATGCCCGTGACAGGTGTAAGGAAGTAATGTTTAAAACAGTATTCCAGTCTGTGAGATACAGCACAGGGTTTCCACTGAAAAGAGGCTGCTAGGCTAGTGGGTTAATCCAGTAAACAAAGGATAAATAGATAAAAACAAAATTCTTCACTTCAAGTACAAGCTGTAACATTTCATACAGCTATAAGTTGTAGATGTTATATAGGAGGTACAAGGGTCTACTACAAAAGATGGACTCCTGACAACTTGACAAGAAACTGGTCAAGTCAAACTCATTGTAAAAGAAATTGTCAAAACTGCAGGTGAAACTACCCATACATCATTTTCTGTGCAGGGATATATATCTATGCCCCCCCTCACATCTTGTCAATTACATTTTTTTTTGACAAATGCAGGGGGTGTGGTTTAATGTTAATGGTATGGATAGCCGAGCAGTGGAAATGTCAAGACAAGTAAGTGGGGATGGAGGGGTGAGTGTTTGTGTGCATGTGTGGGTCTATTTTACATGATCGACATTTCAAAATGTCAAAGGCCATATGGCCGAGACCATATGATCAACATTTGAAATGTCGAACATGTAAAGAACAAAATTAAAAAAAAAAAAAAAAAAAACACTTACCTTAACACTGCTAACCCCCCTTGGGGGACTCCGCCCCCCACACCACCCGTAACTTATACCGACTTCGAGATTGCACTACAGTGCAGAAGCTGGAAATCTTTCCATTCTGCACTGTATGGAAATGCCAGTTCCGCATGGTCAGCATTTCAAAAGTCGATCATATGGTCTTCTACATTTTGAAATGTCGACCATGTAAAGGGGACCCGTGTGCGTGCATGTGAGTTAGGAATAGGGTCGGGGATGAGTGAAGGATAGGTGTATGTTTGTGAGTGAGTTTGTGTATTTTAGAGTTAGGGTATAGATACAGAGTTGCTTGTGTGTCTGAGTGTCTTGTGTAGTGGCAGTGTTATGGGATGAAGGTAAGGTATAGGGTTAGGGTTGTGAGAAGGGGTAGCCTTAGGGTTACCTTCATAAAACCTTCCTGTAACATTCCCACTATTCAGACAAATTTCAGACTAGTGTGTTAATACTGGGAGAGGAAATAATTTTCCTTTCTTGATATTATTTCATTCAATATTTTTTTTCAGTATTGTGTATACACAAACTTTTTTTTTTGTCTGTGTTTTCAATTCAACTTTAAATTAGTTTGCTCATACACAACAGAACCATAGATAGATCGATAAAGATACACATACACATAAGGTATATAGTTTTAAATGCTTATGAGCTAGCTACAGAAAACTGCATGTCATGTGGTATACATGTGGGGGATGCCGCAGTGACTACTCCCACATGGCAGCAGGAGGTGGCCAGCAGGTAATTTGGTGATGTGGATTGTTTACTTTAGGGGTTATTCCTACTTTTTCCTTGCTATAATGTTGTTATACAGCCTGTTCTTATCTATGAGTTTCAGCCTGGAAGAAAGGATACACTCACCCTAAAATAACACTGTATCTCACAAGCTGGATCACTGTTTTTTAAACATTACTTCCTTAAACCTGTCACTGGCAGACTGATATTTCTTTATTTTTGGAGTTAAGGTTCTGTACTTGAGGCCTGCATTCTGTTTAATGCCTGAATAACTTCATTATTTTCACATGTCACTTTATTACATCTGCTGCTGTGATTGTGTTTTGCAGACACCTATTTCCAGACTTACAATGCACCAAAACCCATGTTATGCTTAATGTCTGAATTACTTCACTATTTTCAAATACCAGTTTATGACATCTGCCACTGGAAGGGTGTCTGCAGTCTCCTTTTTGTGAACTTAAAAGTGCTGCAACAAGTCCCTGTATTTTTTTTCCCTGAATGACTTCACTTTTTTTCAAATGCCACTATTACATATGCTGCTAGAAATGTGCTTCACACACTGAGTTACTATTCTGAAGCCTGTGTTCTGCTTAAATGTCTGAATGAGTTCATTATTTTCAAAAATACACTTTACTGCATCTGCCACTGGGAGGGCATCTGCAGTGTCTTTTTCTGGAGACTTGAGGTACTGTGACTGTGTTTATGTTTACCAGTATCTGTTGCCGGGACTGTGTTCCTTATTTGTCCTTAAAGTACTGCAGTGAGGCCTATGGCACTGTCTGTGGCTGAAACTGGAACACTGAATATTACGACCTTCACTTATTCTACCTGGAGTTCAAATTTTTTGAAGGTTTGCTAAACAGCTGTTGTCCTTTATAGGCATACCTCTCAAGTGTACCACATTAAAATGAATGTTCCTCATTGTGAGGGTTAAAAAGTCCATGTCCCTTGCAGTTTCACACTGAAAGGGTTAGTCGCAAATACAGTGTTATGAATTTTGAACTCTGATATCCCATTGTAAACAGAACGGAATCATATTAATTCATCACAATGACTTTTTGTAAATATTAAGTAGCATTTTAACCATCCTGTAAGCTTTCAATTTGAAGTTGTTACAACCAACCTGTTAGCAAATGGTCCACAATTTGCCCATTTGTTCCACGTTATTAAAAGCAGTGTTCCTCATTTTGAAGATGGAAGGTTAAGAACTATGTTTATAAGAGATGTTCTCATCATTATATTTATCAATTTATTTGGATTTTATTTAGCAAGACAGAGTATGTACTTGCTGGTTTCCAGTTTTCATTTCTGATGAACTATAAATGTACTGAAAGTTTTCTTCTGACGTCCAGGGTTTGATTTCCTTCAATCTCCAATGTCTGTCATATGACTCTGAGCAAGTTATTTCAGAAGACAGTGTTACCAGGATAAGCCTGAAAAAGGTTCATGTAGCTCAGTGGTCTAATTAGCAGACAGAAATAAATAAATAAAAATAAACAGCCCATTTTTCAGCTGATTTATTATCTTTCTGGTCACTGTATGTTAAGTTGTTTTTCCAACATTCAACATCAGTGTTTCTTAGCTAGTGGTTTGCATCTATAACAATGCAGTTTAATGTGTTACTTTCAACAATGGTTACACTTTAATCCACTGACCAATGAGTCGTTCAGAGCTTTGGGTTAAGCATTATAAGAAGCACGAATTTGCACTTTCTTCTAGAGTGTTCACCACATCCTCAGTGTTCTTCTCGCTCTCGCTGTTCTTCATCTGCCATCACAGTATTTCAGTTTGAAGCAGTACAGATGTCCTGGAATGACATTCCCTAAGATAAACAGAATAAGCAGTGACTGCTGGACACAATTGTACTCTAATCTCGCCTGAGACCACGTCCCTTTCTAGAGCATAAGCATTAGCAAGTCAATGGTAAAGTCACTTAGATATTATCGTTTTTTGAAATGATTGTTAACTAACAAAACCTACGTTTTTTTTTCTTTCCTATAAGATGGCAGGACAAAAACCCCTTTGGATTACACTTAACAAGAAAATACACTAGAAAAAATAAACATTTTGATTCAGAGTAAATTCTGACACCAAAAGGGGTAAAAAAAATTCAGGGTGGTTCTAAAAGAAGCTTATGAATAAAAAGACACGGTTCTATGTATCGCAATTCCCAAATCACTGTGATGTGCCTAGCCAAAGTGACAATCACAAAAAGAAAAAAAAAATCTTTCAACACAGACAAGGCAGTTACAGAACTCAAAGGTTCAAATTAAGAGTTAACCTCTCCAAGAAGAAACTTTAGACTTAGCTTTGACCATGAGCCCTGAAAAAGGAAGAGACAAGTGGGCTAAAAACTGTCATTCCACCAGATCAGAAAAAACAGTGGTAACTGATGGGTGAGTCATAAATGTCAAACATTGTAGACATACTTCTAAGAGGCAGAACAAATGGTCCAAAACAACCAGGAAAAAAGGGGTGCCTCAGCCCTTTACTGCAGCAAAAACAGCAAAAAATGCTTCAACTTTCTTAAGCATATTACTCAAGTAGTCTTGTAACACAGCACCAAAACAATCTTACAGACATGATCAGAGATAATGGGCAAAGTCAATGGCTTCAACAGCAAAGTGCAGACCTTCGTCAGTGTGAGATTGGGGAGAGAATGGGATTCAGGAATGTTGGGCTGTGTAAAAAGTGGAAGCTCAAAACATAAAAGGGGACTATGTCAGTTACTGGGACAACTAAAACTGAACCTGACATTACCAGAATTAAACTACTACAACTAACCATTACACAGGAATCAATCCTACCAAGATAACACTCTTTTGTAAAGGAACAAGAGGAATACTTACAGAAAGAGAGACCCTCTCCACTGTAATTACATTACAGCATGTCCAAAATACCACGAAGGTAAGAAGACAGGTTGCTTGTAAGATTTCTGTCTCAGAGCTCTCAGGTCCAGGGTTCAATCTTAATTTCCAGTCACTGTCTGTATGGAGTTTTGCATATTCTCCTCCTGTCTTCACTTATTTTCTCTGAACACTCTGGTTTCCCACCACCTCCAAAAAATACGATGGCTGACTGGCTACTACAGTACGTGTCCCATTTATATGTTGTACTTGCCCTTTCCCTTGTCACCTAGGTCATGACTGAAAAGGACAATTCACTTATCCAGTAAAGAAAGAACACTCAAGTAAGACAATATTTTCTCATTTAACACAACATAATACACATGGCAGCATACTAAACATGCATGCTCAAGCAAACAACTTGTATATGCTATACAAGATGCAAAGGACTGAATATAATACCTCCCAACTGATTTAGTAAAGATGCAACAAAGCTGTGCAATGTTCAAAAACTATATATCCAGTAACTTGCATTTTTTTCTTGAAATGCAGCTGCTATGTTCAACATAAAATGATGCTGAAAAGAATGCAAAGGACATGCAACTGTTTTGTTGTGGAGCTATGGTCAACAGCTGGGAAGAATGAATGGAGGAGGGTAAATGGCAACAAACACAAACACCTACCCACCACCCACTCACAGATTTAACCAGTCTGAACCAATCCTTTCCTGTTACTTAAGAAATTACTTTATTCAGGTAACAGCCACTGTTAGGATTCAAATTTTGATTGACTGGGACAGGAATGCACTGCAGGTCCTTTGATGTGGGAAGTTGGTTGTGCATTGCTGTGGCACTTGCATATGCCATGGTGGTGACCCATTATGAGACCTCCCTCTACAGGTCAGGTCAGGTGACCCTTATCCTGGGTACCTAACCCACAGCAGACCATTTCAATAAGTGCTATCTTAGACATCTCTGTTCATGGACCCTGCATCGTTGTGTTTATTTTTGTTACTGGTTATGCCTGTTTTATTCTGTGAATTTAAGCAGCAGCATATACAGTATGGTACCTTTTTGGCCAAAGGTTATTTAGGAATCAGCTACAGTGTGCATTTCTGTAAGCCTTCTGTCAAGTGAAAGCTTTAACTTTGTATTTCTCTGTGCAAAACTGCACTTTGTATGATCATTTTATCAAACTGTACTACTCAATTTTCTTTTAGCAAATAATGTAATTATTACTTTTTTAATTTCAAAAGCTTTGGGTTACTTATTTATTAAATGTTCAGGGGTGAGTGTTGTTATCCACATCTGACAAACAGAAAGTCTGTCAGCTAAAACTACCATTGTTTTTTATATTTTGTCTGCTTCTCTTTAAGAGTCGTTCAATAGTTTCTACTTGAGTGTACCAGACTGGGTCTAGCTAGTGGCAGTAACTGCCATAAAGCAGGATAAGAATACAGCACAAAAGTTATTAATAGCCTTTAGTGGACTTCATTGGAAATGTATGAGTACAATAGTCAAATTACAATTTGGTAATCTAGCATTGCAAGGCATTGAGTTCAGCGAGACGAGGGGAAAAGGGCCTGGGAAGTCAGTGCTTATAACTCTGATCTATGGTATTCAGTGTGGAGCCTACTTGAATATGAATGGTATGTACCAGGGCCTCAGACAGCAGTGCACATTTACTACTTGCTGTCAAGGCCAAACTTCACTTACTTATTTATATTGATTTATTACAAAATTATTTACATTTCATATTGCTTATTTGTTTTGTTACATTTACTGGGGGAAGTGGGCCAGACTGGAGGAGAGCAGTCCCTGTCCCTAACACAAGGGTAAGTATGAGATCTGTGATATCTTACAGAATATACAAGACAGTTTTCATTTCCAATATGCTGGAAAAAATAACTCCCATAACTGCTCTGATCACCATTTTTTCTGACATTTCATCAATGGAATTACTTAACTAAAATTGAAGCAGGTAGTAAAAAAGGCTCAAGTCTAGGAAAACAGTATAGATACTCCTCCTGGACTGTCTCCCATGCAAATGACTGAACTTTTATAACAGCTTATGACAAAGTACTTTATCCTTATGATGACATCAGTAATGATAGAGATGCCAAAGAAAAAGAGGTTTGTCGAAACACAAACTACTGACTGAAAAATCTTCAACTGATCACCATCATACAATACTCAAAAAACTTTGGGCTAGTTAACCTTATGTGCAAATGATGATTACAAATGCAGCAATGTACTTTGTCTGATATTAAAGGCGCAGAATATATTTTTCCATCACCAGCCAAGGCTTAAATTGTCAACAATGCCCATTGCAATGTATTAAGACAAAAATATCTTCTAAAAGCAAGGGATACACCTTTCATATCACAGAAAAACACAAATCGGCCTACTCAGTTTTATCACTAGATATTATCTCAAATCGTCTTAATTTTATCAGTATATAATATCTCAATTCGTCTTTCTACATAGTCACTAAAACTGCAATACTTTTGCTGCTTTCAAAATAAACAATCAGTAGTATAAACCTCCAAAATGCTATTCAGAAATAAAAGTTTTATAAAAAAAAAAATCAAAACACTTTTCAACAAATAACACATTAAACCTTCTTATTAATACCTTAACATCAAATCAGCTTATGCAGCCTTTTAGCAACCAACCCCAGCATTGTCTTCAACTGCATGAACTGCTTCGTGTCACCAAGATTCTATGGCAATTCCCACAGAAAACTAACTAGACATACCCATATTTTACATCAAATTAATCTCAGTAAATTAAATTGCAAAGCTATTAGGGGATACACCATATAAATACTCACCCAAAAACAACAACTTCATCCATTACTGTAAAACAACTAGCCTGTATATTCAACTCATCATTTACTATATGAAAACATTACTATTTTAGAATTTATCTATAACTTCTTATCTTCCGATATGTGCTCATTCCAATTAAAAAATGACTACAGACCTAGCTCAAAATTGCTAACTATTGTAAAAAATTACTGAAGATTTATATACAAATAATATTTGGTGATAAATATTAATTTATGCATACTTTCCGAAATGGCCAGACATAATAAAATAATGCTACTTTGTATAACAGATAATACTTTTAACAATAAAGATTGCTTGGCTGTGTAGATTAATACAGCCTCTCCTACTACCACTTTTTGGTAGTCAGTACAGCCAAAAGGCCGTGATAAACCACTGCAGAAAAAGCAAGTACTGGGTGTGATGCCCGTGCCCTGGCCCAGCAATCAAGGAGCCTCAATCCTCACCACTAACACCACTGAGGGGCGTCTCATATAGGAGGAAAGGATAACAAATACACACAGTAAAGTGCAATTTCCCTTAAGAACACACAGAAATCACAGTCAGTCTGGGGCTGGTCACTCCCTTGTTCTCCAGGTCCCCAATAAGATTCCCCACTGGCACAGCTATATGGCTCAGATCTCAGCCTAGTGGGCAAGCTAAAACCTCCAGCACCCTCTCTGTCCAACCACTGCTTCGTGTCCCTACCCAAGTAGCTGACACACACACATACACACACACACACACACACACACACACACACACACACACACACACACACACACACTTTGAGAAGAGTTTAAGACACTCCTGGGGAAGCCTGGCATAGGTTCGCCAACTGTGCCCCTTTTTCCTAGACTATACGGTAGTACCAGCTGCCACCACCCACTAATATTTATCAGCTATTCAAAGGCCCTTCAAAGGGTGTCCAATTATTACTGTGCAATATTATTATCCAATTGGTAGTATAGCCCAGGGCTAAAGCTATAGGAGTGGCTTTGTACAATTTTACCAAGTACTCTAAAGAGCTTAAATTATCTCTACAAAAACAGCCACAGCTGAAAGGGTTTAAAAATATTTAATAACAAACAGTCAAAACACAGGACAATACTTTTTACTACACAGTGCTAGTCAAGAGTTCAGGATCACAGAGAAATATGTAAAATAATTCAGTAGTGCAGTTCTGACATCACAGAAAAACATTTAGTCTAATCTTTCTAGTTTCTATCTATTTCTAAGAGAAAACACAAATCTAAGATAAACTTACATATAGAGCAAGACGGTGCTGATGAGGTGGATGAAAAATGCTTAATGCTCTCTGATTCTCTCTGTTTTTAAAATCACATTCCTGGTTCACATTACATCATTCTTCACACTTCCCTGGGTTCCCAGGCTAACAGAAACTACATTTACATTCTTCACCTCTGGACAGAAACCAAAGCAATAAAGGACATTTATGCATGCAAATTCTGGCCATTAACTCTGGCCTTAAAACAATAGGCAGGATGCCTCACTCTAGACTAGTTTTAACATCAAAGGGTCACAACATGCTTTACTTGGTCAGTAGAGTGCACTGTTGATATATATTTTTTCAGTTCCACATGTAAAACTATTTTTACCATTTAAGGCAACAAGCCTGTGGTTTACATTAATATTTACAGATGACAGAATTATCTCCAAAATTCTATCTGGCTAGGCTGGCAGCCTTCATTTGTCCTCACCTAATCTTCACACTGGGGAATTTAAAGGTAAGGTAAGGAAGGGAGGTGTGTGAGTGACTGCATGCAAGGGGCTGCATGTGTGTGTGTATGTCTGCCTAAGAGATAGCGTAAGTGGGGTAAGTGAGGGTAATTGTGTGTGTATATGAACGGATGAGTCAACTGGGAGGTAAGGGGGGGGGCTATGTATGTATGCACGTGAATGGATAAGTGCGACAGGGTGATGTGTATGAGTGAGGGTGAGCTGGGATTGATGACATATCTCCACACACCTACAGACCAATGAATACAGTCTACAACACTGGCTGGAGGGATCACCAGCCATAAGGGATAATTGTATTATAGGGACCACTAGTCACTTGGGAGTACTTTGTAGGACTTGTGCTGTCATAGCACTTAAACCAATACGGAGATTGAGGTGGGGGAACATAAGACATCAGGGATTATTGTAAGACAGTAATGCCATAACAGAACTTAAAAAAAGTAGTGGGATCGGGGTGAGGGAACCCCAGACACCACAATTCCTGTATAACACCCATGCCTTAACAGCACTTAAACTTGTATGCGGATTGGTGTCACAGAATATTAGACACCACTTATTACTGCATAAAAATCATGTTTTAATGGTACTTAAACCAGTACAGGGATGGGGGTGGGGGATTACTTTATAACAGTCATATCTTAACCAACATTTAATCCACTAGATAAGAGGGAAACTCACTATGGAGTGCCATAAAGGAACATTAAATAAATGGTGCAGGAAAGTAGAGTTGTGTACATGTACCATAAATGTAGATGTTCAAGTGTATTCACTGTTGCAGTCATCACCTGTGGGTTATCCCTGCTGTGGTAGCCCTCAGCCAGCCCAAATACCAGAGTCAATGTTTTTCTGGGTCGGCTGCTGTCGCTTGCTGCCTGAAGTCAGGTAGTCAGTGCTATAAAGGAAGGCAGCCGATGCCATTACATCAGTTTTTCTTCCCTAACCAGTCAGAGGCCCAAGTAAATATGGTAAAGTGGTCCTGATGGCTAAAAGCCACCATTAGAAATTTATGTCTCCCGTAAGAATGAAGATATAAGGGGGAAGGAGGGTGGGAAACCAGGACTGCATCAGTGAATACACTCGAACATCTACATTTATGGTAAGTGTACACAACTGTACTATGTTCTTCATGTTTCACTGTTGCAGTCATCTGTAGGATGATTCCCAAAGCTGAAGAGAGGGATGGTAGCATTAGTAAGAGACCTAGGAATGGGTCAGGCATGCCCTGCAGAACTGCAGAGGCTAAACCTGACCTAGCCTTAGAAAACAGAGGTAGGTGGTAATGCTTGGTAAATGTATGGACAGAAGTCAAGGTGGCAGCTTCCAGGATGTTCCTGGTGGGAACTCCTCTGAGGAATGCTGTGGAAATGGAGGCTGCCCTAGTGGAATGGATTCGAATAGACTTGGGGGGGGGGGGTTCCCATGCAATCTGTAGCAGAAATGGATGTAGTGTGATATCCATTTGGAAATGGTTTGTTTGGAAATGGGCTTCCCCTCTGCCCCTGGGGCAAAGCTGAAAAGTAGTTGGTCTGTTTTCCTGAAAGGTTTAGTATGGTCCAGATAGTATCTGAGCTGTCTGTGCACGTCTAGTGAGTGCAGAATTCTTCCCCCCTTGTTTTGAGGGTTAGGAAAGAAGGTGGGTAGATGTATGGCCTTAATGAGAGCTACATTAGATACCACCTTGGGCATAAAGGAGGGATTAGTCCTCAGGGAGACCCTGTCTGCATGGAAGATGATGAAGGTCTCAATGGCCATCAGTGCCTGAAGTTCCGAAACCCTTCTGGCTGAAGTGATAGGTAAGAGAAAAGCAGTCTTCCAGGAGAGGTACTGTAGTTCTGCTGAAGCAGCAGGTTCGAAGGGAGGTAAAGTTAGTTTTTCCAAAACATAATTCAGGTCCCAGGCTGGAGTGGGTAGCCTTCTGGGAGGTCTGATATTAGAAGTCCCTCTGAGGAATTGTTTAATCAAGGGATGGGAGAACAGGGGCTGTTCTGCGTCAAAATGAGCTGAGGCGTGGATTTTAATAGAGGAGAAGGAGAGACCACTATTAAGTAGCTCCGCTAGGTAGTCCAGGATAAGAGGGATGGAAGGTTGTGAGGTATTGCCCCCTCTGGACTGGCTCCAGGAGTAGAATCCTTTCCATTTTCCTGCATAAGATCTGGCCTCTGTGATAATGTCTATGACCTGTTTGCTTAACAGGGGCCCCTTGTTTTCCTTTAGAGTATTAGCCATGCTGACAGTTTGAGAGTCTGCAAGTCTGGGTGCAGCACCCCCCCCCCCTCCACCTGAGTTAAGAGGTCTGAGATCAGGGGAAGCTGCCTGGGAGGCTGTAAGTTCAGGCTGCGCAGTAAGGGGTACCAATGTTGTCTGTGCCAATCTGAAGCAATAAGGATGGCCTTTGGTCTATCCTCCCTTATTTTGATCAGTACCTTCGGAATAAGATGCAGAGGAGGCAATATGTACACAAAGAGGGTGTTCCAGGGGATGGTTAAGGCATCCACTTTCCACGTTAGGTGGTGATATTTCCTGGTACAGACTTTTTTCAGCTGATGGTTGAGATGAAAAGCAAAGAGATCCCCCCCCTCTAGAGTCCTCCATGCCTGAGTGATCTGTAAAAAGATTTTTCTGTGGAGCTGCCATTCGTGGGGGTCCAGTAAGTTTCTGCTTAAGTGGTCTGCCAGGGTGTTGCTGATCCCTGATAAGTATTGGGCTATCAGGTGTAGTCCCATGGAAGAGGCCGTCAGCCAGAGGTTCATGGCTAGTCTGTACAGAGGGTAAGAATGTGTCCCTCCCTATCTACTGATGTACCACATTACTGTGGTGTTGTCTATCTTGATAAGGAGAACCCCTGGCTTGAGATGGGGTTTGAAGGATGTCAGAGTCTTTTGTACTGCCATCATTTCCTTCTGGTTGATGTGTAAGGGAAGGTGCTGGGCATCCCAAAGACCTTGGGTGCACCTGCCTTCTAGGTGAGCACCCCAAGCTGTGCCTGAGGTGTCTGTGGTAATGGTCTGCCCAGTTGAGCGGAGGGTGAAGGAAAGAGCCTTGTTCTGGGCACAGGCCCCTGCCCACCAGAAATCTCGACCCTTATACAGGGGATCAGAGGGAGAGAAGTCTCTAGAGGTTGAAAGTGCTGACACCAAAGGTTCTTTAGGTACACTGAAGTTTTCTCATGTGAAGCCTGACCAGAGGAATTAGCAGGATGCAAGATGCCATGTACCCCAAGGCTTGCAGGAACTTCCTCGCAATGAGGAAGTTCATGCAAGATGCCATGTATCCCAAGGCTTGCAGGAACTTCATCGCAGTGAGGTGACTTTTGGAAGCCAGCTGGTTAAAAGAGAGAGGCAGGAAGCTCTGCTTTTCTTGGGATAGGAAGGCCATTTGGGATGTTGTGTCCAGCAGTGCTCCCAAGAAAATGATTCTCCTGGAGGATGTTTGCTTTGATGTCTTCTCGTAGATGGTGTACCCTAAGGAGGTTAGGAGGGTTTTGACAAAGAGGTCCTTGAGGAGCTTTACTTTGCAATCTGTCTGAATGAGGCAGTCGTCCAGATAAGGGTAAATTTGTATATTTTTCTGTCTGCAAAAGGCTATGGGCAGGACTAAGCATTTGGTGAATACCCTGGGAGCACTGGATAAACCAAAGGGAAGCGCAGAGAAATGAAAGTGTCAGCCTGCTCTGAAGCAAAGGAATTTCCTGCAGGATTCACTCATAGGGATGTGGAGGTAGGCATCTTTTAGCTCTAGGGTAACTAACCAGGCATTTTTGACAGCATAGCCAGCAGCTGGTGCAAAGTTAGCAATTTGAATTTGGGGACCAATAGGAAGGTGTTCAGAATGGATAGATCCAGGATGGGGTGACCAAGTACCCTCTTTTCTGGAAACAAGGAATAGTCTGGAATAAAACCCTTTGCCTGTGTGATCTGAGGGGCAGGTTCTACTACCCTTGGGATATGAGAGTTTGGACTTTCAATGCCTCTGCCCACTGATTTGGAGTTAAGTCTGGGTACCCTCTTAGAATTGGGAGCTTGTTGAAGGAGAATTTGTATCCCTGAAAAATGATCTTTAAGACCCATTGGTCCTTTGTTACAGAAAGACAATTTTCTTTGCAGAGGGAGAGCCTTCCTCCTAGTTTTTGGTGAGTGAAAAGAGGGCAGAGGGGGGAGAGGGAGTCATTGAGGGTTTTTGCCATAGAGGGATGGCTTAAAACTCAATGCATTTGGAGTGGAAGTGATCCACTGTTTGGTTCTCTGCTGTCCCTGGGACAGGAGTCTGGGTGGTCTGTCCCTACAGGGCTTACGTTGCCCCTGTCTGCTAAGTGCAGAAAAGGACCAGTGTTTTGAGCGAAAATTCCTGCTGAACCTAGGAGGTTGAACCTGAAGGAAATCTTTTACTGTTTGCACAGATTTTGCTTTGTCTTCCATCTTTTTAAGCACGTCTTCTGCTTTTACTCCAAACAAGTGGTTCTTATCCAAGGGTGCATCAAGTAATTTAGATTTAACATGATCAGGGAGAGGTTGCTCCTTCAACCGTGCAGGTCTCCTAATGACAGATCCTGACATTGCTGCCCTGCTTGAGGCTTCTAGGGTGTCATATCCACATTGTAATGAGTGTTTAGTCACTTGACAAGTAGATTGCAGTGAATCTGCTAACTCTTTCGAATTGCCACAGTCAGGAAAGGTTGAAATATTTTGTTTTAATAGTTCCAAAGTATGTTGTTGACATCGACATCTTAACATGTGGAACTGACAGTTGAGTGCTCTGACAGCTAAGGTTGCAGAGATCTATACTTTTTTACCCCATCTGTCCAGAGCTCTGGAGTCCTTGGCAGAAGGAATAGGATTCTTTGCAGAACTAGCCTTAGCTCCTTTTGGTCCCTGTGCAATGACCTCCAGGTCTGCACCAGGATTTCTGTACAGGTATTTGTGAGTATTTGGTACTCTGTAATACCGGTCAGGTTTTCTGGGAGAAGGTGGGATGGCGTCAGGAGTTGAGATAGATTCATGGAAGACAACATCAACCACCTCTAAGATTGGAGGGATGGTCAAGGATCTGTGCTGGGTCAAGTCTAGAAACTCTCTTAGTTTTTTCTTAGACTGAGGGAAGTCCTGACATTCACAGTGGAATTGTTCCCTGAGGGTGCGAAGGGCTTCCCCACAGGAAAGATCTTCTGGTGGGGAGGCAGAAGGAATGGATTCCTCTGCATCTGAATACTCACAAGCAGTCAGAGGTTGTTGTTCCTCTTCAAAATCTGAATAATCAAGACTCCTCAGAATCCTGTTCTGTCAGTATTTCAGGAGAAAGGTCTCTTTTCCTTTTAGAAGTTGTGGCCTGACTACCCCTGATAAGGTTGATAAGATCCTGCGCCATTTAAAGCATTTGAGCTTGGGGTGGTGGAGCAGGAGTAAAATGGTGGCTAGAGGTAGTTTTCCTAGGAGTGGCCTTGGTTTTAGGTCTGAAAGTATCCATCGGTCTGACAGAAATGGTAGTCGGAGGAGAAGACATGCTTTTTTTTTTCTAGAATCGGTAGTGTGAAAGACCTCCTCGGAAGCCGGTGCCTGCGTCGCGGCTCCAGACCCAATCAAGGTAGAGACAACCAAAGGCTCGGAATATGAAGAAGATTTCTGTGGCATACTGGACTCCAAAAGGGTCTCAGCAGAGGCCTGTGAAGGTAACAAATTGGGCATTAGGGGCTGCGAAGGCACCTCACTGAATTCAGGAGAACTGACGACCTGCTTAGTGGTAGAGTCATCAGAAGGCGTGGCCTTGTGCGGTCTGTCTTTATCTTTATCCTTACGTTTTTTTCAGAATGTCTATGGATTGTTGGCTACCTGACGCCATTTCAGAATGCGAAGATGGAAGACGAAAATATCTGGCGTTTTCAGCTGTAATTCAAACTCTGGTAGCTACCGACAGGCACATTTGCGAACTGCTTCTGCTACAGGCTCCACGGCAAGAACGACTGATGTAATGGTGTCGGCTGCCTTCCTTTTTGCACTGATGACCTGACGTCAGACAGCAAGCAACAGCAGCCGACGCAGAAAAACACTGACTCTGGTATTCGGGCCGGCCGAGCGCTACCACAGTGGGGATAACCTACAGGTGATGACTGCAACAGTGAAACACGAAGAACATCCACTAGATACCAGGGATTGTTTAAAAAAAATATGGAAGGAAGGGGAAGGGCTTTTAAAAATGTACCCTTGATACGAGAGCTCTCTGCATTAGCCAGGTGTACTTAATCAATAAGTTCGTGTAGCGGCTGTTTTTCTTTCACATCCTTTGGATAGTGAGCATTATGCAATGACTGCAATACATTATTTATGAGGAGGAGGGATTCACTAGCATGCATTTACTGAAAGATATTAAGTGCAAAACCCGAATGTATAGCATTAATGACTGAACTGTAATCTTTTGTGCATTACCAGAGCAGGAGAGAGAGAGAAGAGATATTGTGAATGATCTGACAAGAGGAACAGGAATAGGGTATGTGTTATGTGTGTGTTTTCTTCTACTGTGTGCCTGTGTGTGCGAGAGTGACAGAGAGGGGTGCCTATGCTTCCATGATGCTGTGGCCATCTTGATACCTACTGCTGGAAGTGCTAATCTTGCATGATTCTGAGACAAGCAAATTAGACCATAATGAGATCTTTCCTCATTGTGATTAATGTGTGTCTTAATTGTAAAATTCGCATTATGGCAGCAGGGCCTTTTTAGCGTGATCCATACAGTTCACTCTGGGGGTGTTAATAAATCCCTGTGGTGGTTTTCATCAGTGGGCCCTATAAACAGTCCAGCTGTTTCAGTTAGTCTTATATTTACCTTACTGATGCTACTACTACATCACTTACAGGACTTTTCTTTTTATATCTTTTTTTCTGGTATCCCAGTCAACAAACTCTTAGGTGACCTTTTCAACTTATTTGGATAATATAATATGTTGACAGTAGTATCTAGATCTGTTCATGAGCTGCATGTGGTAAATTATCCAATAATACATACACCACAGGTTCATAAGTAGTATGAGGCTATCCCCTAATGAGAATAACTGGAATCATACCATAGATAACTTCTGGGACCCATGCATGGGATAAAGTACATAGGACCTGCAACTGTCCATCAGAAGTACAGGGGGCAGTCCGGGTGAAATTTTTCTGTTTGCCATCCATACATCTAAGTTGTACTTGAAGATGGACAGGGACAAACTTTGTTTTATGTGGATGAAGAGTCTGTTCTATAGCAGCGGTATCCTCTGTGAAATATACCTATCCCTCCAAACTCTTCTGCTGCAGAACAGGTGTAGATCCATAGACAAAGTACTTCTAATTACAGGTTCATAGATGCAAGGGTGTTTACTAGGCTAACCCCAAGGACCTTTTTAAGCCTAACCATCCATCCGAAATCTCTGACAAGTTCTTGTATCTTTGATAAGTGTAAGTAGAGGCTTGGGAGATGAACCATTTACAGGCTGCCTATGTTCATTAGAGACATTAAATGCCAAACCAGGAATCAATTTCCTGTTCCCCATCCAATTGTCCAAGTTATACTTCAGTTGGGTTAAGGATGAACTCTGCTTCATATGAATGGACAGCTTGTTCTGGGGAAAGGGTAGTCTCTGGGACACATACTTGTCTCTCTAGCAGGTCCTATTTATATCACAAACAAGGTTTAAGTCTTTAAAACTGGTAATTCTGGTACTGTTTGTTTTGTGGATATGCAGGAGGTCCAGTAAAGTAGGGTCTGACAATGCCTTGTATGACAGGCATAGATCTCCCCTCAGCAGCCCGTAGGAGGTAGAATACAGGGACAGGGCCTCGAACGGTCTGTATAGGACATTTTACATATACCCTGTGTTCTTTTAGTGAGGAACCTCTGAGGATGTTCCAATTGTTGGATATGCATACCAAAGGAGGCACTGTATCCAATGATAGGTCTGATGAACGCCAAATACAGTGGAACAATGAGTTCCTTGGAACTAGATGTCATATCTTTGTTCATAAGTTGCACAACATAAAATGATTTTCTCACTAGTATAGACACATGATGATCAAAGGCTAGATTACTGTCAATATGTGTCTCCAAGTCCTTGACTACTGGGTCAGCTCTCAGGGGTGTGTTGTCAATATGACAGTTACCAGGGCTGGCGGACTTCCCAAAGGATACTATTATGCATTTTTTGGCATTTAGGTTTAGTCCATGGTTCTGGCACCAGTTATTTGTCTGTGTCAGCTCTTCCTGGAGAAAATTTGTGTCGGCGGGGGATTCAATGACAGCTACTAATTTGCAATCTGCAAACGTAATCAGCCAGAGGCCAAAGACATTGGCCTTGACTTCAGCAAAGTAAATCCTCTTTGTTGAGGTGTACTCCCCAATTCCAACTTCCTGGACTCTGTCTGTGACCCAGCCTTGGCCAGGTCAAGTTAGGCAGTGTGAACCATTTAGGGTCTGTAAATGGCCCTCCTTTGTGCACAGGTATGACTGCTGCTGTTCTCCATTCATGAGGCACAAAGCCTGTCTTGATGCTACAGTTAAACAGCAATTCCAAATGGTCTGACAGGCAATGTTTTATGCAATTTTAAGGCATTCTGGGATATTGTCTGGGCCCACTCATGCAGTGTTCTTGTCCTTAGAGAGAGCATTGAGGACCTGTTCCCTAGTGAAAGCAGGGGAAGTTATATTTGATTGTATTTCCTAAGGGAAGGTTGAGGAGGAGAGAGGGGTAAAGGTGGAGCTGAATTTGTCAGCCGGTAGGTTTGCTATATATTCTTGCTCAACATAGGCAGTTCCATTAACAATGAGTTCTGCACACAATTGTGTACTGTCTTTGGGCTTGCAGATAAAGCTAAAGAATGCCTTGTGGTTGTCCATGGTCTGGGAGGCCAAATTTACCTCAAATCTGGCTTTGGTAGACTTTATTTGTCTTCTGAGTTGTCTGTTTAATTTGATGAGTAAGGTTTTTTCCTGCTGGGTACTGCAACCCCAAATGTTTGCCATGATTTTCTTCCTTCTGTCTCTTCTGTCATACAGCCTACTGATGATGGGATTCCACCAGGGTGGCTTGTTTTTTGAGTTAGTTCCATACTTCTTTCCAGTGAGGACAACTGCCTCTATGCAGCTATTATCATGCTTGTATAGGGTTTGTGTGAACAGTTCCACATAGGTAGAAGTGTTCACAGGGTTTATGGGGGCTTGAAAGTTTGCCAGGTTATCACTTAATATTCGGAAGTTAGCCTTAGAGAAGTTCAAGAGCATTCCAGGGTTAGCTGGGATTCCAAGTTTTATTTTTACTTCAAAGTAGACCATTTTCTGGTCTGACCTTACCACGGAAGACATTACACTAGGGGATATGCAGCAATCTCTCATATTTGTGAGGTCCAGATCCAGTATGGTTGCACCCCTAGTTGGTGTATTGACAATCTGGTCCGGGGAGTTTGACTTGCTGATGTGCAGCAAATCCATCAGTAATGGGTTGCTAGATGCCTTGTATACTAGACACAGGACACCTCTTACCAGTGCGTAGGACACAGAGTATAGTGACAAGGCTCTGCGTTGGTCCATGTAGGGCATATTGTGTTTAGGCCATATATCCTTTTAGTAAGGTATCTGTTAACATTAACGTTTTCGCAAGCATTTTCTTTTTCACTATTGTTCTCTCATGCATATTCTCCCTGCGGCCTTAGCACTGGTACAGTGTAGGCTAAATACTACTTTGTAAACACAGACCGTTCTGTTGTAAATCCATTTTGACTTTGACTGTTTTCTTCCCAAACAGTAGTCATTTTCATAACTTGCATGTAGGTGTCAGCAATTTGTCTCATCAGCATTCATAGTTGGTTCATACACACAACACTACAAACATTCTATGAATACGTAAAATACAAAAAAAGTGTGTACTGAACTACTGTTCACAGCAATTAGGAAAAATTTACCCCTGCTCCTTTACCATGCCCTAAATGAAATTAACCTGAAAGTGGTTTATAGGAAGCTGGTATAGTGGGGGTCTTTATCTGGTTTCAAATCTACTGAAAAAAGGTCTGTTTTCCATAAATCTAGAATCACACTAAAGGTGAGAATGTTATTGCTAAGTGTAGCAATCCTCCAAATGAAGCTGTCCCTTAGTTTCTTATACATTTGCAATGAGATACAGTCACTCTCTGCTGCTTAACTATTCAGTAAAGTAGTGAGAACTGCTTTTATTTCTGCACTTGATGGCAGCCTTAAGCCACATTTTCTATGCCTCCTGTAATTTTGCTCAATCAATCCCCCTCGAAAACTTAAAAATACCACCAAAAATCAGCTTTTTAACCTATTGGAACTTGTGTTGCTCTATAAAGAAAATCTGGAAACTCCCAATAATTAAATCAATATGCCTCTCTGTCTTATGAGCAAATGGATGGTTAATCTCTGTCATCATGCCACTTTATTATAGGTTGGTACTAGGCTATCAGCCCTAGGGCCTATACAAGTCTAGCCATAACAATTCCCTGGCTATTTCTTCCCACATTATTTACTTTCCTGGACCCCTGTCTAGCAGGGCGACTGACGTGATCCCTGGGGTGAATTTCCTTTCTCCCATCCAATCGTCAAGGTTCCTCTTGAAGAGGTCCAAAGAGGAACTCTGCTTGACATGTATGGGCAATCTATTCCAGAGTCTGGGGAGTCTCTGAGTCAGGAACCTATCCCTCCAGCATGTTTTGTTTATTGTGATGACAAGGTTTAGATCCCTGGAGCGTGTAGCTCTGAGGGATTGGGATTTCTTTAAGTGTAGCATGTCCAACAGCTCTGGGTTTGACATGGCCTTGTATGTTAAGCAGAGATCGCCTCTGAGTAGACGATATGCGACAGAGTATAGCTGGAGTTTTTTAAGGCGGTCAGCGTAGGGCATCTGCTTTAGGCCTGTGATTCTTTTAGTGAGGTATTTCTGAGGCCTTTCCAGTTGTTGCAGATGTATTGAGAGGTTCATACCAAATGGGGCGTTGTATTCTATAATGGGTCTAATGAGGGATGAGTAAAGTGGGACAATGACCTCCTTTTTTCTGGATGAAAGGCCCTTCATGATGAGGTGTGCCACATAGAAGGATTTCCTGACTGTTGTGGCGATGTGGTTATTGAAGGTGAGACCACTGTCCACCTGTGTCCCTAAGTCTCTTATCACACTTTCTGTGTTTAGTGTACTGCCACCTATATGGTAATTCATGGATACATGTTTTTTCCCAAAGGGGATAACAATACATTTCTTGGCATTGAGCTTAAGCCCATGGCTCTGGCACCAAGCATCTGTTTCTGTAAGGCCCTTTTGTAGAGTATCCACATCATTTGGGGATTCAATAATGGCTCCCAGTTTGCAGTCATCTGCAAACTTTGTTAGCCAGAGTCCCTTAGTGTTGACCTGTACTTCAGAGAAGTAGATGCCAAACAAGAGCGGCCCCAGGACTGAACCCTGAGGTACTCCACTTGTCACTTGTCTGGAGCTGGATTTGGAGTCGGCTACTTTTACAGTGTGGGTTCTATCAGTAAGCCATTTAGCAACCCATTGGGTGACATAGAGATTAATGCCCAACTTAGTAAGTTTATCTATGATTCCAGAGTAGGGGATGGTGTCAAAGGCCTTGGCAAGGTCTAGATAGGCTGTGTGGACCACCTTACCCTTGTCCATGGCTCTGGAGACTGATTCAAAGAAGCCAATCAGGTTCAGGAGACAAGATCGGCCCTTCACAAACCCAAACTGGGTGGGGTCCAGTGTTTGAAGGTTGCCAATGTCTTTGTTTATAAGTTCCATGATAATACGCTCCATGGCCTTGCAGATAAGGCTTGTCAGACTGATGGGATGGTAGTTTCCGGGATCCAAGGTGGATCCCCCCCTTGTGGATTGGGATAACTGTAGCTCTGCGCCACTCAGTGGGCACGAAACCTGAGGTGAGGCTATGATTAAACATGACACAGGTGAGGTGCCAGTTCATATTGTAGTTCATGTAGTACACAGCCCGGGATGTCGTCTGGTCCCATGGATGCTGTATTCTTGGCTTTAGAGAGTGCGTTTTGTACCTGTGTGGCCGTTATTACTGGAATTTGGCAATCTTCCGGTATTGAGATGGGCCATTTAGGGGGTGAGAGGGGGGTGAAGTTGGCACTGAATCGATCTGCCAGAATATTGGCAATATCCTTCGGATCAGTATATTTAATGCCATTCTGTTTTAGCTCAGAGCAGATCTGAGCATTGCCATTTAGATTCTTGTGAGCATTGCCATTTAGATTCTTGACATAGTTATAGAATGCTTTGTGGTTGTCTTTGGAATCTTTGGCAATTTTATTTTCGTAACTAGCTTTGGAGGATTTTATGAGGCATCTCAGTTTCTTACTGAGGCTAGTAAGGGAGTTTTTTGCATCCTGGGATTTTCCTCTTTTCTGCAAAAGTTTCTTCCTTTTGTTGTAAAGTTTGTTTATGGCAGGGACCACCAGATTGACTTCCTTTTTTTGGATGACAGCATTTTGTTTCTATTTGGGATGGCACGATTCATGCATGAGTGGATGTGCTCGCACAGTGCCTTAGTGTAGGATTCAGCAGTTGAACTTTCAGTTTACGTCTGCATGGGTGTCATGAAGTTTGTCACTTCTGACTTGAGTAGCATGAAGTTGGCTTTGGAGAAGTTTTTTATGGTGGTTTCTTTACTGCCGGGTGGGGTGGGATGTGGATGTTAAGGGTGATTAGCTTATGGTCAGACCTGACTAACGAGGGGGTGACCATAGGTATGGAGCATTGATTTCCCATGTTGGTAATGACCAGGTCTAGGATATTGGAGCCCCTGGTGGGACTATGGATTAGTTGATCCAGGGCGTTGTAATTTATGAATTCCAAGAACCATTGCACAAAGGTGTTGGGACATGAGTAGTTTTCCCAGTTAATGGCAGGGTAGTTAAAATCACCCAGTATTAGGGTGTTTGGTTCTATCTTAATATTTTCCAGTATGTTTAGAAAGGTGTAGTGAGAATCTTGGGGTTTGGTGGGGGATCTGTAGCAAGCTACAATTTGGATTGCAGTCTTACCTAGTGTTAGTTGCTATTGGATGGATGGATATGTAATCCTGCTGTCAGAGTTTTAAATCCTCTCAGGCTGTAAGAGAAATATTTCAATTTAAGTGCTTGCCTTGTTAGTTCTACTTCTCCCCCATTAGATTATCCAAATTAGAAGACAACACTGAAAATTTTATTTCCCACTCTAAACCTCCTTTTTTGGGCAGGGCCGGATTTTACTGTTTGTAGGCCCTAGGCACTTTCACTTCAAGCTGTGGAAAAACAGGAATAAATGACCTCTGGATTATGCCTACTAACAAGACATTCGTATTACCAATGTTTCTTCCCAAACTTATCATGAATTGGTACTGGATGGATGACACTGAACTGATTGAAGGAAGGACATTGAGGAAACTCGGAGCTATAATATATAACATTAAGTATCCTGTTTTTTGTTATTTTGTTCTTTATTTCTTTGTTATTTATAGCACTTTGTGTACTGTGTATTTTTCTAGCTAGTTTCACTGTGTGTGAGGTATTAACTGGAAATTGTCCACTTTTATTAAGCATCTGTTGGGTTGTTTCTGAAAACTTGTTGCAGTTAAACTCTTTTTTCTAGAGGCTCCTTTAGCTGTTTAAAACTTTCATTTAAAGGCTCACTGCTGCATTTCAGCTGTGAGAAACATTTCTGCAGTTTGTTTCCCACCCTCCCTTCCTGTTGGTATAGTGTTTTTATAGTTGGTGGCTTTGCAGTTGCCCGCCCCTAGTGTAAATTTGATCTGGGACCCTCCTCCCAGTCTAGTGTCATTACCTCATTCTACCCAGTACAGGGAGAACATTTGAGAAGGCCAATCAGCTTAGTTTCTGCTACTCCTTTCTCTCTTTCCACTAATAAAAAAAAAAAAAAAAAAAAAAAAAAAAAAAATCTGCTTTTACTGTATTTGTGTTTCTTCCTACTTTATTTTGTTTTTGCGTCATCTTAAAAGTACTCAATTGTATTTATTACTGCTTGGTGTAACTCATTCTAAGCCTTTTAGTTTAAGCACTTGGGCTTCAGACCAGTTGTTTTACATTAAGAAGGTTTGTGGTCTGCACTGTAGTGGCAGAACAGGTAGCTTACATCCTTCTAAGTTGGGAACTGCTGATTGAGGGCTCAGTGTCTGTTATTCTAAAAGTGTATTAATTCTGGTTTAAGCACTTGGGCTTCAGGCCAGTTATTTTACATTAAGAGGGTTCGTGGTCTGCACTCTTGTGGGAGGAGAGGCTGGACTCTGCCCTTCTGAGCTGGGAATTTCTGGTTAAAGGCTTATAGTGCCTGCATATTTGAATTGCTTCTTACTGAAATTGGTACACCTTGTTTGCTGTAGCATAGACTAGATCCAGGCCTGCTGAATCTAGCTTTGTTTGTATAACTTGAGCACTAATCCAGGCATTCTTTAAAGTATTCAATTGTATTTATTACTGCTTGGTAGTAATTTGATTAAAGTGTAGCTATCATTCTAAGTCTTTTGGATTAAGCACTTGGGCTTCAGACCAGTTGTTTTACATTAGGAAGGTTTGTTGCCTGCACTGTGGTGGCAGGACAGGTAGCTTACATCCTTCTAAGTTGGGAACTGCTGATTGAGGGCTCAGTGTCTGTTATTCTAAAAGTGTATTAGTTCTGGTTTAAGCACTTGGGCTTCAGGCCAGTTATTTTACATTAAGAAGGTTTGTGGTCTGCACTCTTGTGGGAGGAGAGGCTGGACTCTGCCCTTCTGAGCTAGAAATTTCTGGTTAAAGGCTTATAGTGCCTGCATATTTGAACTGTTTGTTACTGAAATTGGTACACCTTGTTTGCTGTAGTATAGACTAGATCCAGGCCTGCTGAATCTAGCTTTGTTTGTATGCTTGTTATTTCCCTGAAACGTTAATTTCACCTAAAACACGGCTTTTCAGTGCTTCTGTAGATCCCTAGTGATATCTGCATTGCTTACTGTACTTATTTCCTTGTTTCACTTGAAAGAAAGTTACTGTTTGTCGTTTTTGCATTTAAGTTACCTGTAACGCATTGCATTTAAGTTACCTGGCACTTGCTCACTAAAGCAATTATACAAGTCAGCACTAAAAAATTAAAAGCACTACACCCTCACAAACTCCCCTTGAGTACCTTGTTCCCCCCATTGGCCCTTTTTTTCAATTATAAAGGAATTCCCAATACTATTCTAGCATGCCCAAAGGTCAGTTGTCAATCTCCTCTCCGGTCCAGCTGGTGAATCTGGGAATCTTGAGGCAATGTTACAACTGCCTCATGTACACAGACAACCCTCTACTCCTCCCAACAAATTCTAACACATGTGACAGATGCAACCATATAGCCAAACTGGAGGCTAAGCTCTCTCAACTCAGTACAGGCGTAACCAGTCAGGAGGAGAAGGAAACCACACTCACTACAATTCCAGTCTCACATAGACCTACCACGACAGCAAAACAAACACATAAACACACAAAAACATACTCGGAGGCTCTAAATAAAAATCTGCCTAAGCAGCAGAGACCTCCAAAGCAGACACCCAAGCAACAGCTACCCCAAAACAAAACACATGCAACACATAGCTCACAAAGCCAGTGTGCCGAACAGTCACAGCCCTTAAGGCTAAACAACACACCTGATACACTTGTAATAGGTGACTCTATCGTCAGGCACACTGACGTCCCGCTCACCAGGCTGAACAAGGAGAAGGTCAGGGTGAGCTGCCTGTCGGGCGCTAGGATCTGCAACATAACACAAGCACTCAGGTCACTCCAAGGCAAGTACAAATATGACTCAGTCATTGTCCATGCTGGTGTGAATGACCTGAGACATACTTCCCTGGACTACATGAAAAGAGACATAGAGGAGCTCTCTGAGCATGTAGCCCAGGCCGGTATGACCTGACCTTGAGTAGCATCTTACCCTCACCAAGAATGATGCCACAATATGAAGACAAGATGATCAATTTCAACAATTGGCTTAAGTATTGGTGTCATTCAAAGGGGATCCAATGCCTGTCAGCCTGGGATGACATGCTCGACAAGCCACGATGCTTCACTAGGGACGGCTTGCACCTGTCACCCCTGGGCTTTCGGATATTGGCAAAGGCTCTTGCTACCCCAATAGTGCCTTTTTTAGGCAAGGCTCAAAAGATAAACCCATCTCCATAGGTATCACAAGGGATAAGAAACTAAGAGTAATGCTACTCAACACCAGAAGTCTGAACCTCAAGATGCACGCACTCGAAACTCTCCTTAACATGGAGAGCATCGATATCTGTGCAGTAACAGAAACCTGGTTCAAGGCTCCCGAGAGCACTCCAGCACTACCAGGTTATACCTCATACCATGCTTTTCGGACCCAAAACTTGGACCGAACCACAAAAGGAGGGGGAGTATCAATATTCGTCAAAGATACCCACACCTCCAGGTTGGTGGCACAGCACGAAGCATCAGAGACTATCCATGTGCAACTAACAGTGGGTAAAACTGCCTTCCAGTTTATAGCCTGCTACAGACCACCCTCCCAAACCCAGGAACCCCACTTGGCCTTCCTGAGAATACTGGAAAATATGAAGGTCTCTCCAAACACCATTATATTAGGTGACTTCAACTACCCAAACATAGACTGGGAGCATTACTCTAGCTCCAACACCCTAGCCCAAAGGTTCCTAGAATTTATAAACTCAAATGCTATGGAACAACTTGTTACCACTCCCACAAGAGGGGAAAACATACTGGACCTGATCATCACCAACATGGGGACTCTATGCTCGAGACCAGAAGTGTATCCCTCACTGGTAAGATCAGACCATAAACTAATCTCACTGGATATTCACACCCCGACCCCACCCCCTGCCCAGAAAACCACAGTGAAAAACTTCTCTAAAGCAAATTTCACACTCTTCAAAACTGAGGTGGAATCCTTTAAAGCCCCCGGGCCTGTGGAAAATATGGCCCAGACCGCAGAATCCTTTATAAACGCATTCTATGAACACCTTCAGGAATGCATGGATCATGCAATCCCAAATAAAACCAAGACCCAATCCTCCAAAGGCAGACGTCCTGTCTGGTGGACCCCGCTATAAACAAACTATACAATAAAAGGAGGAAGTTACTACATGACAGAGCAAAATCCCAAAAAGGGAAGGCATCTCTGATCAGTATTAGCAAAAAACTACAGGCACTCATAAAATCGTCTAAGGCCAGCTTCGAGAGAAAAATTGCACCTGACACCAAGTATAATCACAAGGCTTTCTTTAGTTATGTTAGGAACCTGGGTGGGAATTCCCAGATATGCTCAGAATTAGTCCATAATGACAAAAAATACACCGAACCCACAGACATTGCCAACATCCTAGCTGACAGGTTCAGTGCAACCCCCCCCCCCTCCCCACCAAAAGGGCAAATATCTATCCCAGCAGAGTGCTGCCCCCCTGACATCTCAGATGCTCAGGTAAGAGCTGCCCTCTCCAAAGCAAAAAACACAGCATCAATGGGACCAGACGGTGTCCCGGGCTGCGTCCTACATGAACTCCAAGAAGAGCTAAACCCAAGCATAAAACTACTGTTCAACCTCAGCCTTACTACAGGATATGTACCCAAAGAGTGGCGTACAGCAACAGTGGTCCCTCTCCACAAAGGTGGTGCCTCAACGGATCCTGGAAACTATCGGCCCATAAGCCTGACTAGCTTGATCTGCAAAGCTATGGAAAGGATCATCATGGACCTCATAAATAAAGATATTGGGGACCTACAGACACTGGATCCTACCCAGTTCGGCTTTGTTAAGGGCAGATCCTGCCTCTTAAACCTGGTTGATTTCTTTGAAACAGTCACCAAGGCCATTAACGAGGGGAAGGTTGTCCACACAGCCTACCTGGACCACGCAAAAGCCTTCGATACAATACCCCACTCGGGCATTATAGATAAGCTCACCAGCTTAAATATAAACCCCTATGTCACTACATGGGTTGGAAACTGGCTCAAGGACAGAACCCACATGGTTAGAATTGCTGGAGCCATGTCAGACTCCAAACCAGTTACAAGTGGCGTCCCAAAAGGCTCAGTCCTGGGACCTCTCTTGTTCGGTATATATTTCTCAGAGGTACAGGCCAACACGGAAGGGCTGTGGCTGACCAAGTTCGCAGATGACTGCAAACTGGGCGCCATAACAGACTCTCCAGCCGACACAAGCATCCTCCAAAAGGGCCTCATAGAAACAGACAACTGGTGCCAGAGCCATGGCCTCAAGCTAAACGCCAAAAAGTGTATAGTCATCCCCTTTGGCAAAAACAAAGTGCCCACAAATTACCACATAGGTGGTAATCCATTAAGTACAGAAGAAGTAATTAGGGACCTGGGGAGCCAAGTTGATAGCAATCTCTCGTTTGACAACCACGTGGCCAAAGTGGTTAGAAAAACATTTTATATAGCCCACCTAATCATGAAGGAATTCACATCTAGATCAGGGGAGGTCATCGTACCTCTTTACTCATCCCTCATCAGGCCCATAATTGAGTACAATGCCCCTTTTGGGATGTACCTTACCAGACACCTGCAGCAACTGGAAAGACCCCAAAAGTACCTCACCAAGAGGATCAAAGGGCTCAAACAGATGTCATACGCTGCCCGGTTAAAGAAACTCCAGCTCTACTCAGTGGCATACCGCCTGTTCAGAGGTGATCTGTGCCTGACGTATAAAGCCATGTCCAACCCAGAATTAATGGACATGCTGCACCTCAGAAAATCCAAATCCCATCGAGCTACGCGCTCGAGAGACTTGAACCTCAGCACTGAAATAAATAGGACATGCTGGAGGGGCAGATTCATAACCCAGAGGCTCCCTTCACTCTGGAATAAAATCCCAGTCCAGGTTAGGCAGAGTCCCTCATTGACTCTCTTCAAGAGGAATCTTGATGAGTGGATGGGAGATCGTAGGTTTACCCCGGGTATCACTTCTGTGTCACTGTTAGACAGAGGCACAGTATACTAACCTCGAAAAAGGGCATAGCAAAATTAATTTAAAATGGGTGGCGAAAGCCAAACACACTCTGGCTAGGCTTATAAATGCCCTAGGGCAGATAGCCTAGTATGAACCTATGAACTTGCTCCCACCACCAAATTTACCCCTTTTTCCATGCTCAACAAATCAGGATAATTAGTCTGTTACATGACCAATTAAGTGGGAAGCGATCGTGCAGAAATGGACAATTTGACACTGGACAAGTGGACATCTGGTACTGGATGGATGACTCAGTTCTGTCAACTTGGCATCAGGAGTGTGACTGATCTAGGGAGTTCATTTTTTGAAATTATTCAACAAAAGGCCGAGATGACCGGTGTCAATGTATGTGCTGGTTTTCGTTAGTCCCTATTGTTTGAACTTAAAGAAAGTGAGGTATACCTCAGTATTTGTGCAATCCCTGGTAAAAATCTGTTGCAGTAAAGTGATAAACAGTTAAGTAACTGGCAGTAAATTGTGTACACCACATGTATAACCTACAATCATTTGGACATATTTTATTCAAGCTATTTAAGAAACTGCATGCTATTTTTTTAATAAACTTTTGCTTTTTTTTTAATTCTTGTTTACCATTTTAAGGGTAAAATTCTAAAAAAAATTCAGTTAAGGGTTTATTGTAGTAATTATTCCTACTTTATTATTTACTTTGCTTCACTATTCGAAAATTGATTATTTTAATGAATCTTGGTTTTATTCAAAATTTGGTACCATCAGTTGGACTTGAACCATATTTCTTTTAAATGTTTTTTTTTTGCTGGAAAAAGTAATATAAATCTTTTTTTTACTAAAGGTTAACCTCATTTAAAATGTCTGATGGATATAAGCGAAAGCACAATTCTGGTTTTGAAAAAAGGAAAAAGAAAGAAAAAAATTGAAAAGAACTTGAGTAAAATTAAAGGTTTATTGCTTAAATATATACATGTTCCACAGCTGCCGAGAAGAACGGCTACACTTTGTCAATCAGAACATTTCAATTGTGACAATCACAGGTCTGTAGATCAAAAAACAAAAGAAGATCAAGTTAATGAGAAATTAGAAACAAAACAGACAGATTCTATGCTGTCAGCATTTGATGTAACTGCAAATCAAGGTAAATTAGAACTTATGAGTAATTTAAAAAAAAAACAAGAAACATCTGTTACTGTTTCACCATCAAGTTTCAGTACTGATCCAGCTGAATGGGAAATAAATGCAGATCTCATTCATTACTTCGCCCAAAATATGCCATCTCAAAATTTGGAATCCAATTTGAAATCGACGTCTAAACAGTTTGGCAGAAAAGTAAGACATGCAAAAGAAGAGTTTTTTTTTTTTTTTTTTTTTTTATTACTCGAAAATGAGTAATAGCGAGGTATTTAAAAGAGACTGGCTAATATTCCCAGAATCCACAGCCAAAGTGTACTGTTGTGTGTGCATGTTATTTTGAAGTGGGTTTAATGAGTTATCTAATCAGTTTCAAACTGGACTTGAGAACTGGAAAAATGCACATGCAAGGATAACGTCACATGAAAAATCAAAAGAAAATCTCACTGCACTATCTAGAATGCTACAATGCTAAAAGTCTTTATGAAATGATAGAGAATTGCAAATGGAAAAGCAAAAATTAAGTAATCCTGGACAGAGGTTTTAAGAAGGGTAACTACGGTTGTTAAATTCCTAGCAGAAAGAGGTTTGGGTTTTCATGGTGATAACGAACTACATAACAATGGCAACTTCCTCGGGTGCACTGATCTTCTGTCAGAGTTTGATACTTTTCTCAAAGAATACATAAAAATATATGGAAATCCAGGCAGCAGAAATATTTTGTACTTATCATCGACCACACATGAAGAATTTATAAACTTTTAGGATCAAAAGTGTTGACGCAGATCAAATCTGAAATTAATGAAGCAAAATATTTTGGAATGAGTATAGATTCATCCCCAGATACAAGTCACACAGATCAATTTTCAATAGTCATTTGTTACGTATCCAAAGATGGCGAAGTACATGAGAGCTTCTTAATGTTTGTTCCCATTGAAAAACATAGTGCTAAATATCTTTTTGACATAGTAGCATCTACATTTCACAAATATGGAATACACATAGCAAATTTTAGGTCTCAGTCATATGACAATGCCAGTAATATGAGCAGGATATATTCGGGACTCCAAGCCAGAATCAAAGAAGTCAACAAAATGGCAGTATGGGTTCCATGTGCTGCTCACTGCCTAAATTTAGTAGGGATTACATCTGCAGAAAACTGTTTGGCCACCATTATTTTTTTCAGATTTCTGTAGTCGCTCTGCACATTCTTTGCAGTCTCACCACAAAGATGGTCTAAACTAAATATGAATGGAAAACGCAATTTTGATTAAAAATCTATCACATACAAGATGGTCATCCTGATATGATGCTGTCAGATCACTGAAGATAAATTACAATCAAATCTGTGCAACACTACCTGATACCTCAGAATGTCAAAAACAAAAAACAATAGTGGTTCATGAAGCAAAAGCTTTGATAAGCAAGCTAAATAGCTTAGAAATAGCATTAATGATAGTCATTTGGGAAGATATTCTGAAAAAATAAAGCATTCCAGAAATCTGGAATTGAGTTGTGAATAATTATGAAATTATATACTGGACTTCTTCATAGGTTGATACTAGGCTATCTGCCCTAGGGCATTTATAAGCCTAGCCAGAGTGTGTTTGGCTTTCGCCACCCTTTTAGATTAGTTGACTGTGCCTCTGTATAGTAGGTCACAGACGGTAGCCCTTTTAAGGTTAGTTTACTGTGCCTATGTCAAGCAGGGACACAGAAGACATCCCAGGGGTAAACTTACGATCTCCCATCCACTCGTCAAGATTTCTCTTGAAGAGGGTCAGTGAGGGGCTCTGCCTAACATGGATTGGGATTTTGTTCCAGAGTGAGGGGAGCCTCTGGGATATGAATCTGTCACACCAGCATGTCCTATTTATTTCTGTGCTGAGGTTCAAGTCCCTGGACCATGTAGCTCTAAGGGATTTGGATTTCCTGAGGTGAAGCATGTCCATTAATTCTGGGTTGGACATGGCTTTATACGTCAGACACAGATCGCCTCTGAGTAGGCAGTACGCAACTGAGTAGAGCTGGAGTTTCTTTAGCCGAACTGTATAGGGCATCTGTTTGAGCCCCTTGATCCTCTTGGTGAGATACTTTTGGGGTCTTTCCAGCTGCTGCAGGTGTCGGGTAAGTTACATCCCAAACGGGACGTTGTACTCAATTATGGGCCTGATAAGTGATGAGTAGAGGGGCACAATGACCTCTCTTGATCTAGATGTGAACCCTTTTGTGATAAGGTGGGCTATATAGAAGGTCTTCCTAACCACTTTGGCAACGTGATTGTCAAAGGAGAGATTGCTATCTACTTGGGTCCCCAAGTCCCTAATTACTTCTTCCGTACTGAATGGATTACCATCTATGTGGCAATCTGTGGGCACTTTGTTTTTCCCAAAGGGGATGACTATGCACTTTTTGGCATTTAGCTTTAGGCCATGGCTCTGGCACCAGTTATCCGTCTCTGTGAGGATGCTTGTGTCAGCCAGAGAGTCGATTACAGCACCTAGTTTGCAGTCATCTGCGAACTTGGTCAGCCATAGTCCACCCGTGTTAGCCTGTACCTCGGAGAAATATATGCCGAACAAGAGAGGTCCCAGGACTGAGCCTTGTGGGACACCACTTGTAACTGGTTTAGTGTCTGACATGGCACCTGATATTCTGAACATATGGGTTCTATCCCTGAGCCAGTTTGTAACCCATCTTGTGACATAGGGGTTGATATTTAAGCTGGTGAGCTTATTTATGATGCCCAAGTGGGGTATTGTGTCGAAGGCTTTTGCGAGGTCCAGGTAGGCTGTGTGGACTACCTTCCCTTCATCTATGGCTTTGGTAACTGTTTCAAAGAAGTCGACCAGGTTCAAGAGGCAAGATCTGCCCTTAACGAAGTCGAATTGGGTAGGATCCAGTGTCTGGAGGTTCCCAATGTCTTTGTTTATGATTTCCATGATGATACGCTCCATAGCTTTGCAGACCAGGCTAGTCAGGCTTATAGGGCGATAGTTTCTGGGGTCTGTTGTGGCACCACCTTTGTGGAGTGGGACCACTGTTGCTGTACGCCATTCCTTGGGTACATATCCTGTAGTAAGGCTGAGACTGAACAGTGACTTTATATGAAGGTTTAGTTCTTCTTGGAGCTCGTGTAAGACGCAGCCCGGGACACCGTCTGGTCCCATTGATGCTGTGTTTTTTGCTTTGGAGAGGGCAGCTCTCACCTGTGCATCTGTGATCTCATGAAGGCTACATTCTGTTGGGATAGACATTTGCTCTTTTGGGGGGGAAGGGGGGGGGGAGTTTGCACTGAACCTTTCTGCCAGGATGTTGGCAATGTCTGTGGGTTCAGTGTATTTTTTGTCATTTTGCACTAACTCAGAGCATATCTGGGAGTTTCCTCCCAGGTTTCTGACATAACTAAAGAAGGCCTTGTGATTATCTTTAGTGTCTTGTGCAATTTTTCTTTCGAAGCTGGCCTTAGATGATTTTATGAGGGATCGTAGTTTCTTGCTAGTACTGATCAGTGATGGCTTCCTGTGGAAAAATACTGAAGTCAACATATTTTGTATTCTGTATTTAAAGGGTTAAGCAGAAAAATGTTCACTGCGTGCAAACTGAAATGTTCTGGAAAATGTTGATCACTGAGGAATGCAGAAGTTAATCTTAAACTGCTGATAAGAAAGTTAATGGTGCAAGAATAACTGTGGTACTGGCTGGTAAAAACAAGTAATCAAACTATCAATTTTAATGAAAGTCCTCTGTGCTACGTGTATGTACGTGCAGGAGGGTCTATATAAGGAGAACTTAAAGTACAAGTAGCCAGACTGCTGGCATACTACTATCATGTAGCAGGTCTCCATGCATGTAAAATAAAGCTGTTTTACTTGCTTACAAGAACTTGGTGTGATTCTTCCAGAATATGTTAGAAGAGTAAAATCTTCGACATAACTGGCTAACGTTAGGGCGCCCCTGCACGGCGCGAATCGAACAAAGAGAGGCTGAAAACCTGCGCAGGTGGAGAGAGATCAGGCTCTCCTCGAATGAAAGACCTCCAACTGAAACAGGTCGAAATTAGAGGCCAGTCACTCTTTCCAGATTCAATCCGTGAGGTGGCAGCGAAACAGGGCGGAGGAATCACAAAGGTAAGCAAAATGCTATTTTTTTTGTTGTTTCTGATTGGAATTTTTGTCTAAATTTTAAGGGACTAGTCAAGGGAGAAATTTAATTTTCTCAAAGTATAAGGAGTATATGTGAATAAATTCCATATACAAGAGATCTCAGGAACAGGAATAGTTTCTCGTAAGAGAAATGGGAACAGGAACCAGTTAAGCCAAAGGCGACAAAACTGAAGATGAAAAGTTTATGTTTGATTTACACCCAAAGAATGTAAAGTATTTAGATAAATGGAAAAAAGATCATGGGTTTAGTGGATGTTTACATAAGTCAGAATGTCAAAATCTAGTAAGATTACTGCGCAAACAGGCAGGAAATAAGACAAGGAATCAAAAGAAGGTGGGGTTTCCCCAGGCACAGAAATGGCTGGAGGAAGCATAAGAGACATAGGGAACAAAAAAAAAAAAAAAAAAGGGTGTGGTAATTCAAGTGAAAGAGATGTGTACTTTGTTAAAAAGGAAGATAGTAAAACTTCCAAGTGTGTAGAACCAGAATGCAGACTCTCTTAGATAAAATAGAAGAACATTGGAAGCCCAAGGCAGATTGGACTTGCATTAATCAATGCATTCAATCAGATGACGAAACCGTAGACAGTTATCTACATCGTCTCACACAATGTTTTGATGCTCATAGTGGGTTGATTAAGGCAGAAAATCAGAAAAATGACTCGCCCTATGAACAGCAATTGAAAAATGCATTCCTAAAGGGCTGCAAGACAGCCATTGGTAACTTTATACAAAAGCATATGATCACACACAGGACAGCGCGTCTACAGCCCCTTACGGAGTATGCTAGACATGCTGAGAAATACCTGAAGAAAAAAAAAGATAAAAAAGCCCAGACTTTTACAGTTAGTAAAGATGGAACTTTAATGTTAGTTCAAGGTTCCGCAAACAGCGGAAGAGGGCGTGGCAGGGGAAGAGGACGAGGACGGGGAGGCGTAAGTCATTCTGAGGAATTTCGAAGGTAGGCAAAAGAGGGGGGAATGTTTTAAGTGCGGTAAGAAGGGACATTTCGCCAGAGATTGCAGAGGACCGGAGAAACCGATGGTTGCTTCCGGTGGTACCGCATGACTATATGACGGTCAAAAAGACGTAGATGGAGGGTATGAGGAAGAAGAAGAAAGTGAGAATGGGGAAGTAGGTACAAGTGAAGACGATGGGTGGGGACAGGAAATGGCAGAAAATGAGAAATATCAAATGGTAAATCTAACAGCACTAGCATCAACTATGCAATTGGAATCCCAACCAGTGATCACATTGCAAGTTGAGGGCCGAGACATAGAATTTCTTTGTGACTCAGGGGCTTCACGAACGTTAGTCAGAAGTACTGCCATATCATCCGATGTTACCTCGGATGAATATGTGCTTGTAAAAGCAGCAAATGGTCGTATTTACAAAGAGCCATTGTCCAAACCTCTGTGGTTTACCGACCCAGAGACGAACCAAACCATACGGTTGCGAGTAATAATTTCAAAAATCTGCCCAGTACATTTACTAGGAAGAGATTTAATGCAAGTGTTCGGCATAGCAGCCGTCCCAACCTCCACTGGGATGGTGGCAAGGAGAATTGAACCGAATAGTGCAATGCTATTAGAGGGGCAGGGAGATCTACATTACTGGTATAGTAATGATTTGATAGAGACAGGCCCCCAGAGTGTAGTGATGGCTCTTACAAATTTGTCATTAAGCAAATACGGCATAACAAATCCGAAGGTGTCAGATCCATTACATTGCACAATGTATTACAGAAGATGTGCCGGACCTGATTTAGAATACGAAAAGAAATTTCTTAGTTTTAAAGTCACCAAACTAGTATTGCATAGCCTTTTTTGGGACACACTAGGTAATTCTGCAGTCACATGTAGCCTTACAAGGGATATGCAGCTGCTGTATAAGAATGAATTAACCACACATATTTCAGTCACGGAGGGTGAAGGAATGTCATGGTACCTCGTGGGTAAGAAAATAACTGAATGGGTAGGATGGACACCAGAACAGTTGGCAGGTAAGGGCGTTCAGGTTCAAAAACTTAACTGGGTTACACAAGCCAGACCGGCCGTGCACCTCTGGGAAGACGAACCGATACAATCCCCTGGGACATTATGACTATGTCTCCTTACCCCCATGGAAGAATCTCAATTGCAGACGATTCCAAACTCATTATGGTCGCAGGGTCAGCACGATATCGGACTGATTAGAATGGCAGGACAGGTAAAGATTACACCCAAGTCAGAATTTAGACCTTATAAACGGCAGTATCCCTTGAGCAGAAAAGCAGAGGAGGGCATTTTACTGGTAATCACAGCACTTTTGAAAGCTGGAGTATTAATTCTGTGCACAGACTCACCGTGTAATACGCCCTTATTTCCAGTAAAAAAACCAGATGGGACATGGAGGATGGTACAAGACTTACAGGCAATAAATGCCGCGGTGGTACCTCGGGCCCCCATAGTCCCGGATCCGTCTATTCTGCTGAACGATATCCTTCCAACGGATAACTACTTTTCTGTAATTGATATCAGTAATGCCTTTTTCTCTATTCCCTTGCAGGAAGATAGTAGATTTTGGTTTGCATTTACATTTATGGGCAAGCGTTATACCTATACCAGGTTACTGCAGGGATACTGCGAAAGTCCGACCATCTTCTCGCAAGAGATGTCCACCAATTTGGCTCAGTTCCAACCAGCCCAAGGGTGCCACCTACTGCTGTACGTGGATGATATCCTCCTGGCCGCGACTACGGAAGAACTCTGTAAGTCCGAGACTATTCGACTACTACACTTTCTGGCACACAAAGGACATAAGGTAAATAAGTCTAAGTTACAATTTTGTAAATTAGAAGTACGTTACCTGGGTTATACTATCTCTGGGAAGGGCAGGCGATTAGATGACAGTAGAAAGAATGCTATTTTACAAGCCCCCATGCCAACTATAAAAAAAGAAATGATGTCCTTTTTAGGCATTACGAACTTCTGTCGTAGTTGGATTCCCAACTATGCCGAAGAAGTGCACCCACTATCAGACTTAATTTTTGCAATACCGATGGCGGCAAAAGATTTGCTGCACTGGACAGACAAGGCAGTACAGGCATTCACGAGGATCAAGCAACTGATAGCTGGGTCAGCGACATTGGGGTTTCCAGATTACAGTAAAACCTTTATACAGACTGTAGATTGCAAGCAGGGATTTATGACATCTGTTTTAATGCAAATGTATGGCGATAAGTTAAGACCATTGGCATTTTACTCTAGCAAATTAGACTTAGTAGCACGAGCATTACCACACTGTGTGCAAGCAGTAATTGCAGCCGCTTTGGCGGTACAAGCGTCTGCCACGTTGGTATTGTTCCATGATCTTACGTTAAAAGTCCCGCACTCTGTAGCAGTCATCCTTCTGTAGGACAAGTTAACATTTCTGTCACCTAGCAGACATTTATCTTGTATGACTACGCTGTTATCACAGCCACACATGACAATTGAGAGATGCACTACCTTAAATCCAGCGACATTGCTACCTGTTGCTGAAGACGGCATCCCGCATGTATGCTTAGATCTCATACATTCTAAAGTTCTACCAAGACCGGATCTTAAAGATCAACCCTTACTACATGCGGACTGGACACTGTTTGTAGATGGGTCAGCACGCAAAACAGAAACAGGCACCACGCAGGTAGGGTATGCAGTTACTACTGCAACTCAAATAACAGAGGCAAGACCACTCCCCGGGAACTTATCCGCTCAAGCAGCGGAATTGATTGCTGTGACAAAGGCATGTCTCCTGTCGGAGGATAGGAATGTCACTATCTATACGGATAGTCAATATGCTTTCTCTACGGTACATGTATTTGCCCAGCAATGGAAAAATAGGGGGATGGTTACAACCTCAGGAAAAGATATCATGCACAAAGAACTAATCCTTGAATTATTACAAGCCGTCCAACGGCCACGGGGTTTGGCCATCTGTAAATGCGCTGCTCATACCCGTGCTAAGGACCCGGTATCACTTGGTAATGCCCTAGCAGACAAAGCAGCCAGAGAGGCAGCTATGTCCAGTACCTTTTCACTTGAAACCACACCTACAGAATTACAACCAACAGATAAGTTTGATTTGCAAACCTTACAAGTCATGCAGGAACTTAGCACAGTACAGGAAAAACAACGCTGGACTAGGCATGGTGTTAGACAGAACAAAGGAATCTATGTGGGACCGGATAATAAATATGTTTTGCCTACTAATCTTTTTAGGTATGCAGCACTAGTCGTGCATGGCCCTTCCCATCTGGGCCCTGCAGCTATGGTTAGAATTATCCACCTTACCTTTTGGACCAAGGGTTTCATTGCATATGCAAAACGTTTTTGTCTATCCTGCATAGTATGTGCTAAATATCATGGGGGAGGGGTCAGAGTTGCTCCGGCATCATTTCCAACACCCCCCTATCCTTTTCATACAATATGTATGGACTTCATCGAATTGACCCCGGCACAACTAAAGAAGTTTGTGTTAGTAATAGTAGATGCATTTACTAAGTGGGTTGAGGCTTTTCCAGTGACACATCCGGATGCTCAATCAGTGGCTAAAATTTTGGTCAATCACATCGTCCCGCACTTTGGACTTCCTACACGCATCTACTCTGACAACGGCACGCATTTTGTCAATCAGATCATTCAGAAACTGTCTACAGTTTTCCAAATTGAATTGAAACACCATTGTGCCTACCACCCACAGTCAGCAGGGTTGGTGGAATGCCATAACGGCATTCTAAAAGGCAAGTTGAGAAAACTCATGGCCGAGACACATCAGTCTTGGATTACCTGTCTACCTCTAGCCCTCCTTTCCATGCGGACAACTCCCACCTCAAAAGGAGTCACCCCATTTGAGTTGTTGTATGGGAGACCTTATTACGTCCCACAGTGGCAAAACTTGTCGGAACGTGAGGGGGGTGAGGAGATAGCTGAATACATGAGGAAAATGCTGACCAATACTAACAGCTGTTTAACGAATGATTGTTTTTCAGGTTCAAGAGACGACAAGATCACGGAAATCAGACCCGGCGAGTGGGTCTGGATCAAAATAATAAAACGCAAGAATTGGGCATCCCCCAAATGGGAGGGCCCCTACCAGGTGCTAATCGCAACTCCAACAGCAGTTCGGATTAAAGAAAGGTCCTCATGGATCCACCTAACGCACTGCAAAATCGTAAGACATTTTCAGTTAAATAAAGACTTGAGTTCCCCTGAGGAACAAACAGACAGCAGCAATCATGAAGGACAATAATGAGAATAAGAGAAAATGGTTCTATTGCAATGTTTTATTGTTTATAACTATTGTGATTGTAATATTTCTGTTTTGGACATTTCTGTCTTTCAATGAAGCTAGCCATTCAAAAAGAGACAAACACACCAGCTGGCATCCAAACTTTAATACATATCAAGCGATTAAATATGCATATGCATCCTCAATGAATGTCTCAAATTGTTGGGTATGTACTGCAATACCTACTGTACATAGTGGCTTAATGTTAGGGACAGCCCTCTGGGAATAAATGATACTTGGAATAGTTTGTTGTTTGAAACCACAGAAGTACCACTGAGAGACAAGGTGGCGCTGCCTCTTCTGGGGCGCCAAAACGGAACAGTGTGTTTTCAAAAGATTGGGAAAGTTAAGGTGGGGCTGAGCCAATGTAATTTGACAATAGTTCATAATTGTACCCTAGAAGGGCAGTGTGAAACCAAGTTTGGAGCTATAAAAAAAGACATCAATGTAAATGATACTAGTTTTTTTGAAAAAATGCTGTATGTATATGGCCTGTTATTTAAGGGGCTAAAGCCAAATGGGAGTTATGAATTTGCAACCAATATTACCATCAAAACAAATGATTGTTATTTTATTTGTGGTAGGAAAGCATATAAATGGTTACCATATGGCTGGTCAGGAAGTTGTTTTTTGGGATATCTGATACCAGCTATCAGACACGCAAATGTATTGCCTCAAGGTAAAATACGAAATGCACGTTCTCTTAATAAACCTATTAATCCCGTAGGTAACATTGATGCGTCATGGATTTATCACCATGACTTGGCACACGTCAGCAGCAAAGGACTCTCACATATGGACCTAGGCGATGATGTAATTGCTTGGGCTGATATTTTGCCAGCATATGGGACAGTAAAATCCATCTGGGAACTGAGAAAACTGTCAAAACTGTTAGAGACTCTGAGTAATGCGACATTTTCAGCGCTAGAATTGGTGACGGACGAATTAACGGCGATGAGAACAGTAGTGTTGCAGAACCGTATGGCGCTCAATTTCACCCTAGCGGCGAAAGGAGGTACTTGCGCTCTGATACACGAGGAGTGCTGCTCGTTCATTCCTGATAACGAGCACGTGATTCAGAGCCATCTTGAAATAATTCAACAAGTTTCTGAACTGACTAAACCTGGTCCAAACCCCTTGACTGACTTTTTCCAAAATCTGTTTGGAAACTGGGGTTCTGTGTTGATGAACATTTTAATTGCTGTATGTGTTGGTGCAATCATAGTTTTGCTGCTTGGCTGCTGTTGCATACCATGTATCAAAATGATAATATCGAAGGTTATCTCTGCCAATGCTACAAAAGCATATTTCTCTGATTATGAGAAGGTATACAACGTTATCTGGGATTGTGTAAAATAAACAGTATACAAAATGTTGTAAGGGGGGAAATGTGGAAAAATACTGAAGTCAACATATTTTGTATTCTGTATTTAAAGGGTTAAGCAGAAAAATGTTCACTGCATGCAAACTGAAATGTTCTGGAAAATGTTGATCACTGAGGAATGCAGAAGTTAATCTTAAACTGCTGATAAGAAAGTTAATGGTGCAAGAATAACTGTGGTACTGGCTGGTAAAAACAAGTAATCAAACTATCAATTTTAATGAAAGTCCTCTGTGCTACGTGTATGTACGTGCAGGAGGGTCTATATAAGGAGAACTTAAAGTACAAGTAGCCAGACTGCTGGCATACTACTATCATGTAGCAGGTCTCCATGCATGTAAAATAAAGCTGTTTTACTTGCTTACAAGAACTTGGTGTGATTCTTCCAGAATATGTTAGAAGAGTAAAATATTTCGACACTTCCCTTTTTGGGATTTTGCTTTGTCATGTAGTAGCTTTCTCCTTCTGTTGTATAGCTTATTTATGGCCGGGGTCCACCAGACAGGTCTCCTGCCTTTGGAGGAGTGAGTCTTGGTTTTATTTGGGATAGCATGCTCCATGCATTCCTGTAGGTGTCCATAGAATGCTTTTGTAAAGGATTCTGCATTTTGGGCCGTATTTTCCACTGGCCCGGGGGCCTTGAAGGATTCCACCTCAGTTTTGAAAAGTGTGAAGTTTGTTTTTGAGAAGTTCTTCACCGTGGTTTCCTTGGCTAGGGGTGGGGACGGAATATGGATGTCCAGTGAGATTTGTTTATGGTCTGATCTTACCAATGAGGGGTATACCTCTGGTGTGGAACATAGAGACCCCATGTTGGTGATGACCAGATCCAATATGTTTTCTCCTCTTGTGGGAGTGGTGACAAGTTGTTCCACAGCATTTGAGTTTATAAATTCTAGGAACTGTTGGGCAAGGGTGTTTGGGTTTGAGTAGTTTTCCCAATCGATGTTTGGGTAGTTGAAGTCACCCAATATAATAGTGTTTGGAGAGACCTTCATATTCTCCAGTGTTCTCAGGAAAGCCGAGTGAGGTTCCTGTGTTTGGGAGGGTGGTCTGTAGCAGGCTACAAACTGAAAGGCAGTTTTGCCCACTGTTAGTTGCACATGGATGGTCTCCGATGCTTCGTGCAGTGCCACTAACCTGGAGGTGTGGGTATCTTTGATAAATATGGATACTCCCCCTCCTTTTGTGGTTCGGTCCGAGTTTTGGGGCCGGAAAGCATGGTATGAAGTATAACCTGTTAGTGCTGGGGTGCTCTCATGAGCCTTGAACCAGGTTTCTGTTACTGCACAGATATCGATATTCTCCATACTGAGGAGAGTCTCAAGTGCGTGCATCTTGAGGTTTAGACTTCTGGTGTTGAGCAGCATTACGCTTTGTTTTTTTTTCTTTGTGTTGTCTATGGGGTGGGTTTGTCTTTTGAGCCTTGCCTGAAAATGGCACTATGGGGGAGGCAAGAGCCTTTGCCAGTATTCGAAAACCCAGGGGTGACAGGTGCAAGCCGTCCCTAGCAAAGCAACGTGGCTTGTCGAGCATGTCATCCCAGGCTGACAGACACTGGATCCCCTTTGAATGACACCAATACTTTAGCCAATTGTTAAAATTGAACATTTTGTCTTTATACTGTGGCATCATTCTTGGTGAGGGTAAGATGCTACTCAAGGTCAGGGTCATACCGGCCTGGGCTACATGATCAAAGAGGTCCTGTACGTCTTTTTTCATGTAGTCCAGGGAGGTACGTCTCAGGTCATTCACACCAGCATGGACAATGATGGAGTCATATTTGTACTTGCTTTGGAGTGACCTGAGTGCTTGTGTTATGTGGCGGATTCTGGCACCCAACAGACAGCTTACAGTGACATTCTCCTTGTTCAGCCTGGTGAGTGGGACGTCAGTGTGTCTGACAATAGAGTCACCTATTACAAGTGTATTAGGTGGATTACTTAGTTGAGGCTCGAGTCAAGAATAAATTTGATGACTTTGAAAAAATGGCTAAGGACCTTATTCAAAACTTTGATTACAAACAATGCAAAGACCAAAACTGTTAAAGAAAGACACAGTTCAAAGAAACACCAGAGAAAGTGGTACAAGAATTGATTGCAAAAGATGAATTTAAAATTAACATTTGTTATTGTATTCAGAAATGACAAAACGGCATAAAGCATACAATATGTTGCAAGATACCTTCGGTTTCCTTTCTGTTAGATCTCTAACAAAAGATGACATTAAAATGAAAGCCAGATACTTCGTTAATATCTCTTCATCAGACTTGGAAGAAGACTTCACTGATGAATTTCTTATGTTTTCATCATTGTACAAGGACAACAAGTCAGTAGTTGAAGTGACTCAACTGATAGAATCCCAAAGAAAAGATAAACTTGTTACAAGTTTTCCAACTGTACATATTACATTCAGGATTTATGAATAATTGGAACAAATGCAGAAGGAAAAAGATAATTTTCTAAACTTAAGTAAATTACGAATTATATGCACTTAACTATGACCTAAGATATCATCTTTGGCTCTTTTGTGTACTAAAAGTGACATTATTCGTGATATGGACTTTGAGGACATTATCAAAGACTTTGCTAAAAAGAAAAGTTGAAGAAAGAATATTTCTTAGGAAATACCTAATAATTTTGAATTGTTGATTCTGTAATGTAATTGTGAATTTTAAATAAATTAGATTTCTGCCTCGCACTCTTTTTTTTTTTTTTTGGTTTGTTTTATTAATTTCTTTTTTTCAATTTGTTTGCCTCCTTCGTAGGCCCTAAACATTTCGTAAGGCCATAGGCACTGTGAGTACAGTGTCTAATGGGAAATCCAGCCCTGTTTTGGGGGTGTTTAGTCATGTCAACTATTTTTGTTTCTCAGCTGTTTTGTTCCCTCTGAGATAACTGCCTTTTCTTACTAATATATGCTATTACGCATATTTTAATTCAACATTAAATGTATCCCAACTGTCATTCATTCTCAAACTAGCTCTGAATGGCCTTGTTTTTGACCTGGTCAGTACAACATAACGGAAGGATTGTTTGGCTATACTTCGAAATACAGAGCTCAGAATTAAGCCTGATGTCCATAAACATCATGCAAAACATACATGAAACATGCATGTCTACAGCTAGTAAAGTTTTGCTTTATTGGCCTGAATGTCCCTATAAAGACTTAAAAAGTAAAATGTCAAGACCATTCAGAAGCCAAGTAGCTGAAACACTGACATGTCCTTAAGGGGTCATTTGTATATACACCATGGCCTGCCACTACAGGACACTTAAGGTATTACACAGTGAAGGCTCTAGCTAGACTGAGTCTTTCTTAAAGTATTTAATGAATGGTTTGTCTGTGTGACCTTTTCACCCTTTGTTTTGTTTTTTACAATAAAATATTTGTTTTGCTTCCAAGGGGGCCATCTTATATGCCTCTACTAGAATGTGTGAAATCCTTCAACCTGCTAATCCTGGCCCCATGCTTTAACTACTCCTGTACTTTACGCTACTTTTATTTTCGTATTTACATATCCTGCATTGTTAGCACTTCAAATGATGTTAATATACTCATAATGCCCCTTAAAAAATAAAACACTTAGTCCTTTTATCATGCTATACATCAGTTCAGCACTCTTCTGGTACGGAGAGTAAAGCCTTAAGTGATACTACTACTCTTGTGCTCTCTCTGCTTCATTCAGTGTTAATTTGCTTTGACAATCTCTTTGGGCTTTCTTGGACCGAAGATGCAGATGCAGTACTCTCAACCTGCCTAGGTTCTTCTTCAGCCACCTGCTTTGCTATTTCCTCCAGTCTCTTCTCAGCTTCTTCTGATAGTAGGAAATAAAACTGGACCACCTGGTAAAATACTTCTACTGTTGCCAGGTACAGCAAGCGACTTTTAAGTCCCAGCTTCCTTACTGTATCAATAACTGGCAAAAACAAAGCCCTTCGTTTCCTTGTTTGTGCACAGTAATCATTATCAAAACTGTCAATAATGGAGGCTTTCAGTAGACTAACCCACTGAAAGTCATTCTCACTGCAAGTTGCCATTGTTATGCTTGTTACTTTCTGTTCAGGCCACAAACCAGCACTTTTATTCCCTTTCTTCTTATTCCACTTACCCAATGACAACATATATGGAGATGAAAGAGCAACTTTATCAAACCATGTACATGTTTTTCAGTGAAAGACTTTAATACCGGCTAACAAATCTTTTAAAGTTTGGTGCAAGAGATGGGGCAAAGCCGATATTATTAAATTTTAACTTTTCAAAATAATTTATTTTTTGCAGGGTTGGAGAAAAAAAAATCTGATAACAGATTTGGGGAATCCCTCCAAATTTGGACAGCTGAATTGTAGGGTGGTAATTCTAACAGCTGCTAGTAACTTTCAGCATCTGCTTACTTTCTGTGGATTTGGACTCTGGATGTTGTAATTTCTGGTACAAAATTACAGCCTCTCAATTATTTCCTCTCACTATGTGGGACCCTACTAAAAGAATGAAATTAGAAGCAATGTTTCCCTTTGCACTAGTGATAAATGATAAATCAGAGTACTGTCTACATTGTATGCCTTAGTTCAGTGTGTGCTCCATCTTATCTCTTACCCACATGCATTCCGGTTTATCCGCATTTTGCATCAGATCATTCTAACTTCTGTCAGTACTCGCAATTATTGGAAATATGAGATTCGCTATGGAGTTTCAAGGCTGTGAAAACCTGAGCTGACCCGTGTATAATAACAGCAAAATCTGAAACTCCCTGATACACATTAAAAACATATTTTGCAGGGGCAACCCCCCATATCCAATGTGAAGGAAGCACCCTTTCACACTCCCTTTTCTTGCATACATTTACTCTGAAATTACTATACCTAGGAGAAGAAAATACTCCACGATGCAGCAGTTTAGGACTTAGCATACATTCCCCTGTAATTATACTTAAATTCTCTCACTTATAAGGACTGCATTTATAGCCCCAGAACACACAAAAGGAAACTATTGGTGTATTTCAACTTAAGAACACTATGGATGTTATATTTATTGTTAAAAAATAAAGATTTCCATTGTCTTATGATCAGTATACAAGACTATGCTGAAACTGTGTATCTACAAACACATTCGGTCTTTGGAGCAGTGATACATTTCAAACAAGAACTGGACATCTTATGGTGTGTTCCTTCTCATATTACATATTGCTATGGTTTGTATTAATGTATTTATTGATTTGACCACACTCAAACATCTGAGGTGTACACAGGAAAATTGGTGGGCGCGCATGTGTATGTGTAGGGATCAGGCAGCAACACACTAAAATAAATTATGCTCTGTTTTTTTAAGTATTTATTCCTTCATTTGATCATGATGAGACATCTGAGCTGTACACAGCACAATGGATAAGTACATGGGTGTGTGTATGTGCACAGGGAAGTATGGTTGGAGCTGTAATGGTTTACAATGTACATGTCTTACAGCAATGAGCTAAAGCATATTACTCTAGCTAGTATTTATCCATTTACTAATTTCATCACAGACATCCAAAATCCACACGCATGAAAAAAATAATAATAATAAATGGTGGGCACAACTGTGTGTGTGTGCGTGTGTGTGCACTGCAGGCATCAGACAGCAACCAGCCAATATACATTATGGTGCTTATTTTTTAAGCATTCATTCGATCACAGTCAGACATCTGAACTGTACACCCTCTGTATGTCCATAGGGATATAATCATTTGCACTATGCATCTCTGACAGCAAAAAGCTAAAATATATTACTATGGATTATGCTTATGTACTTACTTGTTTACCGACATCTGAGGTGTATAGTCACAAAATATTTTAACTGGTGGGCACATGAGTGTGAGTGTGTGTGCGCCTCTGCACCTATATATATATATATATATATATATATATATATATATATATATATATATATATGTATGCATGTGGAGACATTACTGAATACTTACATGACTCATATTTTGGATATAAAATGCTTCTGCCAACAAATTTATCAACACTGAAACACTAGATGGAAGGAAGGAACTGTTATTCATAAAATATCTCTCTCTCTCTCTCACTCTCTATCTAAAAAAATTGCTTGAATCTCCTTGTGTTCTGACTGTGCTTCTCAAATATTTTGGAACTATATAGTATATTTTAGTGCATTTATTAAAACTGTATTTGCCTTAATAATGCTACAACTCAAGTGCTCTAGGTTGCACTGCATAGGAATTGTTTTAGTTGCTTTTCTGTTATATAGACTAGCTACTTATTCTACGGTATTACTGCCTCTTAAATCGCTTTTCAGTTGTGCACTTGCCTTGCTTCATTTCAAAAGTTTTAAATTGCTAATTTTGTAGAGTTTTAATTGCATTTACTGTTTAGGGCTACACACTCAAGTGCATTAGCTTTTTCTGTGTTTATTTACTGTATTATTGCATTGTTTAGCCTGTTTTAACCAAAAAAAAAACAAAACAAAAAAAAAATACTAAATTGTTTGCTCATTTCCTAGCTAGTATAGTCCAGATCCCAGGCTTTACTGGTTTCAGGACTTTATTTTCTGTGTTCAAAGCTATCCAGACCTTGCTGTGGTAGAGGGAAGTCCTACTGCTTACCAGTGGGAGTGGTGAGCACTGTACTGTTTATCTAACACTAGAGGAGTGGCTTCCAGCTCTGAAATTGTAATTTTATTAGCCAATTTGGGCTAATGTCTATCCCTTTCAACTTTCTGGCTTAAAAACACGTGTGTTTGCGCATTTTTCACATCATGCAGTGCCACGGGGCTATGGTTAAACTACTCCAGGTGCCAGAAAGTCTGCTCTTCAAATGTTCCCTTAGAACTAGTTGGTTTCTCAGTAGTAGCACTAAAATCTGAACCCCTGTGACTACCACTTGCTCTAGAACCTGCTGAAAAGCACTATGAAGCCTTAAACTGATACAAGCACTCAACTCTCCTTGTTAATAAGGAGAAATTAATCGCAGGCACTAAACAGCCTATAATTGCAAAGTACCTTGCAAAGGTAAGGGAAAACAGCTCTTGTACTTAACAAAAAAGCACCTAAACAAGCATGTCCAAGGGTCAGCTTCAGGTGATTTCTCCTGTCCACCTGGTGAATCTGGGCATACTGGGGCAATGCAGCAACTTCCTCATGTACACAGACAACCCTCTCCTCCAACCACCCAACACTACAACCTGCGAGAGATGTACTTACAGAGCCAAACTGGAAGTAAAGCTCTCTCCAGCCAAGATTGTGTAAGACAGTCAAGAGGAGAAAGTTATCACCTGCACTGCACCTCAAGCAACACACAGCCCTTCAAAACCCACACCATCAACACCCACACATAGCAACACTAAACTCACATATGCAGAGGCCCTTAACATTAACCTGCCCAAGCAACAAGGACCTCCGAAGCTGAAACGCAAACACCAGTCACAACCAAAGTGACACATAGCTAAAAACACCAGTGTGCCACCCAACAACAGCCCCTAAGGCAAGACAACGTACCCAACACTTTAGTCATAGGTGACTCTATAGTCAGGCACACTGATGCCCCACTCACCAAGCTGAACACAGAGAAAATTACAGTCAACTGCCTGTCGGGTGCCAGGATCTGCCACATAATGCATGCACTTAAGTCACTCCACAACAAGTACAAATACAACTCTGTCATTGTCCATGTTGGAGTGAATGACTTGAGACGCACCTCCCTGGACTACATGAAGAGAGACATGGAAGAGCTCTCGGATCATGTAGCCCAGGCAGGTATGACCCTAGCCTTGAGTAACATCCTGCCTTCACCAAGAATGATACCACAGTATAAGGACAAAATGACTGACTTCAACAATTGGCTAAGCTTCTGGTGTCATTCAAAGGGGATCCACTATCTGTCTGCCTGGGACGACATGATCGACAAACCATGATACTTTGCCAGAGATGGTCTGCACCTGTCACCCCTGGGATTCAGGTTACTGGCTAAAGCTCTTGCCACCCCTACAGTGCCTTTTTTTAGGCAAGGTTCAAAGGACAAAACCACCACCACAACATATACAAGCATGCAAAATCTAAAGGTAATGCTACTCAATGCTAGAAGTCTAAACCTCAAAATGCACTCTCTCGAGGCACTCCTACAAATGGAAAACATCGATATCTGTGCAGTAACTGAGACCTGGTTCAAGGGCTCCAGAGAGCACCCCTGCAATACCAGGCTGCAGCTCTTACCACACGTTTCAGTCACCAAACCAAGACCGAAACACTAAAGATGGAGGAGTGTCCATATTCACCAAGGATATTCACACCTCCAGGCTAGTTGCCCAACACAATGCATCCAAAATTCTCCAGGTGCAACTAACACTAGATAAGACTGCAATCCAAACTGTAGCTTGCTACAGATACCCCACCATGCCCCAAGATTCTCATTACACCTTTCTAAACAGACTGGAAAATATTAAGATACAACCAAACACCCTAATAATGGGTGATTTCAACTACCCTGCCATTAACTGGGAAAACTACCCGGGTACCAACACCTTTTCCCAATGGTTCTTGGAATTCATAAATTCCAACGCCCTGGATCAACTAATCCATTGTCCTACCAGGGGCTCCAATATCCCAGACCTGCTCATTACCAACATGGGAGATAGATGTTCCATACCATGGTCACCCCCTCATTGGTCAGGTCTGACCATAAGCAAATCACCCTTGACATCCACATCCCGCCCCCACCCCCCCAGTAGGAAAACTCCATAAAAAATTTCCCCAAAGCCAATTTCATGCTACTCAAGTCAGAAGTGACAAACTTCACGACACCCATGCAGACGGGAGCTGAATGTTTGACTGCTGAATCCTACACTAAGACACTGTACGAGCCCATCCACTCATGCATGAATCGTGCCATCCCAAAGAGAAACAAGATGTTCTCCTCCAAAAAAAGGAAGCCAATCTGGTGGTCCCCAGCCATAAACAAACTAGACAATGGAAGGAAGAAACTGTTGCAGAAAAGAGGAAAATACCAGGATGCAAAAAACTCCCTTACCAGCCACAGTAAGAAGCTGAGATCCCTCATAAAATCCCCTCCAAAGCTAGTTAGGAAAATACAATTGCCAAAGTTTCCAAAGACAACCGCAAGGCATTCTACAGTTATGTCAAGAATCTAAATGGCAATGCTCAGACCTGCTCTGACATACAACAAAATGGCATTAAATATACTGATCCCAAGGATATTGCCAATATCCTGGCAGATCGATTTACTGCCAAATTCACCCCCTCTCACCCCCTAAAGGGCCCATCTCAATACCAAAAGACTGTCAAATTCTGGTAATCATGGTCACAGAGGTAGAAACCACACTCTCCAAAGCTAAAAATACAGCATCCATGGGACCAGATGACATCCCGGGTTATATACTACATTAACTACAAAATGAAATGGCACCTCACCTAAGTGTCATGTTTAATCATAGCCTCACCTCAGGCTTCGTGCCCACTGAGTGGCGCAAAGCTACAGTTATCCCACTCCACTAGGAACCCCGGAATTACTGTCCCATCAGTCTGACGAGCCTGATCTGCAAAGGCATGGAAAGCATTATTATGGAACTTATAAACAAAGACATCGGCAACCTTCAAACACTGGACCCCACCCAGTCTGGGTTCTTGAAGGGACGATTTTGTCTCCTGAACCTGAATGACTTCTTCAAATCAGTCTCCAGAGCTGTGGACAAGGGAAAGGCGGTCTACACAGCCTATCTGGACCTCGGCAAGGCCTTCTACACCATCCCCCACTCTGGAATCATAGATAAACTTACTAAGCTGGGCATAAATCCTTATGTCACTCGATGGGTTGCCAACTGGCTTACTGAAAGAACCCAGACTGTAAAAGTAGCCGATTCCAAATCCAGCTCCAGACAAGTAACAAGTGGAGTACCTCAGTGTTCAGTCCTGGGACCGCTCTTGTTTGACATCTACTTCTCTGAAGTACAGGCCAACACTAAAGGACTGTGGCTAACAAAGTTTGCAGATGACTACAAACTGGGAGCCATTATTGAATCCCCAAATGATGTGGATATTCGATAAAAGGGCCTTACAGAGACAGATGCTTGGTGCCAGAGCCATGGGCTCAAGCTTGATGCCAAGAAAAGTATAGTTATCCCCTTTGGGAAAAACCATGTACCCCTGCATTACCACATAGGTGGCAGTACACTAAACACTGAAAGTGTGATGACAGACTTAGGGACACAGGTGGACAGTGGTCTCACCTTCGATAACCACACTGCCATAACAGTCAGGAAATCCTTCTATGTGGCACACCTCATCAGTGAGGGCTTTTCATCCAGAAAAAAGGAGGTCACTGTACTCATCCCTCATTAGACCCATTATAGAGTACAGCACCCCGTTTGGTATATACCTCACAAGACATTTGCAACAGCTGGAAAGGCTGCAGAAGTACCTCACTAAAAGAATCACAGGCCTAAAGCAGATGCCCTATGCTGACCGTCTAAAAAAACTCCAGCTATACTCTGTGGCATATCGTCTACTCAGAGGCGATCTCTGCTTAACATACAAGGCCATTTCAAACCCTGAGCTGTTGGACATGTTCCACTTAAAGAAATCCCAATCCCTCAGAGCCACAATTTCCAGGGATCTACACCTTGTCATCACAATGAACAAAACATGGTGGAGGGATAGGTTCCTGACCCAGAGACTCCCCATACTCTGGAATAGACTGCCCTTACATGTCAAGCAGATGGCCTCCTTGGCCCTCTTCAAAAGGAACCCTGACGATTGGATGGGAAATAGGAAATTCACCCCGGGGATCACATCAGTTGCCCTGCTACACAGGGGTCCAGGGAAGTAAATATTGTGGGAAGCAATATCCAGGGAATTGTTATGGCTAGGCTTGTACAGGCCCTAGGGCTGATAGACTAGTACCAACCTATGAACCTATAAATATATATATATCCCTCTCTCTCTCTCTCTCTCTCTCATATATTTATATATATATATATATATATATATATATATATATATATATATATACATATCCACATATATACACACACACACACATATATATATATATATATATATATATATATACACACACACACACACACACACACACACATATATACATATATGTGTGTGTGTGTTTATGCATGTATATATATATATATATATATGTGTGTGTGTGTGTATGTATATATATATCAGGCCTTACAAAAGCTCTGGGCAGTCCATTTCTACTCTGCAGTACTCACCCTACTGGGCATTAATACTTTAGTGAACGTTTAATAATAATGTTTTTGTTCCAAATTAAAATTAACATCTATATTAATATTTCTCTTTATATGCTCATTATAGAAGTTTTATGCATATCTCTCAAATGTCCAGATTTTTTGCATAATGTCCAATTTTTTTGCCTCATATTTTTGGTCTGTTCCTCATAAAATTCATAGTCTTCTGGCAAATCAATGAAGAGTGACGTCACTAAATAATGACATACATTTGAATTTCAGACTTCATATATCCTTCAGAATATGCATGCTAGCATTGATCCTGTTATTCTAACAACTTTCTAACTTTATAAGAGTTAATACGTAAAATCTTTCCCTATTTTGGGGCCTTTGTCCCCCATTATTTTAGGCTTTGCCTAGGTTTCTTGCACAAAGAAGTAATTGTGCCACTAGTAATTAACACATTTAATTCATCATATAGCATGTGTGTGTGTGTGTGTGTGTGTGTGTGTGTGTGTGTGTGTGTGTGTGTGTGTATATTAATGCTTTTGCCATTCAATTTTCTTGTATTTCCTGTAATATTATTATTGTTACTCTTGTACTTTTTTTTGTTACCTAAGAAGTTAACATTTTTTTTTTACACGGGCACCTACTGAGTAGATAACCTTGCGGAAAGTCACCCCACATGAAACACTGGTACATGTCTTACATGTACTACATATGAGAATCATGTGAACTGTCTGGTGGTGCATGGACAAATTACAGATGACAGCCTGTGCACTGCCAACCGCCTCGCACTTGACAGAGTGGAACTCCTTACTCTCAGTGTACCTCATTCTCATTCTCTGTGGTTCAGACGTGGCCTTGATGGCAGTGCTTGTGCAATCAATGTTACTCAGGATCTTTGGGAAAAGGCAATGTCTCAGAATCACTGCATTGTGGTTGGGTTTCTCTTCTGCAGTACTTGTGAACTATACATGCTCCTTCACAAGCTGTAGCATGATGCTAAGCAACTGGTGCAGGATCAGTGGTGCTGACACCAGTGAAATTCCTAGCATTGTCCATAAATCTCACAAAGATGCGTGTGGCTAGGATGGTGAAAGCTACATGTACCTCCCTTGATTCTGTCTGTGCGTGACACAATTTGTCAGGTTCCTGTATAGCATCCCTATTCACAGAGTAGCAGTCCACAATCTACTGGTCAGACAACTGGTGGCAGGTTGGGCACTGATGGTACTAACCACTGGCAAGGAGGACTACTGGATGAAGCAGCCAATGACATATACTGCCCTGCTACTGTGTTCCTATTGCAAATATTCTAGCATCCTACACACAAGCAATTTATACTAGAGCTCAGAATAGGTGATCACTGTGGCACTGCATAACTGTTTCATACATTTCTGAATTGCTCTGACATTTTTAATGGCATCACTTGCAAATTCAGTGTCCCAAATTTGCACCTGCAGTCTCATTTCAAATCATTATATAGTCAATTACAAACCCTGAACATTACACTATTTTCCCTCTAACACAGCCATGCTATTTGTGTCTCTGAATTACTCCATTCCCGCGTGTCTCCATTCTTTGCACTAATTTCTGCAGTGCACTACACAACCTGTCTATCAATATGACCTAAGCATTAGAAAGCAGCCTCGGAGGCAGACTTGAAAGTCACATTTGATAACTGTGTTGATATTTCTGCAAACCTAAAAGTTAAAATGCTCCCATATTGTTTTACTACACAGTGAGTCTACTGCCTAACTATAAACACCCCTCAGAATTATTATAAGATATTTTCAAACCCTTGGCACTCAGCTTTAAGTCACGTTACAATGGACCTCACTGTGTGGCAATATCTTGATAAAGCACACCCTGCTTTTGTTGTTGCTTAGTAACAAGATGAATATGCAAACTAAACAAAAACTAGTGGAGTTGATATCTTAAAACTAGGAAGCAGTCATGGTCAATATCTTAGTGCCACAGACTGTAAATACAACATTCGGCCCTTTCACATTTAAATCTATTTCATCATAGATTTTTTAACTATCACAATTAATGCACTTAGTTTTATTCACTCAGAATGCAACCAGGCCACAAGTGCAAAATTCACATTTAAAAATAACAATTTTAATGTTTTCTTACAAATAAACACAGAGAAAAGGATGTGCTGCAGCAATTAATATTTTAGATTATCGTGCATTTTAAATGACGAAAGAGAAGCTGGGATCTAGGTAACAACAAGGAGAACACTTTCTCAAACACCCTTTTAAATTAAATAACAATAAAAACAGAATTTGCAAAGTAATTTTAAAACATGGTTTTGTGACTTGGAGGTGGGGGGGGAAGAAGCCACTGCATCTCTTCTATTTCATTTTTGATCAAGTAACTTTATGAAAGGAGATGCAAAGACTGTGTGTGAACAAAACAAAGTTTTATAAAGTGTTACACATACACACACACACACACACCCACACCCACACACACATACACACACACACACACACAGTGACACCAGTGATGCTCTTCTTTTACAAATCCCCATAACAGCCACTGGCATAATGGCTGTTTAAACTACTACAAAGAAAACAAAATCACTGTTTTCTATCCAAGTCCTTTTCGTCAATAGAAGCAACTACTCTGAAAACAGAGAAGAGCACAGTTTGAAATTTGAAAAACAGTGAACAAACTGGCTCTTAAATCTACAATAAGATGGAAAACAAAATTGGGCATAAAGTCCAGACATAAACTACTGAGGGGAAAGCTAACTTTAAAGTTAAATGGGTGTGTAGTCAATCTGCTCAGCTGTATTTATATGTATTCTGTAGGACATAAATGAATCTGAGTTAGGCATAGAATTTTACATAAAAACTGGTGAGTGCTAGGATACTTTTACCAAAACCTGTTAGTGCTTCTGCTTAAATGAAAGCAGTCATATGCTTGCTGTGATATGGTCCAGTTCTCTCTCTCTCATTACTTAAAAAAATCAAATTCTCATTTTACAACAGCAATAAAGCCCAAAGTTGTGTGTTTTGTGCATAATACAGGCAGACTAAGACAGGATGAGGTACTCAGACTTGCTTTGTGCTTCAACTTCCATAGGCACTCTAACACCCCAACATGATGCTAGGTTAATTAAGCCTTGCTGTTAATTTACACATAAATCTCTTTGCATAAGCTGGCCTGCTGGCAGACAGCTTTTGCTCCTGCTTGTAATGTCAATGACCAAGCTTCGCTGATTAGCCCAAACAGCAGGAAGACCTACCAAGATTGTAGGATCAAATACATTACCAAATACTCTTCTCGGGGTGGAGGAGCAAACAGGGACATTGCTGTTTTGCAAGCAGCTTCCAGTGGTGCCTAGATACAGCAGCAAAAGAACAAAATTAAAAGGGAGAGGGAGAAAACACGACAAGGGACCAGGGGATGCTATAAAATGTGCACTGTCTGGGAGAAAAAAATATAAAATGAGCCCGGGGGTCTTGTTCATTCATGCTGCACCTTGCATTTATTTGCACCAATCCCTTCCTCTGTCTCACTGAAAAGTTATCACCAACTTAATTCCCTGGAAGGGAAGTTGCTCTTCTCACAGTGAAGTGTATCTATCCCCTGACAGTACTTGTGATCCAACAAGGGATGCATTGGAGACACATCAACATGGTCAGGAGAATGGCACTGATTGTCCATGGCAGGGGTTGTGAGGTGAGCATGTTGGGCCAGCAGAACAAGGTCTACAAGGGTATATAAAGCATATTACATTGCAAACAAATGTGTATGTACATATGTGTACATATCCATATGAATTTTTAATGATGTGTAATGTAAATATATACACACACAAAGAAAGGAAACTGTTTAGTCTGTGCTTTGTTAGGATTAGAATCAAAAAGCCTAAATGTAATTTATAAAAAAATTCAGATTATAAGGAAAATTAATATTTATTGTTTCTTGAGACAAATCAAGCTTTTATATTACTTCAGTTCTGGCCCATCGTTCTTATTTCAGCAACCACACACACACTAGACCTATATTAGCTTACTTTTACGAAGGGTCTTCCTTAACTATTCTGAAAGAAAAGTGTAAAATGCTGAGGTGGAAATGAAACTTTGCTTTTAAGAATGCCTCTAGGTTAAAATGAAGCATGACTAGGTAAGGAACACACACAAAATTAACACCTCACCAGTATAATTGTAGTTAGAGACAGAACTCTTCTTTCACAAATACAATAGAGAGATGTCTAAAGTTTTCCCAGAGATCTTAAATATATAGAAAAACTACACTGCTGCAGTCCTTTCCCAGGGTAAGGTGCATTCTGTTTACATTTCGCCTTACAGACACAGAAATATACATTCTAAAATTACAAGGGAACAATGAGCCATTGATAGCTTAAACAAATGGTGTTTGTAGACCAACACGATGTTTGACAGGCTAACACCTGTCATGTTGAATATACAGAATAATAGTACCATACGCTATAATCTATTTGTAATGTTTATAAAGCATTAAGTTACCTTGAACTTAAACGCAGTGTGATTTAATACTTACAAACTGTGTTCTCATTTGTGTGTTTGTAATAAGTCATTCACTGTTTTTCAAGCAAGAAATCTCAAATGTTATTTTTTAAATAATACAGTAAGAAGAAACAGTTGAGTTAGCTTTCATTGTTCACTCTCAACCTAACAAAGAGAGAGACAGGTTCACACTTCTTTATCATAAGAAAAAAGAAAAAAACGGCAATGCAGTGAGGTATTTTTCATTTTGACTTCCAATAACACCAAATTCAGCTGTACAAAAAATACGGACACAGCCTTCAACTAAGCTCAGCACTTGCACCCTCATGAGGATTTTGGTATACAGCTGTTTGTAAAAAGAATAAAAGAAAGCAAGGACATTTGCTAAACGTACCAGGTATAAGTAGATGCTAAGCTCATCATCTGACAGAGACTCACACAATTTCTGGAAACATATTTTGTCTTTCTGGGACAAAGGAACAAAATGGCAGTCGCAAACAGAATTTTAAGCATAGCTACCCATAACAAGCAATGGACCGAGACGAGAGTAATAATATTTATTTTACATTTGTTAACCGGGAAAGTCCAACTGGATTCAGGTCCATTATCAGCGGAGGCCTGGGGAGAAAAGCTACACATAAACGGATACATAAAACATAACAGTTGGGGTTTTTTATACAATTACGTATAGATACATGTTCCAGGTTTGTTAGAATACATACATAAAAATTTTACAATTATTAATTCTAATATTAGAACATAAACAGTTGTAGTAGTACAAGCTGAGCAAGGTAGCATTTCATTCAGTAGTATAATACCTTAGAATGAGGCAGCTGATTTTATCCAATTTATTATAAAACAGTTTAAACAACTAGCCAGGGAATGTAGTAATACAGAGTTAATTGTGAGTAGGTTAGCACAGGGGCACAACCAGTGAGCTTTTAGGTGTGCTTTGAGAGACGTTTTAAATTGGGTTAAGGAGTGGATTGCCGTAAGTTCAGCAGGGAGTAGGTTCCAGATTTTGCAAACAGAGTTGGAAAATAATGACTCACCTGCTGAGTTATTGGATTTAACAGTTTTTATTAGCATTTTATCAGAAAAACGGAGTGTTCTTAAGTTATTGTAGGGGGTGATTATGTTTTTGAGTAAGGGCGTGCTGTCGGGCTGACAGAGGACTTTGTGAGCAACTGTTAATTGGGTATACTGGAGTTGAGAGGGTAACTCTAGCCAGTCTAGGGACCATAGGTTAAGACAGTGGTGTTTTCTATATGCTGAACCTGTGTCAAATCTGGCAATGTTATTATAGCATCTATTAAGTTTACTGAGGTCAGATTTACTTAGGTTTGTATAAATCGAGGAGGCATAAAGAAGGGTTGACAGTAAGTGTGTATGGGCAATCACTGTCCTAGAAGTTGGGGTTAGGAATGGCTTAATCCTATATAAACAGCCAAGTTTCTTATTGACTGTTTTAAAGGTTCTATCGATGTGGGCATTAAATTTTAGGTTATTGTCAACTATTACACCTAATAGTTTTGTAGTAGATTCTGGGGAAATTATGGTGCCATTGTTGGATATTATGGTAAATGATGGCAAAGGAACTTTCCGAGTGGGGGTGAACAGTAACAGTTTTGTTCTATTTGGATTTAATAGAAGACGCCGGTCAGTGAGCAAGCTTTCAACTTTATTAAAGGTATTTTGGGACAAGGTCTGTAGGTCTATCAGGGAGGTGGCAGAACAGAATAAGGTAGAGTCATCTGCATACTGAATGCAGGTTCCTTTGGGGATGACTGTATGGAGATCATTAATGAAAATGGAAAATAGAAGCGGTCCTAGTACAGACCCTTGAGGCACTCCAAGGGTGACTGGCAATAGGCAGAATATGCTATCCTTCCATAGCACAGCTTGTTGTCTGCCATTTAGATAGGACTGAAACCAGCGCATTGCCAGGTTATCTATGGCAAGAGTTTTTAGTGTCCATAGGATTAGTTGATGATTTACTATGTCAAACGCCTTGGATAGGTCGAGAAAGAGGGCAGAGGAGAGCTTGTTATTATTACGATACTGATTTATTGTCTGAGAAAAGGAAAGAAGAGCTGAGGGTGTACTATGGTGGGGTCTAAATCCGTGTTGAGAGGGGGGCTAGGGGATTGTTCACATTAAGGTAATGCAAGAGTTGCTTATGGATACATTTTTCCATAATTTTAGCCAGAGGAGACAGAATGGCAATAGGCCGGTAGTTTGATAGTTCAGTGGAATTACCCCCTTTATGGAGAGGAATGATGTGGGAAATCTTCCAGATGGAGGAGATATATGCTTCCGAGATGGTTCTGTTAATTAATATTGAAATGGGATATGCTAATAAGTCTGTAGCTTTTTGAAGATATTCAGCGGGGAGTAGGTCTGCTGATAGGGTGGTGGGTTTCAGTTTTCTAATTAAAGATCTGATAAGTGATGTTGGTATTGGTTGAAAGTTAAAGGAGGGGTGAGTGTTGGATATAGGGTCAATTGGGTTTGGGTTATTGGGTGCTAGCTGGTTGGCAAGGGATTGCATAGTTTCTGTAAAGAAAGTGTTAAAAGTGTTGGCAATAATTTCTGGAGGTTTTTGGAGGGCAGTCACAGGGGTAGAGGTAGTAGTATGTCCTGGGTGGCGAAAACTGTCTAAACTGGACCAAAATTTCTGTGGTCTATTTTGATGTTTTGTTGTAGGTTGCAGTAATATTTTTTTTTATCTAGAACAATGGACTTTTTTGTATCATTCCTTAGCTGTTTTTATATATATATATAAAGTTGGTCCTTTAGGGATTTATTGGTTCTCCAGGAAGTCCAGGCTTTATTTCTACTTACGATTTTTTGTCTTGTTTCTTTAGACAGCCATGGTGCTACTTTTTTATTGGATCTGACGGTCCAGGTCAGTGCGTGGTTATCAAAGATAGTAAGAAATGTGGAGTTAAGGTATGAAACTGCTTCGTCTAATGGAAGTAATTTTAGACAATTCCAGTTACATGCCTGAAGTTCCTTTTGGAATTCAGTTTGATTAAAGCTCTTATTGCTCCTAAAAGTTCTAAAGCTAGGTATTTGAGAGATATCAGTTTTTTGCCTGAGTATATAAGTTAGGAAGTGATCACTGATTTCTTCGGGTTGGGCATCTGCTTAAACATTTGGGGGTGGTTATTTACGAGAATCCAGTTTAGTATGCTTTCTTTATTGTTGGGCTTACTAATTCTAGTGGTGGATGATATGGCTTGGGTGAAACCATATAAATTTATGTGGGTGGTAGGGAAATCTGAGGAACAGATGTTTCAGTCAATATTAAAATCTCCGAGAATAATGGTTTCTTGTGGGCAGTTTACGGACATCCATTGTAGGATGTCCTCAAGGGTATTAGTGCTGTTACCTGACAGAATGTAAATGCAGACAATGTTTATAGATTTGTGTTTGTTGATTTGTAGTTTTGTAATTAGTATTTCTGCATTTTCAGTTTGTGGAGCTTGTGGGGAATTTGAAATATTTACATTAAGTGTAGTTTTATATAATACAGCTAACCCCTACCCTTCCTTGATGTGCGGTCTAATCTTAAAATATTGTAACCAGGTAGTATAAATTCATTGTCAGTGGTGGTTGGCTTAAGTCAAGTTTCAGTAAGGCATAGTATATCTGGGGAGTATACTGCCATGAGCGCATGCAAGGGGTTGGGTGGGTGGCCTAATGGTTAAGGTGTTTACCTTACAAACACAAGGTGCAGGGTTTGAGTCTCACACGGGATAATTGGCTAGGCTTAAAATGGCTCGCAAGGGCAGTTAGCTTAGTACTAATCTATGAAATTATGAAGCAATGGATCTTATTATTTAGGCTTCTAATATTTAGGTGACAGATCAGGAGAGAGTTGGAGGTTTTGTTTAAGGTTTGCAGACCAGTGGGAGTATTACTTATTGGGCTGGTTACAATAGACTGAGTTGGTCCTGGGTTGGGGTGAACGTCACCATCAATTATGAGTTTAGTTTGCAAAACTGATTATGAGTTTCTGGAATTTGAATAAAAGTTTGTAGTAGTATTTAATTCTGGGGTTAACATACCTGGCTAGAGTGAGATGATGTATTTTTATAGTAAGGGAATTAGCTAGGAGGGGGAGTAGTGGATGATTAGAGCTGTTTGAAAGAGCAGGGGAAATTGTTTGGGATCTTGGATAGTAAAAGCATGGGAGGGCGAGGTGCTCATAGGCTGTGAGAAGATAGGTGATTATCAGCAGGGGTATAAGGCAATAGGAAGGCTTTAATTTGAAGGGTGAGGTTATTAAAGTTTGTAGAAGCATTGTAGGGTTTGTAACTAACAATTGTTTAAAAATGTTGATGGGAGGGCAATAGACAAAGGTATAGTAAAGAAATAGGGTGGGTTTTGCATTTTGGCTGGGTCCTATGGATGCAGATTAGTTCCATAAAGAGGGGTGTGGCAAAATAGCTATAAATTTAGCAGCTCTGGGGGCGGGTGCAATTTGGGGGCAGCGGAGCTAACACCTTACTAACAGCCTGTTTGACTTGGTATGTTATATTTTTCTTATTTCAGTAATTTTTGTAGGATATATGGTTCTGATACTAACTTCTGGGGTTTAAACTAAATATACTGTGAATTTAAGAGGCTAAGATAAGGGGAGGTATGGGGAGATGCAGAGTAAGAAGGGTATGGCTTCTGGGTGTCTTGGCAGGGAGCGTGCTCTAACCACCTAGCAAGAATTAGGCAATATCACATTAATTTATAGGAGGTAAACATCAGTTAACATACTTTCATAGTTCCTTGAATGTGTACAGCTCAGGGAGTAGTTTGGCTCTTTTCCTGTTGGGGATGAGGCAAACAGATTTTGATTTACCTCTATGTTTTGTTCTTAGATATTCAGCAGGGCACAGTCGCTAGGCGAATGTTTAGGCAAGTAGGATGGATTGCTGGAGAGATATAGAGAGAGAGGTAGTTGTAAAGGGGTGTCATGAACAGTAAAATATAGGCTAATCAACAGTGAATAAAAACATGTCATGAGTATTCAAATCAGGACATTTGGTGCAGAAACAATTTCAATGATAATTTTAGAATAAACACAGTAGCTAGGATCTTAAGCTGCACATGAGTGACCGAGACTAAAATTATAATAGATTACCACGTGGTCAAGTATATATCACAGTGCGCTTCAATGTCACACTTTAGCACGCTAGTATAATGAACTTTCAGCTACCACAGTTCCTTTACTAGTATATCTCAAATCTGGCTTCAAGCTATACACTATAATATTGGTATAGACTAAGTAACATTACCAATAGTTAGGCTTAAACTAAGGCTCCACAAACTAACAGCAAACACTATTCATTTTAATGAGTTAGATTTGTGTTTGTTAAGCAAGGTTATTATGTGAATGCTAGTTTGAATAGTTTTTAAATGCCACAGCTGTACTTAATTAGGATCTACAAGTTTAGGTACAAAACAGGTTTACTTCCTCATGTTCAACAGGGATACAAAAGAGGAACACATATCAAATGCTTAAAAAGAAAAAAAAACAGAACGCTACTTTGCAGATCTTTACATAGCCATGGCTGTGTTTAAATTAGGAAACACAAGAATCATGGAAAACAAAATGCTAACATGAATTACTTTTCATTAGCCACAGTTAATATTATAAGTTCCAGTAAATATTATAAGTTCAGGGCTGGTTAGATCCTCATATTTAGCGAGAGTATGCACTAATTATGCTGAAAAGTCACTACTTTATCCGTTCTGCATTACTACAGCTAGCAAACGTGTGAACGATTAAAACTACACTGATGTTTGTCAGTGCGCATTCAGTATGCTAACACAGGTTGGTGGTTTTGTAGCAGAAAGGACATGCACAATTTTAACAGATCAGGAAAACACTTTATACAGTCTGATTGCAGGACTTCACATAAGAAAAAAAAAGTACAAATAAATACAGGTTTGCAGATGTAAACCAGTAGAAAAAACAGTTGTAAACTTACTGTAGGTGTGGACGCTAGAGCCAGGGACACGCAGCAGCCGAGAGCAGAACTGGGGATTTAAAGATGGCGCCTTGTGGGACTGGATCCTTATGATAGGTTTGGAGTGGATATAGCTTGGAAGGGGGAGGAGTAGGGTAGGTGTGTGCAGGTACTGACTGGAAAAGCAAGCAGAGAGAGACAGTAGTATGATCGAATTACAATTTTTGCTGGGCAAACTTGTAGGGTAGGGGTAGAGGAAAGAAGGAAGGTTCAGTGATGAAAGAGGGGGCAGTGAAAGGCAGGAATTTCAGGGGCTAGGAGACAAATAGGTAATTAGAATGAAAATAAGAAAAAGGAAAGGTTCAGTGAAGACAGAAGAGGTTAATGAAGGGCAGGAGAGACAGGGGCTGAGAGAGAAGTGAGTAATTAGGTGACAGGGAAAGGGGCTAACTCCTTACTAACAGCCTGTTTGAGTTGGTATATTTTTCTTATTTCAGTAATTTTTGTAGGATATACGGTTCTGATACTAATTTCTGGTGGTTAAACTAAGTATACTGTGAATTTAAGAGGCTAAGATAAGGGCAGGTATGGGGGGATGCAGAGTAAGAAGGGCATGGCTGCTGGGTGTCTTGGCAGAGAGCTACCTAACAAGAATTAGGCAATATCACATTAAATTATAGGAGGTAAACATCAGTTAACATACTTTCATATTTCCTTGAATGTGTACAGCTCAGGGAGTAGTTTGTCTCTTTTCCTGTTCGGGATGAGGCAAACAGATTTTGATTCATCTTTATGTTCTGTTCTTGCATGTTCAGTAGGGCACAGTCACTAGGCGAATGTTTAGGCAAGTAGGATGGATTGTTTTATAGTTCCTTGAATGTGTACAACTCAGGGAGTAGGAAAAACTAACATGCTTTCTATGTCCTGTTTTCTGATCTGACTACTTTCTTTCAATATACCCACAATAATGTCTCCTATATCACTTATCTTTTTTTTACTTTCTCACTAAGACTGTCAATATCTACAAATGAAATGTCTATTTCTATGCTCCTTTCTAGTCAGTGGCTCACAGTGATGCAGCATGGTTAAATCTGGAAAAAGTACCATAAGTGCAGAGTACTTTACCATCCCACCCTCTACAAACAGCTCCAAAATAAAGTCAAATTTATGACTGTTTATAGCAAATGAATAAAATACATTAAAAATCATCTGAAGTCAAAACTCTACAAAGACAAACAACTCAAATAATTTCTGCCAGTCTTCCCCTATGTTACTTAGGACTGGACAGACTATTCAAGTCTGATGCAATGATGCTGTAACTAAATGTAATCATTTTTTTTAATCAGTGTTGCACAGGGGCATGAAAATGCAACACCAGCTGTTCTTCCATCACATACTCACTAGTACTACAACCGGTTATGCTAGTTGTATCTGTAAACCTGAGAAGAGGCTAAAACTGCCTTCACTTACTGTAGATAATATTCCTGTAAGATAATGCACAGAAAAAGCAGTTGAGGATACAGGATGACTCTAATCCACATTCAATGAAAAACTAACCACAAGTCCGATATCCGAAAGGTTTTATTAAATGCAAGCCACAATTTAAAAACCGATAAGCACTTTCGTTCCGTAACCACATAACTTTATCAGATAAAGTAAACTGTACTAAATGCAGTTTTAAAGACAAATTCAAGTAGTCACATGCTTCACTTTCCCTAACAAAACTACGCCCCCTTAAAGTCATATGAAAAATATATATAAAATGTTTAAGGTAAAAAAATGTGTGGTAAGAACAACAATAACAACAACAATGTAATTATTAAAGCATATATGAATAGGGTCTATATTAGAAGACTGACTGTTTAGGTGATCGAACACCTAAACATCGATCTGTTAATATTGAACCGCACAATGTCGAACGTCCCAGGGAAACATGTTCCTTGGCCACAACACAAAAAACATTCTTTACATCTAAATTAAGTGGGGGGCTTCGACCCCCAAACCCCCCCTAACTAAATATGCCAACTCTGAGATTGCTCAACAGCAGGAAAATTGCAAACTCTGGTGAACGGCCAAGGGAAATCTTTCCCTGCATTAAATTGGCCGTTCGCCGTTTTTTGCTTTCTATATTAGATCGATGTTTAGGTGTTCAATCACCTAAACATTCGGTCTTCTAATATAGACCCTATGAATATATGTACACCAACTATATAAATAAAACCTATGTTACATGTGTTGATGGATTTAGAGGATTATAATAGAAAAATCTTGTTTATCCTAAATGGGAAAGCTTATGTAAAATCATCTATAAGCAAACTGAATGGGGCATACCAAAAAATTAGGAATGAACTCCAGGACCTCTTTATTAAAGGATCCCTAACAAGAGATGTTTTGAATTACCTTACTGTTATACATCCAAGGGTGTCAGTGATGTTTGGCTTACCGAAAATGCACAAAAATGTGTTACAACCCTCTATGCATCCCATAGTGGACTCAAAAGGGTCTATCACACACCCCCTTGCTAAATAGTTGGATTCTCAGTTGAAACATTTTGGTATACAGTGAGGCTCATATATGCAAGGATTCATGGAGTTTTTTAAGAGCAATTAATAACATAGCCTTTAAGGATACATACATATTTCTTACTACTGATACAAAAGATTTATATTCAGTCATTCCTCACATTATTGGGCTTGACTGGTTTAATGAGTTTCTTTATGATAAGAATGTTGGACATTTTGATATGTTATTGTATACACAATTAATGGAAATAATACTAAAGACTAACTTCTTTCTATTTAATAATGACATTTTTTTACAGCAAAAGGGAGTTGCATGGGTTCGGTATGTGGTGGCTTATATGCTAATGTAGTAGTGACGCAGTGGGAGAAGAAATATTTATTCCCCTCTAGTTTTTTTACTCACATAAGATATTATACCCGTTTCTTGGACGATATCTTTATTTTGTGGTATGGGCCTTATGGTTTAATTAATGAGTTTATGTCATTTACTAATTCTACTACACAGTTTTTGAAATTCACTCATAATTTTGACCTACATGAGATCTCATTTTTGGATATCCTGTTAATTAAGGATTACAAAAATAAAAAACTTACATCCAAAATTTACAGAAAGGACACGTACTCCAACTCATTGCTCCATTACACAAGTACCCATCCACTAAAACAAAAGAAGGCCATTTTGAAGAGACAGTTTGCCCGTGCTGCAAGGATGGTGTCTAACATGGACACATTTTTATATGAGTGTAACTGCCTCAAAGAAATGTTCTTAAAAAGAGGCTATCCAATAAAATGTATCACTGAAATTTTCTTGGAGGTAGTTAATAAAAGGTAAAGGAATTTTTATTTTCCCCTTTTATCAGAATTTGAAATACAGGATATTTCTGTGATTAATGTGACTACCACTGACTATAATATTGAGAACAAAGATTATAGGACATCCTTTGTAACCGTGTTTACATCTTACGGATTTGAACTAAAAAACATCTTGAACATAACTATTTTGAGACAGGATAAGAGCATAAGACAACACATAAAGTCCCTCAATGGTTTTCAAAAAAGGTTGAAATCTGAAGAGTGTTTTTGAAAAGAAACAGGTTTCAAACAACAAAAATAATGTTGGGCATATGCAAAAATGTGGGATGTGTCACTTCTGTAAATATATAAAAGAAGGAGAGTTGTTTAATATTAATAATATTAACATAAGAATTAACTGTAGGTATAACTGTAACTCAGAGAGAGTTATATATTGTGCTATGTGTTATCAGTGCTGTTGTTATTACATTGGCAAAACGGATAGAAAATTAAATAATCGAGTCTATGAACACCTGTATGAAATTAAAACGAAAAAAGAAACAAATGCATTAAGTAAGCATATATTAGAGAATGAAGGACATTCTTTTCACTTTTGTGTGATAGACAACATTTCAACAGAAATAAGAGGTGGTGCTTGGTCAATCTTGCTAGAGAAAAGGGAACTTTATTGGCAGTTGCTTTTAGATGTAGGCAACTGGCCTGGATTAAATGAAAACATCTCTATCAGTGCACTATTAAGGCTGAAGACATTAATGAGATAACTAGTATAATACAGGTTTTATTTATATAGTTGGTGTACATATATTCATATACGCTTAAATAATTACATTGTTGTTAATGTTGTTCTTAGCACACGTTTTTTTACCATAAATATTTTATACATATTTTTCATGATATAACTTTAAGGGGGTGTAGTTTTGTTAGGGAAAGTGAAATATAGGACTACTTGAATTTGTCTTTAAAACTGCATTTAGTACAGTTTATTTTATCTGATGAAGTTCTGTGGTTACGGGACGAAAGTGCTTATCGGCTTTCAAATTGTGGCTTGCATTTAATAAAAACCTTTTGGATATCGGACTTGTGGTTCGTTTTTCATTGAATGTAGATTGGAGTCATCCTGTATCCTCAACTGCTTTTTCTGTGCATTTACTAGGTTTTTTGTGGTTCCTTGCATTCCTGTAAGATACTTATAACAACCAGTATCCATGACCATAACCTACCTCATTGTTTTTTTTACCAAATTTTTATTTTCAAACAACCAAAATATTGCAGAAACAACATAATCGAATTTCTAATATATAAATAACTACATACACTATTTACATTTAGCCTGTAGGAAAAATCAATAAATGAAACTAGTTTGACTCAAAATACATAGATTAACATACAACTAAGTAATGCATTTACAGTAATCAGAGAGAGGCACAGTCCAATTGTAGATTTTTAATAAGATTTAGTACCTTTCTCCAAAGATTATTTGTTAATGTGTTAGGACAGACTCTCAGTTCTTTAATCTTGATCTCTGTATGTGCTGTGTCATTCATTAAAGATATAAATTCTTCCATGGATGGTGAAGTGGAATTCCATTTCCTCGTTATGTACTTTCTAGCTGCTGCTAGAATGGTCCACAATAAATAAAGCTTGTCCCTCTTCAAATGAGGACCTTCATTTATATCCAGTAGCACTAAAGCTTTAGATAATATCAATACATCTGTGAATAGAGCTTGTAAAAATTATCATTCCAGAAATGTTTTACACTAGTGCCCTCATAAAAATATGTATCTAGTCCACCCTGCATGCTTGAGAACATCTCCAACATAAAACATCACTAGAAGTACTAAACTTGGTTATTTTATCTGGTGCTAGGAATGTTCTATGGAGAAATTTCCAGGTATAGATTCTCCAATGCTGTGACCAAGAGGCTAATTTAACAGAAAGTAATAGATTAATTTTAATTTCTGTAGTTAACAATAAGGAATGACCCATAGTAATATAATGCCAATACTTTTCATAAGGTTTTGTTTTATATGTTATTAATATTTCATTCAGACTTGAGGTGATGTTATTCAAATTGAAATTGTTATAAACAGTTTCATATAAATATATGACAAACTTTGCTTTTCCTTTGAAAGAAGAACTATTAATTATTCTGTATAAATCATGGGAACATGACAGAATACTTTGTAGAAGTAGACAATCTTGAGATAATAGTTTAAATTGCATTACAATATCTTGTCTATCTAGTACCTTAAATTCATTTATACAATGTTGCCAACATGACACTTTTAGATTACCAGCCATTTAAAGTGTTTCTATGCAATTTGTCAGTAATTTATTTTTGTAATACTAAAGGAAATCAATGTCTCAATCCAATCCTTGATCTCTACATTCATGTTAATAAATTTCCTGAATGTATTAATTATAACATTAATGGAATTTAATTTTGTAGTTTTTGATGTATTATATTGTATACTAAAACATAAGGCATACCATAACTTATTAAATTGATTGGTTAGTGGAAAGTTAACTGAAGTATGATTTTCACTTAATAATATGGTTAAATGTAAGCACTTCCAGTTTGCAGTACAGTTGGGGTCTACCCAAATTATAATGGTTCTAATTATACAGACCTTTATATATGTTTCTATATCAGGAAATTTTACTCCTCCTTGTTTCCAAGGTCTAATATGACAAGTAAAAGCTATTCTGCTTTTATTTGGAAACGATAAAAAAGAGAGTTTATGTTTTTAAGAAATTTTCTCTTTGGGATCACAGATATGGCTTGTGGGACAGATAATATCTTCAATAAAAGTATCATTTTTATTATTTGCAATCTGTCCTCAAAGGTTATAAACATTTTATTCCAGATTTCCACATGGATTTCAATTATTTTCGTAATATTATTATAAGTCATGTTTACTGTTTCTTCAATAGTGGTGCATAAAATAATGCCTAAATAATCAAAAATAGGTACTTAGTTGCCAATAATTTGATTTTTAACAGGTTGTATTTTTTTCTTTTTACTCAAAAACAAGAATTTTGATTTTTGTTTATGAAGGTGTAAACCAGAGACTGAATGAAACATCATTATTAATAGATCTAACTCATTTACAGTAACCTACCTCATCTTGATTCTTATCAAAATCTCTGTAAGATCCTATGTCTCTCAGCTCTGAAAAGATGGTTGTCATCATTCTTCTTAACAAAGGTGGTTACAAAAGTTCTCATGAAGCTTTCTGTCCAACTGTGTTCCTATCCCTATTCCCAAAGAATGAAAAAATGTATTCACCTGCAACTAACTCAGTATTTAATCAGGCAATACATTATTTCGCCACGCCAACACTGCACAACACTCAAATCATCCTTCTACAGGTCTGGGAATAGATAAGATCAAAACTCATCCCAGGATGCTATGTGCCAGCCTTACTTCTAGACTTGCCTAAAGCCTCTGACTCCACAAGTCATCACCTTCTACTGCAATGCTTAGCCTACTGCAGCTTAGATTAATAATCTGTTTAATGGTATCACAACTACCTTGCTATGTTCTAATCTGTCAAACAAGTTGCTGTGTTGGATAATTCTCTTCCTAACAATTCAGAATTGAAGAGCTGTAGGGTCTGCCCAAACCTTATCCTCTTTAATATCTGCAAACAATGTGTGCTCATGTTTAAAACAGGTAGCTTAATTCACTATGCATGTGACCCTTCAGCTTCCATTCTGTGCATAGGCATCAAGAAAGATATTTATCTGAGCAAGTAGGTGTAATTGAAAACATGGAACCATTTTGTTACATTTTAATTATAACCTAAATTAGACAAACATACATACAGTGACTGCACTACAAAATGTAATAGAAGTACAATATAAATTAACCTGTAGCTATGCCGATCATGAATAGGAATGGCTATGAGGGTGAAACTTGAAATTAAACATATTTATGCAGAAATATACATGTTAATTTTATACAAATCTGTGACAGTACAAGACACCCTAGGACACTTCACTCTGGCATATATTTCCTGTAGTTCAAAGTAAATGTTATGAGTTTATGGCTGAGCAAGTTTGCAGATGGCTGTAAACTTGGTGCCATCATAAACTGGGGAGATGTCAGCAAAATCGTCCAAGACTGGTATCAAAATCTTGGACTAAAACTAAATGCCAAGAAATGTATAATCATATCCTTTGGGAAGCATGACTTTCCTTGTAACTATCACACTGACTACATACCCCTGAAAGTTGATCTTGTAGTCACTGATCTGGGAAGCTATGTTAATGACAAACTGACCTTTGACCACCACGTTTACTACTGTAAGGAAGTCCTTTTTCAATGCATAGCTTATATCTAAATGTATGGTGTTCAGGTCCAGAATGTAATCATTCAAATGTACTTGGCTCTCATCAGGATGATGACCGAATATAATTCTCCATTTGGCATGTACCCATCTAAAACACTTGATACACCTGGAGTGACTACAATGCTTTTTTAATAAAAAAAAAAAAAGAAAAAAAAAATCAAGGGCCTAAAACCACCAAAAATGCAGATGGTTTCAAAGCTTTGTCTCTTCTTGGTATTATACAGTCTACTAAGAGGAAACCTCTTCCTCACATATAGAGCCTCAACAGACCCTATCCTGTTAAACCTATCACACATTCGAAAGTCCCATGATAGCATAAACACCCACTCAAGGGACCTCAATGTCTTTTGCAATATAAATATCACATGTTGTAAGAATAGGTATGCATCTCAGACAAAACCTCTTTTATGAAATTGCTTCCACAGCACAAAAATCAAAGTACTTATCTTACTCTATTCAAATCTACTTTGGATGAACGGATGGAAAAATACAAATTCACCACTGGTCTAACATCCATATACCTAACAGAAGGGGCAACTTGTAAATGTCCCAATGTATCCTTGTTCTGTCTGCCTCTGGGTTGTTTTCAAAATATAAGGGCCAATAGTTACCATGGGAATGTAGGTTTCTAAGATCTTCACAAATCAGTAGCCTAGTAAGTACCTGAGATCCTAAGCACCAAACAGAATTACATGAAATGAGAAGGTAACACCAAGGTTATAAAATAAATAAATAAAAATATAAACAGAATGAAAACTGAAAACGAAATATGAATGAAGAATGCCTATGAATATCTTTGCATGTGTCAGAAACCTCAACAGTAAAACATGCAATTTAGTAGCTTTCTTGTGCTTACATGATGTGGAGAGATTTGTCATTAAAAGTATAACAAAAGGAAATGGCCTTAGATATCTTGGAGGAGCTGGTTTGCTTAGAAACAGCCAAACCCAATGTCCTGGGTTGAAAAGAAACAAAATGTTGATCAGATTTAAGAATAGCCTTAGTTTTATCCAAACAGTTGCTGAGTAGTCTGTGCAAATCCAAGGTATGCAGGACACTATCACTAGCAGACTAAGGAGAAGGGGAAAAAGGAAGGGAGTTGTAACGACTGATTCAAGGACAACTTTTTTACTACCTTGGGCATAAAAAGAAGGATTAGTACGAAGGGACACCCTGTCCCTGTGGGGAAAAAAAAAGAGGAATGGCCTCAACGGCATGGAACTCAGAAACCCTCTGAGCAGAAGTAAGAGCCAACAACAAAACAGACTTCCAGGTACAATGTTCCAAAGAAGAAGAATCTGCAGGCTCAAAAGGAGCCCGAGACAATTTTTCTGAAACAAAATTAAGGTCCCAAGGAGGAGGAATACATTTCCTTGAGGACTAATATGTAGGACACCTTTAAGAAATTCAACAAAGTAAAGGCACTGACAGTACCACAGCTAGGAAATTTATTACAAAAATAAACAAAAAACAAAACAAAATGTTACAATGAATAAATCCTTACAAAACAGTGGTGAGCGCTTTCTGGGATCTACCCCTTCATCAGACAACAGTTAAACATTCCATAATTCATTAAATACCGGAGATTAGTCACATGATGTTTCAAAATTTCAGTTGTACCCAATAAGGACATGACAATTAGTGCATCAGTACATATTAGCACAGTTATGTAAATAAACAGACCATACATTAAAGGATTTATGCCTAAAATAAATAAAAAATGTATATAACTTTATATGGTGTATAACTATATATGATGCAAACCTGATAATCCTAGTGACAACACTATAAATCATATATATATATATATATATATATATATATATATATATATATATATATATATATATATACACACACACAATACTAGTACATCCAGCTTATATACATACATTAAACATTACATTAAAAATTATTTTATTAAAAAATTATTAAAATATGGAATATAAAATGCTAATATATATATATATATATATATAGAAGTAAATAATCAGACAATCTAAAATACAATGTAGAAAATATATAATTATACTGCAACATATTAAAAATCTACAAATGTGTAACCATTCAAGAGAATCAATGTTTCAATGGTCGAGCTTTTAAAAAAGGTTTAAGTCACACCATTTGATTCAACCCTGGGGGCTTGTCTGCATTAAATCTAATAATCCATCTCTGCTCAGCAGCTTCTGTGTCATTGGATAAATTACCCCACCTTAATTTCTCAGACAATATTTGTAAAACCAAAAATTTAAAAATATGTTCCGGTCCTGTATTCATGTTGTGCATAGCAATCGCACTATTCTCCTTGCAGTTCCTAATATCCCTATAATGTTCGAGGATCCTGTCCTTCAGGCGTCTATTGGTCTTACCTATGTAGAAGCTGTGGCATAGTACACAGTAGGTGAAGTAGACCGCGTTTGATGTGATACAATCAGCGTAGAGATTACTGCTATGTCTGAATTTCTTTGAGGGATGTGTAAAAGTCCTGCCATTGTGTATGTGTTTACATGCTCCACAATTTCTACACATGTATGTGCCCAATCTACCGGATCTACTAATAGTATTGGTTGCGGCATTATTATAACATAGTTCATTTCTCAATGTTCTATTGTTCCTAAAAGTGAAACTTGGCTTAGTACCAATTATACCCTGCAGGTTGTCAATCATGGATAGAATACCCCAATTTTTGGTTACTACATCACATACTACACTTATGTTGCTTGCAAAAGTGAGTGGCATCCTAAGTGTGTTGCATGTGTCTGTATGTATTATGCCTAACCTCATCGCGATCATTGACTTGCCCGCTTGCTCGAGTTGTAGTGTGCGTATCAAAATAGGTTCTACATCTACCCACCCTATTGCTCCAACCATCTAGAATGCACCTATCTATACTAGCGTCATAGCCCCTGTTTAAAAACTCAGATTTAAGTTGGTCCAGGGCTATTTGTAGTTCATCATCATCATCAACATTAAACAGTCTCATAATCCTGTATACCTGGCCTTTGATGATGTTGACTTTGGTGTGGTTTGGGTGCATACTGGTGTTATGTAGAAACAGGTTTATTCTAACATGTTTCATAAACAAACCAGTTCTAATCTGGTTTAATTCATCTTTTCTTACTCTGACGTCAAGAAAGTCAATTTCGGTCATGGAATATTGAGAGGTAAATCTAAGAAATTGAGTGGTATTATTGGGGTAACTAAAAATGCATTTAGCTCTACCTCTGTACCATTCGACAGCAAAAAAATATCATCCACAAACCTGACATACCACTCAATGTGCCTGCCATATGTGCCATTGGTTAACACGTATACGTTCCCATTGAACCAAGGAAAGGTTGGTGTAGCTATTCGCCCAGGCTGTGCCCAGAGCCACAGCAACCTTCTGTAAGTATTTCTGTTGTTGAAATAAGAAAACATTATTGGTCAGTACTATATCCAACAAAGCACAAATGAGTTAACTTTTGTTCTTGTTATAATCTACACTGTGAAGTAGTTCCCTTATGGTCTCTATTCCCCATTCATTCGGAATCACCGTAAATAATTATTCTATATCCATTGTTACCAAGAAACAACAATGGTTGGTATCTATATTCATGCATTTCATCCTAAGAGTTTCAAGAAAGACCTTAGAATCTCTTAGCACAGTCTCACAATTAGAAGTGGATGTAGATTCTTCTCAATAAAAATAGACAGAGGTTCAGTAACCCATCCTTTACCCACGACTATGAGGCACACGGGTGGAACTGACAAATGCTTATGTATCTTAGGTAAACCATAAATCTCAGGTATGGTGGGATTACTGACCGAAAAGCATTCAAACAGTTCCTCATTAATCATACCGGTAATTAACAAATCAAACATCAAAAAGGAAACTTTATCAATAACACTTCTTACAACATTATTAGATATATTCTGATATGTGGAGTCATCATCTAATAATCGTAACATTTGTTCAACATATAGCTGTTTATCTATCACCACTATTCTCCCCCTCCCTTGTCTGCAGGTCTTATTTCAATAGAATGCATGTGTTTTAAATCAATCATAGCATGATATTCATCTTTGCTCAAATTATAGAAAGTGTTAGAGCTGCAATTATTGCTTACATCCAACTTCTCTCTTAGTTCTCGGTCACAGACGTCAAGGAATGTTTCAATAACCGCATTACACTGTGGAATAAATGTACTCGGTTTTTTAAATAAATTGCTGGTCATATGAGAGCTACTGCCAAGCAAAGTTATAAGTGTTAAAGTCCGGCCAAAAAGTCTAAGGTCTTTTATTACATCAGTTAAATCAGCTTTCTTTGCTGGAACAAAACTGAGCCCTTTATAAGTCTCACCTGGTTTTCAGTCAATGGGTGTGACGAAATGTTAAAAATCAAACTTTCCTCAACCTCTTTCTGTCCTGTCCCTCTGCACTCAGTGGTCTCCACTGACTGCGATACGTCGGCCGTCCTCTTATTGGCAGGGGTTCCTGCAGTGAAAAAAATGATCCATGTTGTTCACTGGGCTAAGATCATTAGATAAACTGTTAGAAGGTAACTGAATGTTCCTCGTTTCTTTGGGTTTAACCACCAGAGCATCGCTCCTGTCAGGTTGTCGTGTATGCACTTTAGAACCAAAAAACGGCTTTACACAGTTTTTTACACAGTTACTTCATTGCTTATTGCTTGCACAGACTCAATAGGAGTGGGTGTGTCACCTATTCCTTCATTCAAATTAACGTTGTCATGGCGTTGCCTCTGTGGAGCTTCTGATTGGATCCCCCGAGCTGTCTGTCTGGTCTGGCTCTTAGGAGGGTGTTCCCTCACCCAAGAGAATACGTTCCTGTGCTGGAAATCATTAAAATCCCTGTGGAATTTACGGGTTTTAACTGCAGCAAGTCTTTTTTCATAGTTTAATATAGTCTCATGTAAAGTATCCAGCTTTGTACCTACTATTTGTGTAGAATAACTATCTACAATGCTGCCATATACTTTATTAATGTCTTTAGCTAACTCGTCCTCTTGTGGACGGAAAAAGTCTATAAGTAGATGCAGGTATTTGGAACTGCACTCTAAGTTTATAATTTGCCAATGCCTAAGAAGTTCTGGATATGTTTGACCATAGTTTGGCATAGTCAACACGCGTAGCCCTTTAGGGACAAGGTTCTGTTGTAAACATGTTTCCAAGTGGAAACGTTGCCACTGGAGCCGTTTAAACGTATACAATTTATTTTCCAGGTCTCTACAGATAGTATTAAAATTGTTTAGCTGTTCAGAGTTGTCAACATATATTGTATCCGTTGTTTTCAGCCCTATGTTCAATAAGGGATTCACATCCGTTGTTAGTAGTCCATTCAGGCGTTCTGCAGGACAAGTTGCAGCCATTAACCATATTTGCATCGCTGTTCAGCTTAATTGCAATGGTAGAAACATTTCCTTCTGCCATGTTGCATTAGAGAGGCAAAATAAGTAGAAATAAAGGTAAATATCCCCTCTAAGCACAAAACTGTCAGTTAAAAGTGAAAAGCAACAAAAGTAAAGGCACTGACAGTACCACAGCTAGGAAATTTATTACAAAAATAAAGAAAAACAAAACAAAAAGTTACAATGAATAAATCCTTACAAAACAGTGGTGAGCGCTTTCAGGGATCTACCCCTTCATCAGACAACAGTTAAAAATCCCATAATTCATTAAATACTGGAGATTAGTCACATGATGTTTCAAAATTTTATATATTATTACCTTTAAGAAATTGTTTGGCCGCAAAACAAGAAGCCGAAGGAGGATTCGAGGGCAGACAAGCAGAAATGGCTGAAAGATGGGCCTTACAGAAGAACAGGTCTGGCTAGGTTGGAGCAATTCACACAAATAAGAGAGGACCAAAGGACTCCTGATGAAAATGGATCCCGGTGATGAGCATGGTACTAGACAGAAAATCTTTATATTTGGACATGCAAGATTTTCTGGTTGAGGGTTTCCTTGCCTCCTGCAAAAAGCCTGAGCACATCCTCAGAACAGAGGTGCCTGAAAGGGATCAAAACCCTATCAACCACATTGTCAGTTGAAGAGTGGACAAGTGAGGATAGATGAGAGACCCCTTATCCTGTGTGAAGAGATCTAACCAATGAGATAACTTGTGGTGACTGCCCCTGGCCAGATGCATTAGGAAGAACCAGTGCTTTCGTGGCCAAAAGTGAGTCACTAGCAAGATTTTTAGGAAGTCCAGCTGTATCTCCTGCAGGACTCTTGGAAGTAGAGGAAGAAGAGGGAAAGCATAAACATCCCCTTCCAAGGAAAAGAAACACTGTCCAACTTCCACACCATATGGTGTGGCACTCTGGAAGAGAAGAGAGGAAGCTGCCTGTTCACAGGGGAGGCAAAAAGAGCTACGTGAGGAAAAATCTACTGATGGACAATATCCAGAAACACTTCTCGGTGAAGCATCCATTCGTGTGCCTGTGTTTTGCACCTGCTCAGAGAGTCTGCCACTAGACTGTGCTCTGAAAGAATGTATACCGTCTGAAGAGTTAAGTGACAATGGAGAGTCACCCACCATGCCCAAAGAACCATCCTGAAGAGAAGGTAAGATTTTGTGCCTCTCTGCTTGTTGACATACCACGTCACTGTAGTGTTGTCTACGTACACTTTCAAGAGGCCTGGAAAGAACGTGAATTGAAAAGCCTGAAGTGCCAGAATCAGAGCTCTCTCTTTGATGTTGACATGGTCTAACTTCTGATGGGAGGGCAGAGCCCCTGAACTTTCAGATCACTAAGAGAAGCCCCCCACCCCATGTCTGAGGCATCGCTGAACAGTTCTTGAGAAGGGAATGCAGGTTGAAAGGGTACACCTGGGTTGACAGCAAATTGCTTAATCCACCAGAGAAATGTAAAAACTTCCTGAAAAGAGGGTGAATATGGATATGAAGGTAAGCATCTTTCAGATCCAAAGACAGCAGGAAAGCCTGGGGTAGTAAAGGAGAAAACAGGGTTTGAAGATTAAGCATCCAAAAAGAATGGACCTCGAGAAAGGTGATCAGCAGGGAGAGATCCAGAACAGATCTGCAAATGACCTCATTTTGAGGAACCAGGAATATCCTGGAATAAAAACCATTTCCCACTTGCGAAGGAGGGACAGGTTGAATGGTTCCTTGGTTCACCAGGGACCCTAGAACCTCTGGGAAATGAGAACGTTGCTCTAGAAGAGGTTGAGGAATCTCTGAAAAAGGAGAGAGAGGATTCCACATCATGAAGTAACCCTGGTGCATGACAGAAAGAACCCAAGAGTCTGAAGTGATGACATGCTAATTTGGAAGACAAAGGAACCTGATCGGGGGGGGGCACTGTCAAAGAGAAGCAGACTCGTCAGATAAAGGAAGCTTCTGGGCCACAGAAATCTGAGGAGCCTTAGCAAAGAAGACCAGCCTACCACCCTTCCTGCCATTGGAGGCCTGGCAGGGTTGCCTGCAAACAAAAACAGTTCTAGAAGGATAATTCCTGTGGAACGTAGGGATAGGAGATATGAAAATATGTTTAAGGTCCTGCAAGGCTTTTCCTTTTTCTTGAAGAGACTTAAGTCAGCATTAGCAGTCCCAAAAAAATGTTTATTATCCAAAGCAACATCCAGCAACTTGGCCTTAATTTCCTCAGGCACAGACTGGAGATGAAGCCAAGATAACACCTCATAACAGAGACAAAAGCCACAGCCTGGAAGAGGCATCAGCAGCATCAGAGATACACTTAACAGAGTGGTGAGCCACTTGAGAAGCAGAATCTAAAATAGATAAGGCAGAGGATTTGAGTTCAGAATCAGGGAGGTTAGAAATAACCTGACAAGCCTGAGCAATCAAGGCCAGAGCATACCTAGTCATATGGGTCTGATAATTAACAGCCCTAAACGCCACCAAAGTAGAAGCAGTGTAAACTTTCTTACCAATCCTCCCCATTGCTCTACTATCTTTATCAGAAGGCAAAAGTTTAGAATAGGGCAAGAGCTTAGAAGGTTTGAAAGAAGAGACTGACACGAGAGCAGGATCAGCAGAATGACATTTAAGTAAAAACTGACAATCCTCAGGAATCTTATAGAACCTATAAGGTTTCTTAGGAGCAGGAGGCTGAGGATCAGGAGACCTGGAATCAGCAATGAAAGTGTCTAACAAGGCAGCCAACACAGGAGGAACTGTCGATGGTTTAGGAGTAACCACTTGAAGCAACTCATAATATCTTCTCTGAATATCAGACACTTGAGAAGAATCCCACTTAAAGTACTCCATCATCCTAGCAATTGTGTCCCTAAAGGACAATTCCTTAAATGGAGACACAGGGCTAACAGACTTCTCCTCATCAGACAATGAATCCCCATCTAAGGAATCCAGTTCCGTAATCCATTTACAAAGGGTAGAAGTCCAAGGAGGAGTAGATATTGAAACCCCTTGAGTTGGCTTCTAGGCCCTCAAGGCAGAAAACAAGCCCTGAGTAAACTCGTCCCATTCCCTATGAAGATCCTTTGGATGGACCAAAACATCCTTCATTTTTTGTCTTTATGTTGAAGGGACATCAGCCCTAACCAATACTGCAGGTTCTGACCCTTAGTGAGATTCAATAAGAGAACCCGGAACCTTCCCTTTGACTGAAATCTGGGGAATCCATCTAGGACCTTCCAAGATAATCATCCATGGTTCCCCACTGACATCCAAAGCAGATGCCTGCAAGGCCTCAGAGGATGTTCAAAAAGATGGATCCATGCTAGCCTCTGATGGGGTCAAGGCAGAGGAATTCGATGTAGATCCTGAACAACCTATAGACTGACTATCTGCTTCTGAAAGGGCATCCGGTGTAGGCTGGACAGCTAAAGGATCTGTCTGAGACTTCTTGGTCTTCTTACCTAGTGGGAGTATCTCAGGCTTAAAGGATTCTGCCACAGTACCCTGGGCTAACTGTTCAAGCTGTTGGTTTTCAAGATAAACTGTTAGGGAAGACAAACATCTTCTGAGTGTCTTAGGCACAAACGGCTTACAGATTCTACAAGAGGTATGGTCGTGGGAAGCACCCAAATAAAAAAGACACTTCTTTGTGACAATCCTTATGGGGAATCTGCCTCTCACACTGACATTTTCTCCTTCTTGGATGACAAACTCTAGGTAGCAAAATCAAATACAAGACCAGGAAAAGAAAGAGAAAAAAAATCACAACTCCAACAGGGCACATATCTGGTAGCTAGGTTTCAGCACTGTAACAAGGCATTGAGCCCAACTAACAATAATGGAATTCAAACTGATGGCAAGGAAGTTCTGGGTAACTGCATCTGTACATCCCTTTTATGCCATACGTTCTGTGTGGGAAGCATAGGTGCAACGTACAGTGCATACAAGATCATAAGGCTTTTGTATACTAGCTGAGCATCGGGCAGCCCTGTGCAGGAGATCCCTTCTCTTTAATGCACTGCAACGGTGATACAGAAGGATATCTATAAGACTCTACTTCAGGGCCTCTATGTTAACTCATGGTGAGCTGCATCTTTCATTGTGGTGTTATTAAAAAAACTTACAAGGACACATGTAACTCACATTTTTCCTAAGGCATCTATTGCCCTTATGACTGTAGACCAACAAGCTATTCCTACTCATACTGAGATATCCATTCCTCCATACAAGTATCTACATCCTAGTTCTATAAGGGGCAAGAGCTACCCAGGGGTGATGTGATACAGGCACAACTCTTGTTTCTGCTCTCACTGGCATCATACCGAGGGAATTTTCTACAGTCCTAACCCCAACACCTGGACAGAATGATGGGGTTACCTACATCACTGGAGGAACCAACTACTTCTTTCCCCTTTACGAACAGACAGTCCCATGCATTCACTAATAAAGACTACAACCAAACAGTGGCTTGGTAATAAAAGCTACCGCCAAACAGCGGTTTGGTGAGCCAAAAGCCGGCTCCGAATGAAACTTTTTTGTAATGCCAAATTGTTTCTGAAGTACTGTAGCAGTTTGTGTCCCTGCTGCACCCCTCCTCCACAAGGATAGGCAACTCTTCTTTCCCTGCTAGAGCTTTAAATCAAACTCAGGCCACCTTGATTGTAGTTATGGCTTTATTCTTATATCTCACCAGTGGTCACTATCATTCACTGTCATAACATAGTAATCATCTGAGATGCAGCCTTTGTTTTACAACAATTAGCAGGTGATGGCACAATGGAGAAACAAATGGTCTAAGTGCAATCATTAAACATAAGCTACAGATACAGAGTTTCTTACTTCTGGGCCCTAAGTTAACTCTTGAGGAGCTGCATCTTACATTGTGATGTAATTAAAAAATTTTACCAGAAAACAAGTACACTTCTTATCTGTGACACAGCTCTTCTTTTACAACAAATCAAGTATTACTTTGCTCTTGACTAAGTCTGGCATTTTGCAAAGAAGATTAAGACTCTGGGCTAACGAACTACTTGATATGGTCAAGGGTACAAGGTTTGATTCCTTCCACCTTCATCTGCCAACTGCGCGACTCTGAGCTACTCACTTAAACTAGACAGTGTTACCTTGTCAACTCTGAAAAGGGGCACTCTGTCCAGTAAGGTTTACCCAATTAACAAATAGATTGCAAAAAGTTAAACGAGTACTGTCCATTAACTTCAAGTCCATTCACTTAGCAGGACAGAGCTCCTATAGCAAACCGTTTAAAGATCATGTTATAATTGCCTTATAGGTTCATAGCTAAGTACTAGGCTATCTGCCCTTGTGTGCCATTTTAAGCCTATACTTTTTCCCTTTTGTGCTCAAATTAACCTATCACAATTAGCTACAAACTGGCTTTAGCCATCCCATGGTCGATAATTATATATTACCTCTAACGAGAATAACTGGGATCATACTTCAGATAATTTGAGGGGACCTATCCATGGGATAAAGCATTTATTAGCTGCCTCTGTCCATTAGTAGTACAGGGCTCAAGTCCTGTGGGAAAAATCTCTGCTTCCCATCCACAGATCCGAGTTGCACTTGAATACAGACAGGGATGAACTTTGTTTAATGTAGATGGGGAGTCTGTTCCAGAGCATTATCCCCTTACAGACAGGCTCCCATTATTCTTCAACTTCCAGTATGTCTAAGCATTCATTCCCTTTATCCCGGTCCACTACTAATTCATTGCTCACATAATCCAATGATTGCTAAAAACTTCGGTAGCCTATCACAGACTGAGTTAAGGTGAACATCTGCATTCCCGATGGATAAAAATAACCTTTAAAGTCACTGAAAATGACAACTTGTATTTAGTTTATGTCTTCAACACTTCTATGGTACCCAAAACTGCTTCTACTGCTGCACAGTTGTCTACAAAATATCATGATCAAAGAACAGACTGCCCATCAATTGCTATCCTCTTATCAGATAACCAGAGTTCAACACAGTGAAATTTTTATTTCAAAGTTGCACACAGCAAAGCTTTCGGGTCTTCACACTTTCTTAATGCATACGGAAAAACTTCAAAAGCAGCAACTTTTAAAAGTATCACATGACGTTAAGAACCAATCAAAAAGCAACTTCAATTAAATAAAATACACTGCATCTTACAAGAGATACAAAACAACTTACCTAAAAATGTAGCATTATAATAAGGTGGATTACCTGAATTAAGACCTATTATCCAATTTTGCTCTGAGACTTCAGTAAAATTCTTGAAGTCACCACCCCCTTCTATTTTGTGATACTAACTGTATAACTCTAAATTTAAAGTTATGTTGCAAACCTTCTTTAACATGTTTTGCAAGTGAGTTTGTGATCACATTCCTTCTAATGTCTGATAAATGTTCAGCAATTTGGTCTTTAAATTTACAATTCTATTTCCCTACATAGAAACTTGGACACATGGTACAGGTGGCTAAATTAACTATGTTTTCAGTGTTGCAGTTCACATAGCAACTAAAGCTGAATACCTTTTTAGCAGTGGGATGCACAAAATTCACAGCAGTTAAAATATACTTGCAACATGAGCAATTATAATAAGGAAATGTTCCTTTTTTGTTACTATAAACTAATGCTTTCACTGGCTTCATTTTGATGGCAAAGCCACTGTTTCAAGTTTAAATAATTCTTAAAAGCAAATGCGGATTTTCATGTATATACTTATTTATTCCTGGTTGTGTACAAATAATACCCTAATTATTTCTTAGAATATTTAATATCCCTTCAGTCTTAGTACTGGAACGAGTTGGATATCTAACATAATTGTTATTATTATCATTAAAAATTACTACAGCCAGTTCACAAGTTTCCTATATGCACAAAATATGCTCTTGCCTTAGCCTCTTGTGCGGAAATAAATTCCCAAGAAATATAATTTAATAATGAGACAGCATACTGTCTATCTTGAAATTCATTCATAATTTCTGATATCTGCAACGTGCAAGTTTAGGAATCTGTATTTAAATGGTTAACTCTAAAGAATTGACTTTTAACTATTTCTTTAAAAATATGCTGTGGGTTCATATTACATCTGGGCAAAAACCGACTGGCATGCAGTTTGTTTTAATATCTACTTGTTCCTATTTTAGCAGCTTCTTTAGAAATCGTATGGCTAGAAAGTTGATTTCCTTATTAGGGCATGTTAATTTAAACTTTAAAAAGTCTGTTGCGTGATCAAGGTAATTCACAAATTTCAATGAAGTTCCTACATCTCCCTGCTAAATCATAAATACAGAGTCTACAAAACATTTGCAGAACAAAACAGTTGACCTGTGAGTTACATCTTCCAATGATCAACTGCTATGTTAGCAAATATATATTGGCTATCGATGTGCTTATTCCAATGCCCGATATTTGACGGTAAATATCATCCTCAAACAAAAACACATTACTACTCAGTACTAGGTCTAACAGAAAGCAGATAGCTTCAATTTTCCTCACATTAAACTCACTAATTGAACAGAGAAACTATCTGACAGCCTGCACACCATATGAATTTGGTATGACAGTAAAGAGTGAATTAATATCCAAAGTTACAAGGACATATTCAGATGTTTGATTATGTTCACACCAAGAATAAAATTTATTTCAAAAATCACCAGCATTCATGGATGAAACTTCCAATTTTATCAGACAGCAAAACAAATATATTGTCTAAATACAAAGAAATGTGTTCTGTGATCCATCCCCTCCAAAAAACTATAGGTCTCACCTGGGGGTGTCTTCTATCTTTATCTATCTCTTGGGCAATCCATCTAGCACAGGGGTAATGGGGTGGGCTACAGTGAAATACATATACATATCACAAGTAATATCATCTTGTAATTGCATTTCATAAGCGTAACTATTTACCTTAAAAATATAATTTAACTTCTTGCTGCCAATAACTCTAAAAACTTTTTTTTTTTATCTTTTAAAAAATCATGCATACTATTTATATAATCGATCTTGTTCATAACAACTATTGCACTGCCCTTGTCAGCCTGTTTAATAACAATATTGGCATTATTTTGTAAAGCTTGTAAAGATTCATGTTCAGCCATAGTCTAATTATACACTTTTCTTTTTTCTTTTTGATTATACCAATTGTCTTATTTGCTTTTCACATATCTTATGGAAAGCCGTGACTACAGGCTTCCCTGAAGGAATAAATGTTCTTCATTGCTTACATACCTGTATTTGATTAACATAATTCTTAGATAACAGCTTTAACTCCAAGTTCCTAGTAAATGATTTCAAGTCCATTACGGCATCAACCACAGAGTCACTAGTCATTGGAATAAATTGAAGTCCTTTACTTAAAAGCGACATATCCAAGCAAGTCAAATTCACACTCGAGAGATTTACTACAGTAGTCTCACTGTTCATCTCACAGAATTGGAATGGTTGCATGTATGTGGACCTTCCCTTCTTTTGCCTCCTCTTCTTACTCTTGTCCTTCCTCTTGATGGTTCTCGTTTTGTTAGGTCTATTCTCTCTGGTAAATTCAACTTAATGCCAAAATGAGAGGACCAAAAATCGTAATTTTCCATAGATTCAAAAGCCATGAAGCCATTTCATTGTTTCTAGTAACTACAGGTGGAACTTGCTGTTCTACACTTGGAGTTATGTTAGCATCACTGGATGTAGTTGTAGATTCCTGTACTGAAAAGATCTCAGGAACACAATCAGCAACTGCAGATATATTTATATTGTTTATTGGGGGTTCAGGTATAGAGATGTTATCAAGCTCATGCATATATCATTTATTGGTAGTAACAGTTCTATGCTTTTCATTATTCTTTGGCCAAGAAAAAATATTTCCCTTCCTACAATCATTCAAATTTCTGTTCAACTTATGCCTTTTAGTTTCTTTCAAGGCGATGTCTGAACACATCGAGATGTTCTAGCATCTCATTATAGAGTTCAATCTTGTTATTAAAACAACATATGCTGGACCAGTCACCATGCGTCCAAGTTTCTATCCAGGGAAATGTAATCGTAAATTTAAAGAGCTAATTACTGAACATTTATCAGACATTAGAAGGAACATAATCAGAAACTCCCTTCCAAAACATGTTAAAGAAGAAAGTTTGCAAAATAATTTTACATTTAGAGTTATACAACTGATATAAAAAAGAAGGGGTGGTGACTAAGAATTTTACTGACGTCTTAGAGAAAAACTGGATAATATGTCTTAATGCGGAAAGTCCATCTGGTTTAAATTTTACAGTCAGTATAAAACCTTTATTGCAATATAAACAAACTAAGTTACAGGATGTGTATTATGTATTTTTATTATAACACTGCACTTTTAGTTAAGTTATTTTCCATCTACTGTTTTAAGATAAGATGTATTTTATTTATAGGTTCATAGGTAGGTACCAGGCTATCGGCCCTGGGGCCTATACAAACCCAGCCAAAAAGGTACCCTGGCTTTTGCCACCCAAGAAAATTATTTTCCTGTGCCACTGTCGAGCAGAGCCACAGAGGTGATCCCTGGGGTGAATTTCCTATTTCCCATCCAATCATCAAGAATTTTCTTGAAGAGTGCTAATGAGGAGCTTTGTTTGATATAGATAGGTAGTTTATTCCAGAGTATGGGAAGTCTCTGGGACAGGAATCTATCCCTCCGGCATGTTCTGTTTATTGTGGTGACAAGGTTTACGTCCCTAGAGCGTGTAGCTCGGAGGGATTGGGATTTCTTTAAGTGGAGCATGTCCAATAGCTCTGGGTCTGACATAGCTTTGTATGTTAGGCAGGGAACACCTTTGAGTAGGAGATATGCGACGGAGTAAAGCCGGAGTTTTTTGAGACGGTCTGAGTAGGGCATCTGTTTGAGGCCAGTAATCCTCTTTGTGAGGTATTTCTGCAGCCTTTCCAGTTGTTGTAGATGTCTTGTGAGGTACATACCAAAAGGGGCACTGTACTCTACAATGGGTCTAATGAGTGATGAGTAGAGGGGAACAATGACCTCTTTTTTTCTGGATGAGAAACCTTTTGTGATGAGGTGTGCCATGTAGAAGGATTTCCTGACTACTGTGGCGGTGTGATTATCAAAGGAGAGACTACTGTCCACCTGTGTCCCAAGGTCTCTTATCACACTTTCGGTGTTAAGTACACTACTGCCTATGTTGTAGTTCATGGGTACAGAGTTTTACCACAGGGGATGACAATGCACATTTTGGCATTGTGCTTGAGGCCATGGCTTTGACACCAGGCATCTGTCTCAGTGAGGCCCTTTTGTAGGATGTCCACACTGTTAGGAGTTTCGATTATGGCTCCTAGTTTGCAGTCATCTGCGAACTTCGTTAGCCAAAGACCTTCTGTGTTAGCCTGTACTTCAGAGAAGTAGATACCAAACAGGAGAGGACCCAGGACTGAACCCTGTAGTACTCCACTTGTCACTGGTCTGAAGTCGGATTTGGAGTCTGCTACTTTCACAGTGTGGGTTCTATCAGTGAGCCAGTTGGCAACACATCTTGTGACATAGGGATTTATACCTAGTTTAGTGAGTTTATCTATAATTCCAGAGTGGGGGATGGTGTCAAAAGATTTGGCAAGATCTAGACAGGCTATGTGAACCACCTTACCCTTGTCTACGGCTTTGGTGACTGCTTCAAAGAAGTCTAACAGGTTTAGGAGACATGATCTGCCTTTTACAAACCTAAACTGGGTGGGATCCAGAGTTTGGAGATTACCGATGTCTTTGTTTATAAGTTCCATGATGATACGTTCCATGGCCTTGCAGACCAGGCTCGTCAGGCTAATGGGGCGGTAGTTCCTGGGGTCCGTGGTGGCTCCCCCCTTGTGGAATGGGATAACCATTGCTGTGCGCCATTCAGCAGGCACAAAGCCTGAGATGAGGCTATGATTGAACATGGTACTTAGGTGGGGTGCCAGTTCGTTCTGTAGTTAATGTAGAACGCAGCCTGGGATGTTGTCTGGTCCCATGGATGTTGTGTTCTTGGCTTTGGAGAGTGTGGTTTTTACCTGTGCAGCCGTGATTACAGGAACTTTGCATTCTTCCGGTATAGAGATGGGCTCTTTAGGGGGTGGGGGGGGGGGTAAATTTAGCACTGAACCTATCTGCCGGGATGTTGGCAATATCAGTTGGGTCTGTATATTTAGTGCCATTGTGCTGTAACTCAAAGCAGATCTGAGTGTTGCCATTGAGATTCTTGACATAGCTATAGAATGCTTTGTGGTTGTCTTTAGAATCAGTGGCGATTTTGTTTTCGTAACTAGCTTTGGAGGATTTTATCAGTGATCGCAGCTTCTTACTGAGGCTGACCAGGGAGCTCCTCCACTCGTGGGATTTTATTTTGCAAGATTTTCTTCCTTCTGTTGTACAGTTTGTTTATGGCAGGGGACCACCAGATTGGCTTCCTTTTTTTGGAGGATAGCATCTTGGTTCTGTTTGGGATAGCACGATCCATGCACTCATGTAAGTGCTTATAAAGTGCAATTGTGTAGGATTCAGTAGTTGTAACTGTATTGTCCATCTGCATGGGTGTCATGAAGTTCACCACTTTAAGAAGATTGAAGTTGGCTTTGGAGAAATTTTTTATCATGGTTTCCTTAATGGGGGGGTGGAGGCAGGATGTGGTTATCTAGGGTAATTAGCTTATGGTCGGATTGGACCAATGAGGCGTTGACTGCAAGTGTGGAACACTGGTCACTCCTACTGGTAATGACTAGATCTAGGATATTGTTGCCCCTGGTGGGGGTGTGGATAAGTTGATCTAGGGCATTGGAGTTTATGAATTCCAGAAAGCATTGAGCGAAAGAGTTGGTACATGAGTAGTTTTCCCAGTTAATGACGGGGTAGTTAAAATCGCCCATTATTAGGGTGTTTGGTTGAACCCTAATATTTTCCAGTACATCAAGAAAATAGGAGTGGGAATCCTGGGGCATGCTGGGTGATCTGTAGCAAGCTACAATTTGGATTGCAGTTTTGCTCAGAGTTAGTTGCACTTGGATAACTTTGGCTGCATTATGCTGAGCAACTAGCCTGGAGGTGTGGATATCCTTAATGAATATGGACACACCTCCGCCTTTGGTGTTCTGGTCCAGGTTACATGGCCGAAAAGTGTGGTATGAGTTATAGCCTGGTAGTGCAGGGGTGCTCTCTGGAGCCTTGAACCAGGTCTCAGTCATTGCACAGATATCGATGTTCTCCATTTTAAGGAGTGCCTCGAGTGAGTGCATTTTGAGATTTAGACTTCTAGCACTGAGTAGCATCACCCTCAGTTTTTGCTTTTTGATTGGTTCTTAGATCATGTAATAATGATTAAAAGTTGCTGCTTTTAAAGTTTTTCTGTATGCATTGAGAAAGGGTGTAGACCTGAAAGCTTTGCTATGTGCGAGTTCAAATTAAAGATTTCACTTGTGTTGACCTCTGGTGTTTTTCTTTGATTATTTCATATTTTTGGTCGATTGATCTCATTTACATGGATTTTGGACCTTTTTGCTGTGGTTATCCTTTTATCTGGCCACTAATACCTGATATTTCTCATACTAAATTATAATCAAACAACCATAATCACTCTCAGCTGACAACATGTCCTATCAGCTACTGACAGTGGCAATCTATATGCCTTTTCAATGCCAAGCAATGTTTTAAAGACACCAGTCTATTGTGCCATTATGGTTTTCACAAAAAAATTAATTCTTCCTTTCCTTTGTTAACTCTACCTGAGCTTACATTTCTCCTCCAAGTCTTCACCAATGTAATAAAGCTCGGTCTGATATAACCTCTTTGCTTATTTCCACTGACTTAAGTTGCATATCCGTCATCCTTTGATGAAATTACTTCACAGCATCATACTGTTCCTTCAGGGATTGTTTAGCTTCCTCACTAGGTTGGAACAAGTATTCAGGAATACCTTAAAAATGGATATGTATCTGCACAATAATAGTTTCTAATCAAAAAGCAGTTAGCATTTAAGTATTCAACTTTATCTCTGAATGTATACCCTTATGAACATATCAGTCAATCACAAAACTGCCCTGCTGCACTCACATTTCGATTCCGGTACCTCTAAGTTAGCTTCAGACTGGATATCTTGCTGCTCTTTTTTACCTACACCATTTAGTTTTGTACTGACTTAGTCTGAATTATATCTGACTGCAATGGAAACTGTTTTGCAGCTGCTTTTAATGTCTTGGAGCTTTGCAGCCTGTGACTCCAGGGAAAATGGGTCTTCCCAGTCATATAACTTAAAAAGTATAAATAAATAGATAAAAAACAAATATATAAAAAAATAATATATATATATATATATATATATATATATATATATATATATATATATATATATATATATATATACACACACACACACACACACACACACTGCATTTACTTATTTACTCTGCTTGCTCCTAGGTATACCACTTTGGTATCAAGCTATGTATTTCATATCTCTCTCACATGATGCTCTGCAGTGGATTTCTAGTTCATATTTGATTTGTGAAGTTTTTTAGCTGCATTTCTGCTGAAAATGGTTTCCTGCCTAGCTGAACACAATGTTGTCATTGAAATATCAATAAATAAATATTTACATTTTACTTCTGACATGGTTATCAAATATACAATTTAGCACTGCATTAGTACTTTGGTAATTGCACCACAGCTGGTAATCGATTCCAGCTTTTCTCCTCCTGTTAGCAAAGAAAAGTTCTCGAACTGCTGAACAACATGTACTATATATTAGTTAACTTGTAGGAAGGACCTCACAGTAAAATATTTCACTTACTTTTATATATAATATGCATAAATCACACCTTAATATTTTATAGTAAACAGTATGTGATAAAAATGTTTCCTAATCTGAGAAACACATTTGGTGAGCTTACAATAAACCTTCTATAACTCTGTTGTTAAATGTAATCAAAATAGTATTCCAAGGGAATATTCTCACTATTCATGAACAAAATTGAGCTTCTTTAATGCTGATCTTCATACTTCTAAAGCTATTATTTAATGTTTTGCAAACTCCAGATCTGCACAAATTGCTATATGCTTGGTAATGAGATGACATAGTCTAAACATATTGCACCTAAATATAGTCTGTTTCACATATACTAGCTTTTTTTCAAAACCCTGTACTCTCTTTTCATATTATATTTCCCAAAATACAAAATTTAAAGTTAATCTGTTACTAGTTCACAAGAATTTAAAACTACCATCTGCATGCTTGGTAACAAATTTATGTGATTTAACTGTACAACACAGATGACTTTTTGACAGTCACCAGCATTAACTGCTAACGTACACTGCTGAGCAGGTTGGCAGTACACAAGTACCCAGCACTATCTTCTGAGAGATGCAACAACAAATGATCCGACCTGCGATTGTTCTTTTAACAATACTCTCTGCTCCCATCCTTTTAATCAAGTAATCACCCAATAAATGATATCTGCAGCAGAACACAGTCATGACTAGCATTAAAGAGCTCAGCAGAGGTTTTACTAAAATATATATCTTGATCATTTTTTATTTTATTTTGCAGTAGGTGAAATGGACCACTGAGGCCCACCTTCGCTAAGAACACTGTTATGAACTAAAGAAGAAGCAATTAAAACATGCAGTAGCAAGACAACTGTATGTCATATACATTATGTACTCAGAGCAGTATGATGCAAACACAAATGAGTAATTAAGTAAAAAAATTCCAGGCATTTACATTTAGTAAAGTACACATTAAAGCATAAAATAAAATAGGTGTTATTAGATGACAAATACCATTTACATGGCCACCTCTGCAACAACTAGCACACCACTCCACCTGCCATAATTCTCAGGAACTGACCGCATCCTCTGGGAACACCAAAGGAAAGCCACTTCCATTCCCTAATCCAGGACAATCAGAAAACTAGAGTACAGCAACTGACTTACATCTTGGCATGTTTCTAGGTGAGAAAATCATAATCTTGGAACGTGAAGTACAATAACTGACTCTCAACTTTGCCACAGAAACATATTTGCTAAAGTGAAGTCAATGCTTCACATAAAACCAAATTCAACCACACACTCAATGCAAACAGAAAAAAAAATTGTTCGAGGCACACTGTTTTAGTTTAAGCTCGTTTCTAGACTTTGAACTTTGGACTACAAAAACATTTGCGTTATTAAAAGCAGAAATTCAGAGTACTAAAGCTACTACAAGTTTAATTCTGGATAATGGGTAAACAAACTCCTGTGTTACAAAGCACACAAAAAAATTCACATAACTATGTACTTTGCTTTAAATTCCCCGTTGTGCCATAAAAGTATGTTTAGGTCAGAACTGGCTAGCATAATAGCTCAAAGGTTAAGCTAACAGCTACTAAAGCTGGTGTAAATCTCTCAAGCAATGAAGCTGTGTTAAACTAGGAAACAAAATCTAACTCTGCAAATCATGTACTGAAAGTGCTGGGAAAAGTACACACAACACATATAATAATTCAAGCAACCAAGTTGTTGCGTTTGATTCTTGCAAAATGCAACTGAAATGCAAGTTCGTTCCTAAAGCTGCATGTGTAACTTTATAAAAGGAAATATGTCCAAAAAGTTATGATTTAACTGAAATTTATCTCCAAGTGGTTCTGTGCTTTATTCAGGAAACTAGAGACCAACCTGTCTTCTGATCCACCAACTATGCCAATACATTCCTAACTGAAAACTCTGCAATCTGCCCCCTTAGGGCTTGTCAATCCTAGTGGCCCCTTGCCCCTTGTTACTATGCTCTGAGTAATGAAGAAAGCCAAGCATCAGTACTTCATAACACTGCAATGACCACTGTCAACAAACAGAGATACCCCAAGTTAAGTAGTCTGTGGCACCAGGTGCTTAAGACCTCGAAGGGTCACATCTGGAAATGACCATAAGAGATGTGGTAGTTAAAGTTGCTAAGGTACAGAAAAGGGTGGATATCACCTGTCCCATTTTGGAACAAGGAAGAAGCAGAAGTAAAATTCCCTGTCATAAATTAAATGAAGGACAGTCTCAATAACCTCTTCTTACAGGACCAACTGGGCTGCATGTTTTTTCTGCTCAGCTTTTTCTGTGGTGGAGCTATAAACTCCAGGACACAGTCCAAACTGACCATGTCTAGAACTCGCAATCCTTTGTGATGACTCTTTAGTCTGATGCAAATTCAGAGAACGAACACCCAATGGGCATTCCCTGACCATCTTCAGGTCTTCCATGGCAGACTCAGAGAAGTTGTCCTTTTGGGAGACTTGCTTGCATGTGACACAGGACAGCTTTTTTTACATGGTGAGGAAGCTTCTTCCTTTTCTGGAATTAGGTCAAGAAAAAGAAGAGAGGGATAGGTGGAGGGGGATGAAAAATGTCCACTAAGGGGTGGGGACCCTATTTCCTTTCTGGCAGATCATCCACTGTGGCCTTAACAGCCTAGTACAAAAGCACTTAACCTTAAACTCATAATCCAGAATACCATTCCTGAGCTACCATACTGCACAGGCACATATTTGAGGATACAGTTCTTACTACTGCATCAGCACAACCAACAATTTGTGGACTACATGGAAGCACCTCAGAAATTGCAGTCAGAGTCTGAGTCACAACTTCTTTAAGCCCAGATTCAAGGAAGTATACAAGCTTTTTCAGGCTATAATCCCTTAGAGACAGCAATAGAGTTTAGACAGATGATGGTCCCAAGCATAAGCAAAGCAAGGACATACAGTGTCTTATCACACCTGCTAAAAGTCTTGGAATCTTTGTCCAGTGACAGAGTAGCAAAACTCTGTGGTCTTCTATGTTGGAATAAAAAAAAAAATCACACAGGAGTAAGCTCCAAGATGCCTAGTATGGAACTCTGCCTACTCAACTAGGGTTTTATAAAACACAAATATATTCCTGAGGGCAAGAGTAGAACTAGGGTGCTTCCAGGCTGCCACAACAGCATCCTTAAAATTATTCCATTAGTGAGATGAAGACTTCATCTCCAAATAATCATTTAGATAATTCTGGTGGGACAGGTTCAGGAGCCTAAGGCCAGTCCAAACAATATCTTAAGGAAGGGGGTATTCTGAGAATGAGATGGGGAGGTAAAAACCTGTTCCAGGAACAATGGCACTGAGTCTTTACATACCTCATAGGAGCCTGACAGGGAAGGAGTCTCAAACTTCCCTCACCTGCAAGCAACAGCTTGTGCATGATCTCACATGTGTGAGTATGCAGCTGTCATACATCAGTTGCTTGATGACATGAAGACAGTAAGTAAGCACAGGAAGAAACACTGGAGATGATCCATATACCCTGGGATGCACTCCCAAGCATATGACTCAAGTTTCTATTACACACAAAATATTTATTTGATATCTAAGCCTCAAGCATTCATTGAATGCCTAAGCTTTGAGTCAAGAGTCCTGCTGCAAGATGACCTACTGCCACTCTCCCCACTTGGCCCAATAGATCATGATGGCCTGGGAGAGGATCTGGACAGGTTAAGGTCCACAGTACACCTGAGCGATGCATGGGTAACTTGAGGGATCACTCCTCAGTAACAAGCTGGTCACCCTTGAGCTCTGGGTTACCATTTAAAAACTATGTGGTGCTAACACCCCAAAATGAATTCCCCAAAGTTGGGTGCTGGTAGTGCAACTCTTCCAGGCACTTTATCTGCTGAGACACAGAACAGCAGAGGCTAAAGCCCCTTGCTTGCTACAAATGATCTCAGTATCTGAAGGACTTAAAAGGCCATTTCAGCAACAGATTTACGTCCAGGAGGGCTAGAGCTATGGTCCAGTCTATTCTTCGAACTTTGGTGCTTTTAGTCTTTGATATGGTGCTCCAGCTGCAACCTGCAAATACAAACAGGAACCTCCTTCCAATCCCCACATAACCTTAGTCATTCTTCTAGTAATTAGGTAGGCTATCAGCTTTTCCTGTCAATGTTTCTTGGTAGGAAGAATGATCCTCTGGCACTTATGGAAATGTTTAACATTGTGCTACTTTCTTTGGACGACACAGGCAATCCCTCTGTGTACAGACTAATAATTTGACTGCCACACTGACATTTCATGGACAAATATACAGGCATCAAATGTATGAAACTTCTGCCAAAATGCATCAGTATCCAGTTCTGAACTGTATGAGCAGCAGAAAAAAAACAATTTGGCTCAGGGGCTCAACACAGACATGCAATAATCAAATAATGCTCATGGTATGTGCTAGCGTCAAGCACCCAAAACTGAAGCATGGGAGAAAAAAAGCTGGCAGACTAACTGGTGAAGAGGATAAAACACAATAGTAAGATCCTCCTATTATTTTTGGCTTTGACCCTGACTCTTGAGTAAAGATGTTGAGAGTTATGTTGAAAACTAAGGTGTTCCACTCCACATTAGTATCCAATTGAAGTCTCCACAGACCTTAAACTAAAAATTTCTTTGGCCTTCCTTTGCTATGTCTAAGGTATCAGGATAGTCTTTGATTTTTGTTTTTCAAATCTATAGTAACTTGCAGGTTGAACTGTGGCAACCTGGTTCTCTGGTCTAAGTTCATTCAGTCCACATTCTGCCAGTTATAGAATCACCAGAGTATTTTCACTCTTCTGGACCAGTGTTGTTGGTTGATCAGACTGGCAATGGCACAGTATGGAGAATGAACTCAAGAAGACTACCAATGGTCTCACAGAGGCTCGCTTACTGGGTTACAGAGAGACCCTACCCAGATGCATACTTGATGCATCACTGACAGTCTACTGCGAGCTATAAGGTGTTTATATACATACCCCCCAAAAGGCAACATTACCTAGTCCTACCTGCCTGTCTAGCTACTGTTTACAGTTTCGGTCTTCATCGGGACTTACATAATGGCATACCTCCACAAGCTTGTCATCCCTGCTTCCCCAGTCAGAAGACCAGAACAGAATCCAACAGGCTGAAACATGCCATTTCTCTCTTCCTCCCAGTCAAGTAATTTAGGTGTATGGGTAAGCTAACTGAACCCAAGATGCCTGGGTCACAGTTAAAGTTTCACCCCTCTTTGCTAATGGAGATGGCAGCATGTGTTGCTGTTAACTCCAATAAAGTATGAAGTGGTAAGTAGGTATCCTGCAAAAATGTGGCTGCCTGTAATAAAGAGTGGTGAAGATGAGAATCCATGCAGTAAGACTGGTATGGCAGGCTTGGGCTAATAAGGAGCTGCATTGTGACTGGAGTAAAGTATGAAAAAAATGCAGACAGTATTCAGAACTGTTCTAGTGGCCTGAATAACAACCAAAAAAAGGGACTACGACAGAACAGTTCACTGACCTAGTTAACAAATCAAAAAAAAAAAAAAAAAAGAAAAGAAAATTCAAGTGAAAATGGTGTATACACCACCAGTAGTATTAACCTATATATCTGAAGACAGATGCTTGCTCATAACACTGAATGAGATGCAATTTGAAATGTAATTGATAAATACTGCACTAAACTCCACAAAAATACTCAATTTATTATGTCATGTTACCTACAGTGGTACAGCCAACTCTGACTGTAGATAATTTGAAAGGGTAACCATTTGAAATAACAAGTCCCGAAATACAAAGAATGAATGGCCAAAAGAATGGGCTTGTATATATTAAGATGCCATTTCTTGGCATGTTCCCTTTTCTCCGAGGTATGGTAATCTTGGAATTGGTATATATAAGTTTGGAGGGTTGCTTCCCCTTCAAAAATAAGTTTAAAGGAGAAGAGCAATTTTTGAGATTCACTCTTCTGTGTTTTCTTTTTTTTTCAACTTGTTGGCACTCTGCATTTTGAGTGCTGATATTTCAATAAGGAGCCATTTGAAAGAATAAAAAATGCAGAGGTTAACATTGTCTAAATCACCATGATCATCATCAATCCTTTCTCCTACTTTTTGACATGGGGGACTGGGTGTCATGGAAAGCGTCACCACCTATCTTGATTTAGTGCCACTTTCCTATCCTTTTTGAAAGTCAAGTCTGACTACAGCATGTCCTCTCTCACTCAAATCCATCCATCTGTTCATCTTCTTCTTTCCCACACATGCTCAAACCACCATAATCTGTCCTCTTAGCCTTCTCTGCAATTAGAGTTACTTTGGCTTCTGCTCTGATGTTGTCATTTCTTTATCTATCCCACAATGTGCATCCTGCTATCCATCTAAGGCAGTTTATCTCCATCACCTCTAGCTTCCTCCACTGTTCTGCTTCATTGGTTAGGTTTCTGTGCCACACAGAAGTACTGGTTACATCACTGTTTTGTACACCTTAATTTTCAGCTTCATTAGTATTCTGCTGTCACACACTACTCCTGACACTCTGTGCTAGCTGGCTGCAGCATCTGTAATTCTAGCCTCATTCAGGTTTCCCTTTTCTGCAACCCACCCCTTCCAGATACCTGAAGCTGTTACCCTGTTACACTATAATCCCTTCTATGTCAATCTCAGTGTCTTCTGATTTTTTTCTATTTTCTGCCATGACAACTGTCTTGCCTGTACACAGTTGCATCCCATGTGCCTTCAGTTTTACATTCCATTCTCCTATCATTTACTGAAGCAAACAGTTCGGAGTTGACTTATAATTCAACGTCATCTGCATACAGTACTTAAGTTGATCGGTCCCCATAACCCGTTTGCTAATGTAGTTCATCACCTGTATGAACAGTAGTGGGCTCAGACCTAAAACCTTATGCACACCCACACTGACTGGGAACCCCCTCTCACTTATGTTACTGGGTCCTTGTACACAGCCTTCACTAATTCTGTTAGTGTTTCCTCTACTCTGAACTATAGCAGGACTTCCCAAATCAGCTTTCTTTCGACCTTGTCATGTTTTCGCCAAGTTTAGGAATGCCCATTTGGACTCTTTCCTCATCTCCAGTTTCTTCTCCACTATTTGTCTCACTGCAAACATCACTACATCCTGATGTAAATTCAAAATGCTCATTTCCCACCTTACTTTATACTACTCTGTGGATACAGCACTTTCATGTAGTGTGACATGAGTTTGATTACCCTGTACTGACCACAACTGTGAATGTACTCTCTGTTCTTGTATACTAGCACTAGAATACTTATTTCCAGTCAACTATGATGTTTCTTTTTTCTACATACAGCTATGAGTACTCTGAGGACCCATTTTCCTCTATCTCACCCACCATTTTAATCATATTTGCTAGGACTTAATCTGAGCCTATTGCTTTCCTGGCTTTATTTTCCTTCGTACTGTTCCTATTTCTAGGATGGGTTCTTCTTCCTCATTCACTGTAGGCTGTGTATAGGGTAGTACAGCTTCTGCTGGGTTTTCTTCATTCAGATGCTGCTGGAAGGACTCTTTCCATCTGCTTTTAATATCCTCTGGACTGGTGAGAAGATTGCTGCTGGAATCATCTGTGAGTGGTATCTGATGATGATCTTCATTATGTTTTTGTATTTGCGTCATAACCTGATAGAGTTTATTTGTACGATCTGCTGACTCACTTCCCAGAAGCTGAAAGAGTGCCTCTAATGCCTGTATTTTTGTTACTGTGACTGCTTTCTTAGCATATTTGTTAATCAACCAGTATTCCTTCTTAGCTTGACCTGCCTCTTCTACCTCCCACTTTTTCCTGCACTCCTTCTTTCTTTTGATAACTTCCTGGACTTGTGCATTCCACTGCCAGCTTTCCTTATGTACCTTATTTTCATACTTGGTATATATATTGGAGATTATGCCACTCTTCTTTGACTTCATCAACTACATCTTCCAGAGGTGTTACAGCCCTGAGTATTCCCTGCATTCTTATACTTTCTCTGTAGTAAACTATCAGGTTTTCAGCCTAGTCTCTGTTGACCTTCAAACTTTCTCTGGTCACTGATTGCGACTGTGGTCACCAGTGGTTTATGCTATGCGTTGACTGTTTCACTGGGGGATTACTCTGCAATCTCTAATCATAACCATTCCTTACCTGGAAGAGGAAGGCAGCATCATGTCATCCAGTTCCAAATTGTGTCCTGTCAATGAACCTATATTATACGGTCATAGGTAAGTACTAGTCTAATTGCCCTTGTGGGTCATTTTAAGCCTAGCTAATTTCCCTTTTTGTGCTTGAAACAACCTATCCCATTTTGTTACAGATTGGCATTACCCATGCCATGGATGATAATTATACATTACCCCTAATGAGAATAAATGGGATCATACTACAGATAATATGAGGATACTCATGCATCAGTAGTACAGTGGGCAGTCCTGGAGTAAGTTTTCTGTCTCCCATCCATTGATCTATGTTGCACTTGAAAATAGACAGTAATGAACTTTGTTTTATGTGGATGGGGGGGGTCTATATCACACCAGCAGTATCCTCTGTGAGATGTATCTTTCCCTCCAAACTGTTCTGTTTATGTTGCAAAAGAGGTTTAGATCCCTAGACAGAGTATTTCTGATGCCATCTGACTTGTTGATGTACAGTAAATCCATCAGTAACAGGTCAGAGAATGTCTTGTATGCCACACAGGTCAACTCTTAGCAGTCTGTAAGATATTGAGTATAGTGACAGAACTCTGAACTGGTCCATGCTGGACATGTTGTTTAGGCTTTTTATCCTTTTAGTAAGGTATCTCTGTAGGTATTCCAGTTGTTGCATGTGCCTGGACAGATGCATGCCAAAGCAGACATTACATTCAATGACTGGTATAATGACGATTATTCATTAGTAATTTATTATTATACTATTAAGTGTGTAACAATCCATACTTCAGTTTTGGCAGGTTTGGTTATACATCCAAAATATTCCAAGAAACCCAGGCTGGGCAACTAGGCACTTGCTGGCCAGTAGCTTATTGTTGTCCTGATAGTGGACTCAGGGCAGCTGTGCTTTATGGCAGACAAACAATGGCCAATACAGCCACACACACACCTCTCCCACCATTAGCACAGGACCCTGGTGTATGTCAAAGTAGGCTGGGACCTCAATCCACTTATCACTCAGTAAATACCCATATCCATTTTTGGCAACATTAGTCAATGTGACCAAATCATCTAGAGGCAATTTTTATGCCAAGTGGCTGCCCCTGACAATGTGAGCAGTTTGTGATCCACGTTCTTCCACCTAGGAGATGCTGTACATCACAGCTGATACCTAAAGCAGTTGGTCTTCAAAACTCTTTACCTGATGGGCACCACCTAGAGTCTGTGCTGCTTATGACTCCACTGAAATGTATTTGACGCCAGGGCTGCCACATTTGCACCCTTCCATTTCTTGATAAATAAGCTATGCCCCTTGTGCAAGTGCAAGAATAACATGTACCATTGCCTTGGCATACATACCTCTTTGCAAGCCACACCCAGACACATCCTTTTTTAAATGCCATCTACAGTAATTGCATGGGCAGTCTGTGATGGTATGGAGGACCAGATAAAGAGCTTCATGACCTCTCCAGTCTGCTGTCTACTATCCCCCTAGCGCACACCCCCAGTGCCCAAATGTTCCTCCCATCCTTGCTTCCTCATGCAATTCAGAGTATTTTTGTGTTGTTCTCATCAGCTTTTTCCTGTATCTTTTCAAAACATAAACCAGTAAACAGCACTACCAAAGACCAGGAACTCAGAGGAGGTTTGCAGATTTAAAAAAAACAAAGTTTAATGTATTCCAAGCAGAAATTGGAAAGTCCAAGAAAAAAACATAAACACTAACTTAATCACCTCATTTTTCATCCTATCCATCAAGACTTCATCCTTAACAAAACATCCTAACTGGCTAAGACTGTACTGTAACAGACATACAGGAAATATTTAAGCCACCTAGGTGGCTCTAAATGCTCTGAGATGCACTAGAGTTTTTCTCCTACAGCCTTTGATCCAGTGATAACCTTGTGACACCTCTGCACCGGCCCAGTAATCAAGGAGCCTCAATCCTCACCACTGGCAACAGTGAGGGATGTACACAATGGGAGGATGACAAGTACACACAGACTCCCCAAAGGCACAGCTATAGCGTTAAAATCTCAGCTGAAGGGTCAAGTCAAGACCTCCAGCACCCTCTCTGTCCAACCAGTGCTTGGTGTCCCTGACCAAGTAGCTGACACACACACACACACACACACACACACACACACACACACACACACACACACACACACTTTGAGATTTGATTTATATACAAACACACAGACACTTCTGGGGAAGGCTGAAACAGGTTTACCTGCTATGCCCCCTTCTGCCCAGACTATAAGGTAGTTTTCACTGCCACTAACCCTTACTTTATCAGCTACTAAAGGCCCTTACAAAGGGTAACCAATCCTACTGTGTAATGTAAATATATCCAAATCGTGTGACCAAGGGCAATGCTATTTAGGAGTGGCCTATACAGGGTCACCAAATACATATGTAAGTACTCTATGAGCTTAAATATGTCTCACAAATATCAGCCACAAAGATAGGTTTAAATATATTTAATAAATAATAAAAAGAACAAGACAATACCCAAACAACACAGTAACTGCAGAGTTCAGAATCACAGGAAATATTTAAAAACAACATTGCAGGACAGTCTCAAATAAATACAGAAAACATCTAAACTAATCTTTACTATATTCCTATCTGTATCTAAAATAAATCACTTTTCCCTAGTTACTTACCATTAGCAAGGCAAGTGCAAATGATGGTGATGATGGATGTTTCTAGGTCTAAGACAAGATATGAAATGCCCATTCTCTCTCTGAGAGAGTTCTTAAATTAATAATAAACCTTATTTCTGGGTCAGCCTGAATGGCATCACTCTTTGTCACCTGCCTTCAGTTCCCAGGCTAACAGAAACTAACATCTCTGTGTTAGAAGTACATATCTCTCAGATGTTTACCCAGAACTGGAAGTTGTAAAACAATTAAACACGTTTACATTTGAAACCTAGTAATTATTTCTGTTTCAAGACGATACAAAAACTTCTAGCTCTAGATATTGTGTCTGCTTCACTGAGAGATAACACAATCATAAAACACTTTAATTTCAACGTATTTTCTTGAAGTTTTGTAGTTAACTCTGTATGTTCCAGCTTCTACTATTAAAAAATACATTTGCACAGGTATATAATTTATATACATTTCTGTTCTTTTCCAGTAGGGTACACTGTGGACACATCCTTGAAGCTCAGTACTGTACAACCCTGTTCAACACACACTTCTACACCAATAGTTTAAGATACACATAACAATAGTTATCTACCCATAAACTGAGAAAAAGAAGAATGATTGTGAGGGCACTTTCTATGTACACTTCAGGTGTTAGATTGGAATGAAAGTGAAAGGACACATGGCAGAATCATATATTTCAAGTTGCTTCTGTCATACATCTAACACAACAGATTTCTTCAGCCCAAACCCCAAAAGACAGACACCTTCTGAGTACCTCTGTGTAGCCCTCTGATGTCAAACTAGTACAAACATGAAAGAAGTAGAGCACAACATATTTCAACTTGTCGTTGTCAGTTGTACATATACAGCATGTCTCCTTTCCCTTACTCCTAAAAGACATAAAACTTTGTATATGTCTGATTTCAGTTGGGAAGAAACCGGAAAAAAGAAAAAAACTAATACTTGACATTAATGCATTCTGTCCTGTTGCTCCTCAAGAGTACAACAGCCCTAGACAAGCTATAATAACCTTCTGTGCACACTTCTGAGGTGTGAATTTCAGAAAAGTTAAAAGAAATAATGACCACACTTTCCCCAGCCAACACACATGCTACAGTGACCTTCTGTGCGCACCTCTGCAGCTTGTGAGGAAAATCAAGGAAATAATGAGCACACAATCTATAGCAACTTTCTCTGCCCAAAATGTTGGTTTGGGATTAGGTAGGACCGATGGCAGTGGCCCCTCCCATACCTCTCAACTGTCCAGAATTTTGCAGAATGACCAGATTTTTGTTTCATATTTTTGAACTGTTCCTTGTTAAATTTCTGGTTTTCTGGCAAACCATTAAGGAGAGCAGTCACTAAATGACAGACATACGAGTTTCAAGCTTCATATCCTTCAGAAAATACAATTCAATGCAAACGCTATTACTGTAGCAACCTTTTAAAATTTTAAGACCAGTATTTAAAATCAGTCCCAAATCTGGCCCTTTACCCCCTCCCCCCATTATTTCTGGCATTATCCAGATTTCTTCAGCCAAGAAGTTGAGAGATATGGCCCCTACTAAACCACTTATACTGGCAAGAGTAGCGGCTTCCAGACCCTCTGAGGGCCTAGATGTTATGTGATACATTTTATGCCTTATTTTATTTTAATACCCAGGAAGTTTATATATGTGTCCACCAGTGTTATTTTTTCACACACACACGTAAAACTTACATACGCTTAACTGTCCTTGATTTTGCAGAATGTTCCTGACTTTGACTTATATTTTTGCTCTGTTCCTCATAAAGTTTTCTGGCAAACTGTTAAGAACTGCAGTCTATTTTACAAATAATGCTAAACACTTATCAAGGGATTCCAAGACAGGCATTTCTGATTTCTCTAAGGCAATGGTCCCTACATATAACCAGAACTGTGGTAAGATTAAGCATATAATGTCTTAATATTGGAAAACAGCATTAATTTTCTGAATCATTACTACAGATTTTTAGGCAATTAACTGATAAGCACAAGCTTTGAAACTGTAACTGCTGCTCTTTCAATAATGAAGGTCCACTAAAACCACACCTTGCCAGGGGCACTATAACTGCAAAATAAGAGAAATGGTTTAAGAGGCAAGGTGCATTCCATGAGAAGCCTTTTATGTGAGCAAGACTGGGAGAAGATCAGATAGAAGAATTTATGAAAACACACACACACATATATATATATATATATATATATATACATATACATACATACATACAGACACACACAAGTGCCTTAAGTAAACATATACTTGAAAATGAAGGGCATTATTTTCACTTTTTTGTCATTGATAACATTCAAACAAAAATTAGAGGTCGAGCTTGGTCAATTTTAATAGAGAAAAGGGAGCTTTACTGGTAATTGCACTTAGATGCAGGCAACTGGCCAAGGTTGAATGAAAACATCTCCATTAGCTCCCTATTAAAACTAAAAGCATTAGAGAGATAATTTAATATTCATTTATTCACATATATTTATTTATGTATTTATTTTTTTATACATAATACAGTATTTTTATGTGTATGTCCATTTCTTAACTTTTATATAGGTCCACTTCATGTTTTTTTATATACACTTTACATTTTCATAGGTTTTTATCTTGTGTATTTAAGGTGGTGTGTCATTTTCAATGTGCTTTGTGCGACGTTTTTTAACTTGCCTTTAAAAAGTGCACTTTGTAGTTTTTTAATTATCTGATGAAGTTCTGTGGATATGGGACGAAAGTGCTTATCAGTTTTGGCTTTGGATTCAATAAATTCTGCTTTTGCTACTTGGGCTGTGATTCATTTTACACAATTACGTTTGTGGAGTGGGGCCATCCAGCATCCTTGTCTGGCTTTGGTGTTTTTTTGCAACAGTTTTTCTTGTCTCCCGTTTCTCTTTAAGTTTATAATAGCAATCTTTAAAATCCGTCCCTATTTTTGGTCTTTTGTTCCCCCATTATTTCACAGGATCATAGGAGTTTACTAGGCTATCGACCCAGAGGTCATTTCAAGTCTCGCCATTTCATCCCAATGTAATACCAATGATACTCTAGTCAATATCCAGGATTCTATTTACTAATGAATGCCGATGTCCAGGTTTGTGGGTGCTATCCCTGGTAAGACTTTACAGTGCCCCATCTACTCATCCAGGTTCCTTTTCATCACTGTCATAGAGGTGCTCTGCTTCACATGAATTCTATTCCAAAGATGTGGCAGTCACTGGGAGACAAATCTGTCCCTCCAGCATGTCCTACTCAAGTCGCACGCCATATTTAGGTCCCTGGAACAGGTGGTTCTAGCCCTGTTTGATTTATGAATGTGCAACAAATTCATTAACTTTGGGTTGGAGATTGCTCTGTAAGCCAGGCATAAGTCTCCCCTAAGAAGTTTATATGATAGTATAGTGACAGGGACTTTAGTCGGTTTGTGTAAGGGAAAAGCTATATTCAATGATGATCTTTGTTAGAAACCTCTGAGATCTCTCCAATTGCTGCAGATGCTTTGTACAGTACATGCCAAAAGGGGCATCATACTTAATTAGGGGCCTGATTAGTGACAAGCATAGAGGGGTTATATCCTCCTCTGCTCTAGAGGCAATGCCTTTGCTGATCAAGTATACTACATAGAAAACCTTCGTTACTACAGTAGACATATGGTGGTCAAAAGTTAAGGTTGCAGTCTACTTGTGATCCCAGATCCCTTACCAGTTCATAGGTACACAGGGTACTGTTGTTAATTTGATAGTGTGAAGGGATATTGTTTTTACCAAAGGGAATGATGATGCATTTCTTTGCATTTAGTTTGAGAATGTGACTAAGACACCAGTCGTTGGTCTGCGTAATACCCTCCTGAAGTATACTGATAGCATCTGGGGATTCGATAACTGCACCCAGTTTGCAGTCATCCACAAACTTGGTCAGCCACAGCCTCTTAGTTTTGGCCTGAACGTCTGAGAAGTGCATACCAAACAGTAAAAGGCTCAGCACTGACCCTTGTGGCACCCTGCTGGTGACAGGACTGCTGGTTGATGTGGAGTCACCCATTTGATAGTATGTGACCACTTTGTGAGCCAGTTGGCAACCCATCTTACAACAAAGTGTATGCATTCAGTTTGCTAAGTTTATTGGTAATGCCTGAGTGTGGGATTGTATTGAAGGCCTTGACCTAGTCGAGGTATGCTGTCTACACAGATTTTCCTTCGTCAATGGCCCTGGTCACATCTTCGAAGTAATCCACCAGGTTTAACAGGCAGGATCTGCCCTTGATGAAGCTGAACTTGGTCAGATCCAGAGTTTGGAGGTTGCCTATGTCTTTATTTATGAGGTCCATGATGATACATTCCATGGCCTTACAGATGAGGCTGATCATACTTATGGGTCTATAATTCCCCGGGTAAGTTGTTAAGCCACCTTTGTGGAGGGGAATAACTGTTGCTGTTCTCCATTCTGCAGGAACATAGCTGTAGTAAGGCTGTGATTGGATAGGGCACTTAATGGTGATGCTAGTTCATGTTTTCGTTTGTTTAGAAGACAGCCTGGGATGCTGTCTGGCCCCATAGGGGTATTTTTGCCTTAGACAAGGCTTTACTGACCTGTTGTTTGGATATGTAGGGTGGCGATAAGTTGGGGGTAAGGTCTGTGATAAGTCTGGAAGGGATAAAGGAGTGAAATTTTCACCAAATCTGTCCACCAGTAGGTTTGCTATCTCTGCAAGATCAGTATGTCTGATACCATTAGACACAAGTTCGGCACATGCTTGGGTCTTACCTTTTAGGCTGAGTACGTAGCTGTAAAAGGTCTTATGGTTATCTTTAGCTGTGACTGCCAAGTCTTCCTCGAAGTTACCCTTACAGGATTTGACATGTTGTCTTATTTGCCTGTTGAGGCTGAGTAGGATGCTATCCACTGTTGGGGCCTCACCTTTGTTTTCTTAGACAGCAACTTTTTGCATTTGTTGTAAAGTTTGTTAATGCTAGAAGTCCACCAGGGTGGCTTGTTTTTACTTGGGGCTCTGGCTTTTATTCTCTATGCAACAGCCAAGTCTATACACTTATATAAGTGACTGTACAGGGCTTTACTGTAAACTTTAGTGTAGTTATCACTTTCAGCTAAGAGTGGGGCTTGGAATGCTTTTATCCCTTCCCCTAGGAGGAAGTAGTTTGTTCTGGTGAAGTTTTTTAGTCAGACTTTGCCCTTTGTGAGTTATGGTGCTAGTGCCAGTTCGAAGGTGACTGATTTGTAGTCAGAAGGTCCGACAGCTGCAGTGGTACATCTGTTTGTCATGTTAGTGAGGACCCGATCTAGTATGTTTGTTCCTCTTGTTGGGGTTTGAACAATTTGTTGAGTTAACAAAGTCAAGAAGCTTTTGCACTAGTGAGTTAGGGCTAGAGTAGGTTTCCCAGTTGATGGAGGGATAACTGAAAACCCCCATGACCAGAGTGTTTGGCAATATTTGGATTGACTCCAGTTTGGTCAAGGAGGCCTTGTGTGCATCATGACTCATGGAGGGGGATTTATAACTAACTATGACTTGAATGGGGGTCTTATTCACAATAATTTGAACTTGGAGTAACTCCATGAAATTGTTCTAACTAGTCATGAGGTAAATTTATCTCTAATATAAATAGAAACACTGCCTCCTTTGGTTCTCACACATTCATTTTGCAGTCTGAAGGTGTGGAAGGCATTGTATCCTTGCAAGGCCGGTACTCTCTGAGGCCTTGAACCAGGTTTTTTGTGAAAGTATACACATCTACATCCTCCAGTGATAGGAGTGCTTCCAGTTTTAGGTTTAGGCTGCTAGTGTTTAGCAGCATAACCCTTATTTTGCTATGATTGGCAATTTCCACGTTGTCAATTTTGTTTTTGAGACCTTGTCTAAAAAAGACATGATAGGGAGGTAATGCCCTTTGCCAGCAGCCGAAAGCCTAGTGGTGCCAGATGCAAACCATCTCTGGGAAAGCAGCGAGGTTTGCCGACCATGTCATCCCAGGCTGACAGAAACTGGATCCCCCTTTGAATGACACCAAAAACTAATCCAGTTATTGAAATCCATATGTCGTGGTATCATTCTAGATGAGGGTAATATGCCACTCAAGGCCAGAGACATACCTGCCTGGGACACATATTCAGAGAGCTCAATCATGTCTCTCTTCATATAGTCCAGTGTAGTACGTCTTGGGTCATTCACTCCAACATGAGCTATGACAGAGTCATAATGGTAGTTGCTGCCAAGAGACCTGAATGCATGCGTGATCTGACGAATCCTGGCACCTGATAGGCAGCTGACCATCTCTTTCTCCTTATCTAATCTGGTGAGCGGGACATCCGTGTGTCTCATTATGGAGTCTCCAGTGACAAGAAAATTTGGTTTATGAGTGTTATGCCTTGAGGGCTAGGTAGGTGAGACACCGGTGTTGCTGCGTGTCTTGGGTGCTATGGAAACTGTGTTAGTTGTAGCAGTCTTGTGCTTTTTTTGAGAGAACCTCCGCATATGTTGATTTATGTGTTGGATGCGTACTATGTGTATGAGTAGTGGTACTATGTACATGAGTAGTGGTGGGTGAGTTCACAAGATCTTCAGTGTTACTGGTTCGAGTGCTAGAGAGCATGGATTCAAGATTCTTGGTGTAGATACATCTGTTGTACTCTGTACTAAAGTGAGTTATTAGTACAGGATTGTCAGTGTAAATGAAGCAGTTGCTACACTGCCTCAGGAGACCCAAGTTAACAAGGCTGGCAAGAGAAATATCGGTAGTTCAACTGTCCATAATGCTAGATATGAAGAACTATTATCACAAGGGGGGGGGGGTGCTTTCAAGATTGATATAAGAGGTGCTCTGTAGATGGGTACTGGAACAATCTTATTTTACAAGAACTGTAAGTTGAATTTTTATTGCAATGTGTTTCTTTGTATTTTTTTGTATTTCTATTTGCATCGTATTTGTCTTATTTGTCTTTTATTTTCTACTTCTCTGGAGCTTTTCTCCCCAGGGCTCCATTGTAAACGGGCTCCTTGTGGCCCAATGGACTATCCTGTCAAACAAACTGAAAATAAATAAATTCCTGATGGGGCTTTTGGCTAGTGGTTTAATAGGTCACAGCTCAATAGCAATACTTCTTAGACCAGAAATGTACTAAGGATGAGGACTACAGTAATGTACTACAGCTGTATCTAAGGGAAAACTTGTCAAAATTATCTGTCCAGCGACTGCGCAGAATTGCGTGGCAGTGCACAGTGCTGAGTGATGTGCAAACAATCAAACATGGAGCTTAAATACCTGAAGATAAAAACTTAAAAAGAACCAAAGAGGGTTCTTACTCCAAGCCCTAGTCCAAGCACCCTTCACCAGACAGGTTCCAATCAGCACACACCACTCACAAGAGTGCAGAAGGGCCCCTTCCAATTAAAGATGGTATGGAAAATGTGCTCAGAATACAACAGCCACTACAAACAGACCCAGACTCAACAAACCTGTATCTGGACTATGTTACACTACTAGGTACACTAATTTATGAGGGAAACACTAACAAAGTTTTAGACCGCAGAAAAATAACAGTGGGACACTAAAAAAATGTTTTAAACAGCAGAAAAACAGCAAGAAGGCATTAAAGAATGTTTTAAACAACAAACAAACCAGTTATTTACAACACTGTTTGGCGGGAAAAGAAAACAGAACAGATGCTTTGCAAACAGTGAAAACTAGTAACAATTACTATGAAATCAGTGAAAATAGCAAAAAAAGCATTGCAAATAGTGAAAACAGCAACAGGATGTTATTTAACAGGCACAGTAAAGGCAGAAAAAAACAGTACAAATAGTGCAGTTTAGTTTACAGTATTAAATAAGCAGAAAACAATAAAAATGCAGTAAATAGTATAATCAACCAAAAAAAAAACAGGCAACTTATGTTTTTGGAAAGCTCTAGCTGATTTCTTGTGGTAAGAGTTTGAGAGGTATGGTCGAGTGGTAAGGAACCCTTTCAACTGATGCTGCAGCTGCCAGGGTATCACTCAAAAACTCTCACTATGTGTGTGTGTCTGTGCATGTGTGTGGAAAATGCATGTAATGGAAACCATGTCATTCCAGCAACTTTGTAAGTTTATAAGAGCATTTTTTTTAAATCTGTCCCTATTTTTGGTTCTTTGTTCTCCCGTTATTTCTGGCTCTTTCTAGATTTCTTGTGGTAAGAGTTTGAGCTGTATGGTTGAGAGGTACGGAAACCTTTCAACAGATGCTGCTGCTGTGAGGGGATCGCTCATTCTGGAACTGTGTAAGCGTGTGTGTGTGTGTGTCTGTGTGTGTGGTAGAAAAGCTGAAGTAGAGTATGGAAGTCACACTCCGCCCTTAGGGGGTGGAGTTTGACTTCCATACTTCTGTTTCACTTTTCCATCTCACTCCAAGCTCTCGTACCATCCCATAAGATGTTTCACTTCAAAAAAAGCCTGCCTTCAAGGCCTCCCTAACTTTGGAAAATGTGGATATTGGTGTCATCACTGAAATCTGTCTCTTACGTGGTGATGTTGATACAAATATAAAACTAGTCAGCTCTAGGAGTCTAAATAAGAAAATGCCCTCCCCTGAAGGCCTTCCTAACTCTAGAAGATGTGGATATTGGTGTTGTCCATGAAACCTGCTTCTAATGTATTGACAGCCCTCCATCCTTACTGGGCTCCTCTGCCTACCACTCATTTATGCCCATAAGGGGAGACAGTAGTAAAGCTGGTGTTGGTATTTTAGTATTTACCTGTAACACCACCATATCTAGACTAACTGATCAAGACAACAACCTGAAAACACCTTTATATTCTAATAAAAGTTCACAAGTTCCCATACAACATCCAGCCATACACAACTCTGTCCATGACACCTACAAAATGTAAAAAAACGTCAAATTACAGTACCTCTTCATTAATCCTAATACTTTTCTGGGGGACTTTACCCTCCATAGAGTGTCACAACTACACACCTACAAATAAATGTGCTCAATGCTTCCTTGACTTTATGACTGCAACCTCCCTTAATCATACAGTACTTTCTTCTGCTACAGGCACCAACATACTTGATCTTGTCCTCACCAACACAGCTCCTGTCTTCTTCTCATCCACTCTAATACCTTCGCTGGTTAAGTTAAATCGCTTAGCTGTTTTTTTCATCACATAGTCCCAGTACAGGTCAACCACTGACAACACCATCTTTAAAGACTTCTTCAAAGCGGATTTCCTTATACTTTAGGAAGACTTGAGATGGCTCAATATCATCCCTACAGCAAATACCATCAGATATACCCAAAGTTTAGTCCCACTTCTCAGTGGCTGCATTACAGAGGCTCATGTTCCTATTTGCCATAAACACAATGCCAGATTTAGAAACAAACACTCTTTTGGAACTCAGCCACATACAAACTCTGCAATAAAAAAAAATCTTTTGGCACTTGTGACATCCCATCTGTGGGCCAGTAATCAAGGAGCCTGAATCCTCACCACTGACAATAGAGAGGAACATTCACTTGGAACAAAAATGGATACACTCAGTATTTCCAGATGCAGCTCTCTGCATCAAGCACAATTTTGCTTAAGAGCACAAAGGGAACACACACAGCCTGGGGTCTGTGTTTTTCTCTCTCTGTCTCTCCCTAGGTCCCCAATAAGGCTCCCCACTGGCACAGATGCAGAGTTAAGTCCTCAGCTGAATGTCCAAGCCAAGTCCTCCACCACACACTCTGTGAAACCAGTGCTTCATGTCCCTGTTCCAAGTAGATGGCACACACACTCTTTGAGATTTGATTTACACACACACACGGGAAAGGCTGGCACAGGTTTACTAGCTATGCCCCTTCTGCCCAGACTACAAGGTAGTTACTGCCACTAAACACTCCCAAGCCAGCTACTCTAAGGCTCTTACAAGGGTACCCAATTATACCAAGTGAAATTAATATTAATACGAATGGTAGTTTCACCAATGCACTAAGGCTTTTAGGAGTGGCCACAGAGTCACCAAACAGATACGAGTACTCTCAATGGTTAAAATATTCTATAAAGGACCAGCCACAATGAAAAGTTTAAATATATTTAATAATAAATAATAAAAGAACATGAAAATACTAAATATTCATTTATAATAAACACCAGAGTTTCAATCACATGAAATAGTAAAAATAACCCAGGTGGACAGGTTCACACAGTTACAGAAAAAACAATACTTAACTAATCTCACTATATTTTCCAGACTGGCCTCAAGAGTTACTATTCCCTGGTCACTTACTAGACAAAGGCAAGATGAAGTAGGTGAGTGATCATTCGATGTAATGGATCCAAAAACAGACTGCACTGAGACTTCAGTCTCGAGTAGTATTAAAACATTATGTCCCAGATTACAAAATGACATCACATACAGCTGGTCATCTGACTTCTGGTTCACATCCAACCCCCCACTGCTAGAAACTACCAGGATTTAGCACCTATGTGTCAATAATACATGCACACACAACCCTGTTAAGACCTGCTGCAGCTCCTGGAGGTCATAAAACACTTCCACTCTTCCTACAGGAGCAAATAAACTATACTTCTTACAGACATTGCTTCTCTGGCTTCATTCAAAAATGTGAGGTAACATCTTTATAGCCTAGGCCTAGTAATTTAATTTCTTACTTCTTTTAACCTTTGAGATTAACCTCTTCTCTTCCAGTATCCTCTGTTAAAACATATACATTTAAACAGTTACAATAATGCCCTTTTTATGTCCAGCAGGGCACACTGCTGATACATTTTTCATACAAGCAACTTTACAAATACATTTTTAAACACAAGCATCTGTACAAATCAGTTTGATATACAAATGACATATAATGCTTTACAAAATTCCAGCTAGCTGTGCTGGTATGTTACACATCCACTGCCCTACTTCTCCTGGCATAGCTGGCAATACCTCACATCGTCACAGCACTAAAGAATACAACAAAAAAATCAGTGTGTTATAATCAACTTCAAAAGATTTAATAATGAACACAGGAACAAGATAAAGTACTGCAGTGCTAATTATGAAATAAAAATTGCTATGTCAGCAAAGGATAACCCTAACACATTATTTAATTAGGCATTATACAAATATTTGCATTTTAATGCACTAAGCTTATCTCTACTAACAACCCCCACTCAAACCAGATAAATTCAGCTCCATCTTCACCATCTGTTTCCTCGAAACTTCACAATATAAATCCAGACCGTAACCCCCCCCCCCCCAAACACCTCTGCACTCATACTAAAAACATTTTCCAAGAACAAAAACACCAGCTGTAATGGGTTCAAGTAACATACTGGGCTGTTTCTTGGTTAGTATGAAACCCCCTCTATCAGAATTCCTCCTTAAATTATTCAAACACAGCCTCTCCCCCTGGCTGTGTATGGAAGTCAAAAGAAGAGCTGTTGCAGTTCCCCTCCACAAAGGATGCCACACTGCTGCACACCCTGGCAACTATAGACTTATTTGCCTTAGTAGTATCATTTGCAAGGAGATGGAACACATCATACTGGACATCATAAACAGGGACATAAAAACTACAATCTCTTGTCCCTAATCAATTTGCTTTTTAAATGTTAGACTATGCCTATAAAAATTAGCTGATTTCTTTGAAAGAGTCTCAGCAGCACTAGATGAGGATAACTTAGCGGACCAGAGTTCCGCTGTGGCGACCCCTAACCAGGAAAAGCCGAAAGACACAAACTCCAGTCTGGCATCATTGACAAACCATTCAAACTTAGTACAAATCCTTAAGCAACCCACTAGATTTTCAAATGGCTCATTGATAAACAGCATTATACGAGAATTAATGGCACCCTATTCTCCAAAAGACTTGTCACCAACGGTGTACCCCAGTGCTCTGCTTAGGTCCACTTTAAATTGTTATTTACTTCTCTGATGTCAAATTTTACATTAAAACCTCTGGGTGACCAAGTTCACAGATGATTGCAAGCTTGGAGCTATCATCAATTACTCTGAAGATGATGAGATCCTCCATGAAGGCCTAAAATGAACAAACTTGAGGTATTCTTAGCCACTGCATACATACATCAATCCTCAATCCCTTTTCCCATTTTTGCAGATGGGGTCGGGGTGTCACTTCAGCAGTGGAAGCCAAACTAAAATTGCCAAATGGAAATTCCAAATACCACCAAACACTAATAACCATGAAGGCAATAAGGCAAAGGTGAACCCACACTGCACTTTATTGTATTAAAAATCTTCCAGCAGTTGAAAACAAACAACAGTTAAGTGCTTTCATCCCCTATGGGACTTCATCAGAACTACTGCAAATACACAAAACCCAACTTAAATACACAAGTAGAATCACATGATCATTAAAAAATTCAAAAATGTAAAGGACCCTTACTAAAACACATACAAATAGTTTAAATTTGTGAATATATACATTATATTTAAAAAAAAAAACACTTGTATAAAAATAAAAAATATTAAAACACTATATATATATATACGTGTGTATGTGGTCTTATATCCATGTCAACACTCTAAACTCTTAAGATTAAGAACAGAAATAACTGAACAGGTTTCATTTAACCCATGGAATACTAAAGCATTTAACCTAAGCTGCCATAGAAGTCCCGTAACTAATAGGTGATCTTCAATTACCCTGCTCCTTACATCCCTTTTCAACTGTTCCACTATAATATACCTAAAAAAATGAGAGGGGCAGTCCTTTATATGTCTGAAAAGTGCATTTGTTTCTTTGCACTTAATGATGTCCCTCTCGTGCTTATATATTCTATCCTTCACTTTCCTAATAGTTTTGCCAATATAAAATGAGGACACATATGGCAGCAAGCAACATATATTGCCCAATTAGCATCACAGTTGTACCTTCCTTTAACTTAGATAGTCTGACCATTCAAATTGAACCTGTCCCCCACCAAAATATATTGGCAAATCTTACAATGGTCACATTTGGACAAACCACTTTTATCCATCCTACCACAACCCTTAACACTATACTGAGTACTTCTCTCCATAAAATCTTTGAAACTAGTATTCCTTCGATGTACAAATACCAGTTCATCACCCAAAAATTTGTGTAACTGAGAATTAGATGAAATTAATAACCAGTTATGTTTCAACATACTGGCAATACTATACGAATCCAATGTAAAAGTCAATATACATGGCTTAGAAAAATCCTTTACTATTTTTATTGCTATAGTTGTATCCTGAGATATGGCAGAGGTCTCAAACCTAATATTATCACTCTCAACCTGCCATTGTATCTCATTGCTAGTATAATACAAAGGGGGGGATACATTTTCAGAATTCTCTTATTAACCACTTCATCTCTAATAGGCATCAAAAATTCTACAGGATAACCCCGCTTGACAAACATATCCAACAATTTATCACATTCTACCACAAATACACAATCATCCGATACCATCTTGACTAATCTTACCAAATGGCCTTTAACCACAGACTTTTCTTGAAACATAGGATGGCAACTTTGAAAGTGTAGATAACTGTTGTTAAATGTAGGTTTATGATAGATATTTGATTTAAAACAACTTCCCTCAACATCTTTAAAAACTGTCACATCCAAAAACACCATATTCTCACAACTAAATGAATGGAGAAATTTAAGAAAAGTTGTCGCAGAATTTATATAATAAAAAAAATCCATTACTTTCCATATATCATCATTCCAAATGATAAAAATATCATCCAAAAAGCGGGGTTCCCTATAGGATGAGTTAAAAACAAAATACTTTTCCCAGTAGGTCATTACTAAATTGGCAAACTGGGGCACACGTAGCCCCCATCGCCACCCTATTTGCCTGTCTGAAAAATTGTCCTTTGAAAAAAAAAAAATTATTAGATAAAACCATATCCATAAGAATAACCAGAACGTTAATACGATCTTGCGTTACCATATGTAAATCTCCAAAAATATCTTCAAACCACCTTAATCCCTCATCATGAGGGATAACCAAATACAAGTTACAAACATCTATTGTGAAAAGTAGACAATTGTGGCTATATCTTACGTTCGAAAGTTTATCCAAAATATCCCAAGAGTCATGAGAAATCTGTGAGTTGAAGCAACTGGTAATTTCAACCAATGATCTATAAACTTAGCCATATAATACGTTTTACTCCTATTCCCATCCACACTAGGTCTTAAGGGTGGGTTTTGTATATCCTTATGGATTTTCAGTATCCCAAAACTCACGGCAACAACTGAACATTTGTTATATAAAAATCATATTTGTCAACACTAATCTGATCTTGTAGTAACATATCATACAAATCTATGTTAAGTTTAGAATATGCAATATTCAATTCATTCTTTGAGATTTCAACATAGGTGTCAGTAAGAAGTAATGTATTAATTTTGTAATTATAATCCAAAATGTCCATAATAACAATCCCACCCCCTTGTCAGGCTTCATAACTTGGATACTCTTGTCATTCACAATATCATTCAATAACTTTCTTTCATTAACGTTCAAGTTAAACTGCCTCTAAATAGGTTTACTAATAATGTCCCGAATCTCTCTATCATATATTTGTTCAAAAGTTAATAATGTCCCATCCAATGGTGGATTAAATGTACTAGATCTTTTCAAACTACCACTGTCATGCACATTTGAGGCATTCAATTGATTACCCCCAAACCACACACTTAAATTAAGTTTCTGTATGAATAATTTCAAGTCAAGCAATGTCTGACCCACTTGGCCTCTAGCCACCAGTAAGAAACTGAACCCCTTCGGCAGTAGATCACCGTGAGCTACATTAAACTCTCTGTGTGAAAAGTTATAAATAGTGAAATCATTATCAAAATTAAATACCTTCTTAACCAAATCACTATTTTGTAATTCACTTAGGCACACAGAATCACAAACGAGGTTTAACATTTCCACCTCATTCCGTTCCTCTTGTTGGAAAATGTCTTCAGTTTGGCCCCTTGTCGCTGATAAAAATCCTCAGATATAAATGCATTTTAGTGTCCTCCATCGTTCTGTGCTCATATTCTTTCTGAACATCTAACTTCACCCACTTCCTGCCTCTCATTGTTGACCGGGTTGAAGTTATCAGTTTCAGGGACTTCCTCATTGTCTCCTGTTGGCTGTTGCTGTACTACATTAAGGCATCCTCCTCTAGTATTGGCAGGGTCGGGATAAGCATCTCCACTGGAATATGCAGCAGCGTTTTGCTGAAACGTCTTTCTTTTCCGATCAGCCTTTTTCACACAGTCCTTGTCCACTTTGTTAAAAATATTTGTATAATTAGTCCTGCAGTGTTCGAACAAGAAATCATATGTAATTCTATCACTGAGCCCATCCAATACCACTGAAAAGCTCTCAATCTAAATATCATTATTCTTGATTAGGAGATCCACTAGTTCACAACCAGCTTTATTGAAAACATCAATTAAAGAAGCATGGAAGTCTGTGCCCTTTGATACTCCATTTGGAAACTTCCAAAACTGGAGCCCTTTAGGCACGTACTGGTTCAGAAGTCATTCATGCAAATAAGCATTACCTAATGGGGGCCTTTTAATCTGACCCAATTTTACCTCACATAGATGTAATTGTTCATGCATGGAACTGTTGGGAGCCCTTGAATCGTTTTTTTGATTAATACCAGGGTTCTGAATATCAAACTTGTTGGTCTTCCATGCCTGAAAGTCAAATTCATTTCCAAAAACAGGTGCTTGCATACAATGAATCTGGCTATGATTAACAGGTGTCCTCTGAATAAGTGGCATAGCCAAACTACTACCACTATTACAACCATGACTACACCAGTCTGTTGAGATAAATCAGCCTGTTGAGACAAATTAGTCACATTGCTTCTCTGTGACAATTGTTGGTTCATTTGAATCATGAGTGCAATAAGATCACCGATGGATGCAGTAACTCCACCAATAAGTTCAGCAAGTTCACCACCCTTGCCAACTCCAGAAGCCATACTAAAATTGCCAAATGGAAACTCCACACACCACCAAACACTAGTAACCACAATGGCAATAAGGCAAAGGTGAACTCACACTGCACTTTATTCTATTAAAAACCTTCCAGCACTTGAAAACAAACAGTTAAGCGATTTCATCCCCTATGGAACTTCATCAGAACTACTGCAAGTACACAAAAGCCAATTAATAAACAAAAGTACAATCACATGACCATTACAAAATGTATTAAATGGACTTATTGGTGGAATTACTGCGTGGATCGGCGATCTTACTGCACTCATGATTCAAATGAACCAACAACTGTCACAAGGAAACAATGTGACTAATTTGTCTCAACAGACTGGTGGTAGTCATGGTTGTAACTGTGGTAGTAGTTTGGGTATGCCACTTACTCAAAGCCCGAATCATTGTACACAAGCACCTGTTTTTGAAATGAATTTGACTTTCAGGCATGGAAAACCAACAAGTTTGATGTTCTGAATCCTGGCATTAATCAAAAAAGGATTCAAGGTCTCCCAACATGTCCATGCACAAACAACTACATCTATTTGAGGTAAAATTGGGTCAGTTTAAAAGGCTCCAATTAGATAACGCTTACTTGTGTGAATGTCTTCAGAACCAGTACGTGCCTAAAGGGCTCCAGTTTTGGAAGTTTCCAAATGGAGTATCGAAGGGCACAGACTTTCATGCTTCTTTAATTAATATTTTCAATAAAGCTGATTGTGAACTAGTGTATCTCCTAATCAAAAATAATGCTAAACCGACTGAGAGAGCCTTTCAGTGGAAGTAGATAGGCTCAATGTTAGAATTACACATGATTTGCTGTTCGAATACTACAGGATTAATTATACAAGTATTTTTAACAAAGTGGACCAGGACTGTGTGAAAAAAAAAAAAGAAGTTATGTACTCACCGTAACGTTCCATCTGAGTAGGTAACTTCATTTGTCAGCAACCTGTGGGATATCAGATCCGATCCGGATCCGAGCCGGCAGCTTTCCAAGCTAGAGATCCGAGCTCCAAGCTCCTCCCCCTTACCCATAATACCCTGCTACCTCCCTCCAGTCCTCAGATCGAGTTTGCCCTATTAGCACAAAATACCAAAGAAACAAACCACCTGAACATCCTAACCTAATAACAACTAGGAGTGAAACAACGATCATTCAGGTGACGAACTACAGGTTAGGGGGACGGAGGGGGGGGGGTCGGTTGCTGACAAATGAAGTTACCTACTCAGATGGAACGTTATGGTGAGTACATAACTTCTTTATCTGAAGTAGTTAACTTAATTTGATCAGCAACCTGTGGGACACAGTCCCCAGCTACCAAAAACATGGGAGGTCCTCATGGAAGGATATACCGGAGCACTGCAGAGCCAAATGATGCCCTCCCCCTGGATATCAAATCCAACTTATAATGTGTAATAAAAGTATGAGAGGAAGCCCAAGTGGCCGCAGAACAAATGTCATCCAAGAGCACCCTTGAACAAAAGGCAGCAGAGGTAGCCACAGAGTGGGTAGAATGTGCACAAACCCCCACGGGCTCAGGTCGACTAGAGGTTTTGTACATGAGCAAAATGCAGTGAGAAATCCACCTAGCTAGAGTTACCTTTGTCACTGGTTTACCCAAAGATGGCTTAGCAAAGGAAACAAAGAGCTGCTCCAATTTTCGAGAGGCAGCCGTTCTATGCAAATAAAAGTGCAACTGTCTATGCACATCTAATGAATGGAGTCTGTACTCCCCTTTGTTCTGGTAGTTAGGGAAGAAGACAGGCAGATTAATGGATTGGTTGATGTTAGCCTCTGAAGCCACTTTAGGTAAAAAAGAGGGATTAGTCCTGAGGGAAACTCTGTCTTTATGGAAGACAAGATACGGAGGTTTAGAACAAAGGGCCTGAAGCTCCGATACCCTTCTAGCTGAGGTAATAGCAATCAAGAAGGCAGTTTTTCAAGACAAATACTTTAAGTCAGCCGAAGCTGCAGGCTCAAAGGGGGGACCAGTAAGAGCCTGGAGGACTAAGGTTAGATCCCACGGAGGAACTGCATTCTTTACAGGAGGTCGTAAAAGAAAGGTACCCTTCAAGAAGGTCTTGCAGATCTTAGAGGAAGCTAAGGGACCTAGATTGTCTCTGAAGTGGAAGTGGGAAATAGCCACCATCTGAACCTTCACAGTTGAAGAACTGGCCCCCTGATGAAAAATGTGGGATAAAAACTCAAGAACTGCTGGAATGGGAGCCGTAAAGGGATCCAAATTCCTATGCCCTGCCCAGATAGAAAAACGTTTTCATTTACTATTGTAGACTTTCCTGGTAGAAGGCTTATGTGTGACCACCAGGATGGATTTAACTGCGGATGAGATACCGGGAGTCCTAGCCACTAATGGAACTGGATCAACCAAGCCGAAAGCTTGAGGTCGTCCAGGTTCGGGGTTTTCAATCCCGAAGGATGAGAGATCAGATCCGGAATGGGATCTAAGATCCAAGGAGGAGCTACTAGATGAGACCGCAGGAATGGGAACCAAGTTTGACGAGGCCAGAATGTTGGGAGTCCACGTGCCTTGGACGGTTCTGCCCATGCAATGCCCCCCCACCCTAGGCGAGAAGCATCCGTGGTCACTGTGGCTTGGGGTAGAGGCATCAAAAAAGGGTGCCCTTCCCGAAGCTCTCGGGAATGGAGCCACCAAAGCAGAGATTCCCTGCAAACTCTGCTGAGGGGAATAGGGGACTACAATGGATGTCGAAGGATGGACCACTGCACTTGTAAGGTCCATTGAAGAACCCTCATATTTAAGCGGGCTAGGGATGGAAAGTTAATAGCCGCTGCCATCGACCCTAAAGCCCTCAGAACTAATTCCGCCAGAGGGGCTGAAGACTGTAGAAGAGCCAAGACATGGAGAGTTAGGTTGCGGAGTCTGTCCGAATTCAGAAAAGCCTTGGACTGAAGCGTGTCTATTCTGGCCCCTATGAAATCCAAGACCTGAGCAGGCTGAAGGGACGATTTTTTGTAGTTTACAGTGATCCCCAACTGGTGGGCCAAACTCAGGAGATAATCCCTGGCCGAGCATAGAAGATGCCTGGTGGGAGTGCCAAGGAGCCAGTCATCCAGGTAAGGAAAGACCTGTATTCCCTGTAGTCTCAGGTGGGCCACTACAACTGCCATGACCTTGGTGAACACCCTGGGGGCTGTGGTGAGACCAAAGGGGAGAACCCTGAACTGATAATGGCTGGCTCCCAGCCGAAAGCGGAGAAACCTTCTGGATCGTCTGTCCATTAGAATGTGGTAGTACACATCCTTGAGGTCTATGGAGCACATCCAGTCATTCTCCTGCAGAAGGGGGAGAATAGATTGAATGGTGACCATCCGGAATTTTTCTTTGGCAACGGACAGGTTCAGTGTAGACAGGTCGAGAACTGGCATTAGGTCCCCCGTCTTTTTTGGCACCAAAAAGAACCTGGAGTAAATGCCTGATCCGGACTGGCCTGGGGGGACGCGCTGGATGGCTCTTTTTCTTAGCAGCTCTTCTATCTCTAAGGCTGCCGCCTCCCTCTGATTGGGTGGGACATCGGGGAGGCACCCCAACTGAGGGGGGAGAACTCAGGAAGGGAATATATTAACCTCTGAATATTATACGGAGCACCCAGCGATCCATCGTGATGGACTCCCAATGTGCTAGGTGCTCCAAGAAACGCCCCCCGACTGCCTCCAGAGAGGAGCAGTCGGGCAACCACTCAGGGTTGCTGTACGGTTCGATCGGAAAAGGGTTCCCTCGACCCGAAATTCCTCGGCCCCCCCTCTGCCTCTGGGCCGGCGTCCACCCTGTCCTCCCCTGCCTCTGAAGGATGAGGAGGGGTCCAGAGCGGAATGGGATTGTTGAGATTTCCGGAACCACATCTTCTTTTGTCCTCTCTGGTTCCTGGAAAAGAACCTTTGAGGAGCCGAGAAGCAGATTCTGATGGCAGACGTCTTCCCGTCTTTCTCACTCTGGAGTAGCGTATCACGGACGGTCTTGCCAAACAGCGTAGAACCGTCAAAGGGAGTGTTTGCGAAGGACGCCTTGAAGGGTTCCACAAAATCGCAAAGACGGAGTCAGGCATGACGCCGTAAGGTGATACCTGCTTCGCTGGCTCTAGCCGCTCCCTCCGTGGCATGGGAGAGAAGCCGCATAGAAGTGTTGGATATCGACTTTAGAGTGGTCATTTGTGCCAAGAAGGTTTGTCCTCGGCCGACATGGACTCCGGGGGTGACCCAGCATACTCTTTGATTAGGTCCCGCTGAAGCCGAATTCCGTGTGCCAAGTAGTTCAGCGCCCTTACAGAGAAGGTGGCTGAAGCGAACATCTGCTTTCCAATGCGGGCCATCATCCGCGACTCCTTGTCTGGAGGATGTAACGAGGAACTTTCCTGCACCAGTTCCTTCTTGGTGGCAGCCGCCACCACCATGGCATCTACTGGGGCACCTTTGCTCCACGTTGTCCTGTCTGTCGAGGGGCTAAGGATTTTATCTGTTCTCCTGGGTATTGGCTCTACAGTGTCCGGCTCCTTCCACGCCCTGGTAGTTATAAGGTCTACCAGGGGGTCAGCCGGAGGGGACACCCAAGAGGTAGATGGGCCTGCGTCAAATGCCTCCAGAAACACAGACTCATCCGAGGAGGCTTTTGGGCTGACCACCCCCCTCTAATGCGCAGCATCTCCATGATGTCTCCAAAGAAGATGTCCTCGGGGGGTGACCTGGGGGAACCTTCCCCTTCCTCCAAGTCAGTGTCTTCCGTGAGGGACTCGGGGGAGTCCAAGTGCCTCCTTTTACACTTTCGTTTGTGAGGGACCTCCTCGGGGGGGCTGTCCGAGGAGGGCTCACCAACCAGGTCCTGTTCCTCTAGGGGAACCATCTGGGACGTAGACGCAGGCTGTCCCTGGGGTCGGATGATGGAGGACAGGCCCATCTGCGAGGGAATGGCGGGTGGATCCGTAGCATGAGCCTGGGGCCTTGAATCCCTCAAAAGGACCCTCTCCATGACGTCGAAGGCCAAGGGAGAACTGCTCTCCCTGAGATCCGAGAGCAGCCCCCTTGGATCCGACGTGTGGATTGTGCCGGAGTCGACGTGATCGGACCTGAAAGAGAAGTGCGCTCCGACCACATCAGAGCCGAAGACACACTAACCCCTCCGGATCCGAGGCTCGGCTCACGGCCCCGAGAGCTCAGATCCGAAAAAGGACCCGACAAACTCGAGGGTAGAGCCGGCGAAGTAGCGATTACTATCAGTGCTGACACCCCGGCTCCGACGCTACCCGGATCCGATGGCTCCGAATCCCGATAGTGGATCAAAGAAGGAGCAATGGGGGGCAAAGAAGGGGGCCGAGCTCCCCCTGGAGGGGGGTAGGAAAGAGCACTCCCATCTGCATTTGGGCCTGGAGAAAGTGACGCATCATCCGGTCCATGTCCCTGCCTGAAAGGCTCCTAGTGGATCTAGAAGAAGCCACCGAGGCTGGCCGGGAAGGCCGCCTTTTGAGACCTCGAAGGTGACCGGGTCTCCTCCTCCGGCGAGAAATGTGGAGAACGAAACCGAGAGGGGAAGACCCGGAGACCTTTAGGGGAGAACCGAGCTACTTAGCCGGCAGGGCCGAGGGGGCAGAATCGGACCGCCGCTTGTGGCTCCTATGCCTCTCCCTGTCACGCTCCTTGTCGCTTTTGTCTCTCTTCTTGGAGTCCCTCTCTCCCTGGGCCACAGTGGGAGTTTGAGTCCCGGCCAGGGGAGCAGGAACAGTCGGCAGAACAGCCGCGGCTGGTGCCACTGAGGGAGAGGAGGACGAAGCAGAATCTGCGGGCAAAAGGCCCACAAGGGTTAACTTGGTCCTCCTGTTCCTCAAAGCCCAGGGGTTAAAGGGCGCACAAATTTGGCAGCCTGATGACAGATGGACCACCCCCAGGCAAATAATGCACTGAGTGTGACCATCGGCTGGGGACAGCTTATGGCCACACTCAGAGCATTTAGAAAATATGGCCTTAGGGCCTTCAGCCATAATAACACACACACACACACCTTCACACACAGATAAAGGGAAGGGAACTACAACTGACCGACTACTATATAAAAAAATGTTATTAAGTACACTAAGGGTCGGAAGGAAACACACACACACACAATTTTTGAAGAAAATAAATAGAGAATAAAACCCTCTAATTTACTCACAAACCGCCAGGAGCTCATTACTCGTGTTTCAAGAAGCCGCGGCAAATGAGATCTGAGGACTGGAGGGAGGTAGCAGGGTATTATGGGTAAGGGGAGGAGCTTGGAGCTCGGATCTCTAGCTTGGAAAGTTGCCGGCTCAGATCCGGATCAGATCCGATATACCACAGGTTGCTGCTCAAATGAAGTTAACTACTTCAGATTAAAGGTTTTTAATACAATAAAGTGCAGTGTGAGTTCAACTTTGCCTTATTGCCTTCGTGGTTACTAGTGTTTGATGTCACTTCAACAGTGACAATCATCTCGAGGCAAAGTTTACACCACTGGGTGGCTAGCCCTACCGTGCTAGTTCATCAGTACCACTCACTCTCACTCACACTCGTTCCTAGGGCCAATTTTGAGTGTACAATCCACCTGCTGCTTGTCTTTGGAGTGTGGGAGGAAAATGGAGCACCCAGAGAAAACCCACGAGACCGCAGGTAAGACATGCAGACACCGCACAGAAGGCACCCTAGTCGAGAATCGAACTGGAGAACCTCTTGCTGTGAGGAGACAACATTAACCGCTGCACCACTTTGGCCACACCTGCCACAAACAAAAGACACTGTCATTAGAGACCTAGGAACCTGTGTGGAATAATAAACTCTCCTCTGATCATTACATAAACACTGTGAGCCTTCTACCTCACACAATTGATTACTAAGGGCACTTCTTCTCAGTTTAAAGAGACATCCTTCCCTGCTACTTATTCCTCATTAGCTCATCCTAGAATACAAATTACCTTCAGTGTGTACATGTCCAAACAGCTAACCCAGCTTGAAAAATCAAAGCTCTGCCGAATGAAAATAACCCTGGATGAGGTCCCTATTTTACTCAAAGTATCTAACAGCCCTACCTCTTCTTTCCCATCTCCTCCAGGACATTCTATACCTAGCTTACAAAACTGTAAACAATCCAGTCCTACTTGATCTACTACATATTTTAAGTCAAAGTTTGACAGTTTTTAAGACTGCCATTAAGCAATCATGATTGCTTATTGACAGTAGCGTGGGGGAGGAGGGAGTGCATCAGTGGGTGTGTTGCCAAGGGTACTAAATTTCCATATTACAGCTCTGACCCTTGACACAGCGAAGGCCATAGCCTCTTGCACCTTGACCCAATTGAAAGGTATCCCTGGATGGGATGCTGATACTGATCATGGCAGATGCAATGCCTCTCTGACTGCCCTTAAATACCTGGTGCTATGACAAAATCCATTCCAGAAGTTCAAGCAACATACTGCAAAGACTAGTACAGAAATCTTTGCATAGTAAAGTGCACCAAATATTCTCCAGGCTTCTAATCAGAAAATACGTTTTATGACTCCTGGAGGTGTTACCCTGGACTGCTATCTGATTTTTAAGTCCTTGCCTTAGATTCTGTCATTCAGTGATTTTAGTTTTAAATAAAGAGGGATATTTTGCACTAAATCTTCCTTACAAAACATATTCTTACAAGCTGCTGAATAAATCTGGATGATGGGACACTTTGCAACAATGAGACCTCTGATTTGGCATCTTGAAGCACAGGCAGATTTTATCTGGATGGCTGACTCTCAACCAACTGCACAGTTAAGTACAGGGATCCAATGCCGTCACAATGGTTATTATACTTTCAGTCTGTCTAAAAGAACAGGAAGACCACAGGCACAACCTCCTTTTCCGCTGAAGAACCACTCATTTCCAGAACAATTCCTGTTGCTTTCAGGATTCCAATATTTTTTCAATTTTCTATGAACTCACTGACTGCTATAGACTGCTATGTTTTGAAGAGATCTGCTTGCCACTGCATGTTGCTCAGAGTTACTAAATGACTCTAAAGACTGTAGAACAGAACTGTTAGTGCCCACAGCTAACAGGACATGAGTAAGGCAACCACCGATCATTATCTCCTGTACAACTGCAGTTTCAAAAATCACTAACCAATGGGTGGTAACCATTTGTTTACAAAACATAAAATTACCTTGCAGCAACTGTTAGGTTCACAAGTGTATTTCTGTAAAATATAATTACCTTTAATTTGACTAACAACCTAAAGCACATACTTGTACAGGCGTTTCATAAATGGAATAAGGGTGTAGTCAATAAATATCTTTGTTTTTACTTCAATTCTTTCGTTTATCCTGGTCTCACGAGGACAATGGCCTCAGGGGACAGCCAAGATACATTGTGCCATATGTATGAACTGTCCAAAAAAAAAAAGTTGTGAGAGTATCACATAACAAAGTTTTGATTTATCTTGACTGACGGAAATGTATAGTATAGTCAATATCTGTGAAAAACAGTAAAGTTTTCTGCCATAAAAAGTGCTATAGAGCACAGTTCAAGGATTTTCTTTCAAATCTAACTTGACATGGCGAAATCCCTATATCATTATCTGTAGCCTATTTTTATAAAAGTAACTAAGACAGTATATCAAGCTCATGTACAGCAAAGGGTAGGCAAAGTGGTTCAGCAATGAGTGTTACTGCTCACCACCACTTGCTTTTTCAGTTTGGTTCCCTGATGGGGTGCTTTCTCTTCAGAATCTGCATGTCATCCCTTTGTCCATGCGAGTGTTTCCTCAAATGTCCTAATGGCATGCTAATAGGTAAACAGAAGATCTTCCAATATGCCCTTTGGTGTGTGGGTGTGGATGCATGTCTCTCTCTCTCTCTGTCTTAAACATGTCAATTGCCAGGATAGATTCTGGCTCTTTCGTGACCCTGAACAGGATAAAGCACACATAAGAATGGAAATGAAATGAAAGAACCCACAAAAAGCGAAAAATGGAAACAGCACACTATAATAGCCAAAATAAACTCTGTAAAGTTAGCAATCTGACTCATGAAAGTGGGAGAGAGAGAAAACAAGAGATGCAAAAACATACGTAATCCCTCTGCCACGTTTTTTTCTGATCTTTTTTCTCTTTAGTACCACAGCATCCTCAGAGTACCACCACAAACTGGGAGAACATAAACACACCAGGGCAACACTCAGGTTTGAAAAAGAATATTTACCTTACCGTGCACTTAAGGCAAGCCACAATTTAAATGCAAATAAGTGGGGGATATCCAATGTCCTATACAATTAAAAACTTCAAGAAAATCCCAGTAAAGCTAGAGTCTTCACAGTTTAATACTTTAAGTTTCCTGTACTAGAGGTCCATATGTAAATGACCGCATAAGGACATATCAGTGTTTCAACCACAAGACTTCTGAATGCCCATGGCTTTTTTTAAAGGCCAAACCCCACTAGCTGCAGACATGACATGTTTTGGCCTTTTTATTACCTTGTCACTTCATCATAAGTGTGTTGTTTGGCTATGCCTGGATTGACTGAAAAGTAAAATGTCATGGGCAATCAGAAGCCATTCTGGTATGTCCTTAAGGGGTAATCTGCATATATTTCATGACCTCCACTACAGGAGGGTTAGGGTATTATGCAGTGAAGACTAGCTTGGTTGGATCTTTCGTACAGATTTTACTGAATGATTTGTCTGTGTGACCTTTCTACCCTTAGGTTTGGATATTTCAAACAATTACAATTAAAGAGTTAGACAAATCAGGGAATAAGCTGAACAGTTTTCAAACAGCTATGATTTTGAGCCAAAGAAAAGTCTCACTGTAAGAAAAACTATCAATGCAGCAAAGGTAACCAACACGTAAGATTTCTCATGTCTATGCTTGTGCAGCTCAACCTACAGTGGCAGCTAGTGACTTCAAAGCAAGGTGTGCTGCAGGAAGCAACTGAATGGGCTAATCAGAAAAGGGCGGGGCTCTGTTACAACAGGACAATGACCATTATCTGTGATCTAACAACACATGGGGTCATTCTCTTTCTCCCACAAACTGACTACTCAACTATACAACCACTTCTTAGATGTTGGACTGCAATCAACAAAGTTGTCTGTCTTTAATGAATTGAAGCCCTAGCCAAAGGACTCCGTGAGCCACCCTGTTGCACAACAATCACCCTGGCACCCCACCCAGCTGAAGGTCTGGGGAAGAAAACATAGCATCTGGGTAAAACATAGACAAACAAAGGGTGTATGAGCAGACTACGCACAGAATGAATCACAGCCAAAACCTCAACCTGAAAACCAAGTGCTGTTAGACGGCACCTCTACTCACTGCACCGCTGTGCCAAAGATGTTGCTATCACACTCAACCTGCTCAGAACATGACAGTCACTTACTGTGAAAAATGCCAACGTTTATGATAAAAAGTGAAAACTAAAAAAAAAATGACTGGACAACTTGCTACTTTTAGATACAGTGCAATCCCTCCCCCACATACAAAGTAAATTTCATCACAATCATCACCTGTATCTATCAATTACAGCTACTTGTAAGACTTTGACTACACAACCTAGAACTTTAAAGCTGACATGATTTAATATATACATAAATAACTGCCACACAGGTATGTAATTTATCAGCTCACTGCTGTCAAAGTATAGCGTGCAAACACTGTAATGCCAATCTGCTGCCCACCAGTATACCTTTCAACCCTTAGAGCAAGAATAAAAGAGAAACCTGAAAAACAATGGGAAACAAGGGACCAAAATCAGGAACAGCAGGGATTTTTTAAACATCTTTATTGAATTATCACTTATGACACAGGCAATCATGCATTTATATAAAATATACCAAATCATATTATTGACAGATTCTCAGTTAAAAACATTATACATCACATATAATGTTCTGTACAGTCATTGTCAATTGAACAGTACATAGCTCATTCAATTCCTGCCTTCCCTTAAACCTCATGCCTCCTCCAAAACATTATTCGGCATGTATTGTTCCCACATTTCCCATTCTTTTTAATGTAATTTGCTTCCACCCTTTTCTAAAGATCACACTTCCAGGTATTTTACCCTCTGTTACTATATCCATTACTTCTAATATGGTTGCTGTTAGACTTTGATTTCCATTTTCTAGTGATTGCTTTTTTTTTTTTGGCAACCACCAGAAATAAACTCAGCAAGACTTCACTATGTCTAGGCAATTCATATCCTTTATTACAGCTCAAAAAAATAATTTCCTTAGTTGCATCAATTTGTTCACCCAGTATTTCTGACAGAGTAGTCTGTAGAGAATTTTTAAAGTGTGTCAACTAATTACACTCTCCAGAAATATGTTCCTAGTTACTTTGTTCTTCCCCATCACACCTCCAACATTTGCCAACAGACCATCCTCGGAGTACCACCACAAACAAGGGGAACATTTACACACCAGGGCAAAACCTGGATTTGAAAAAGAACACTTTTCCTTTCCTTGCACTTAAGGCAAGCGACAATTTAAATGCAAATAAGCAGCGGGTATCCAATGTCCTATACAATTAAAAACTACAAGAAAATCCCAGTCAAGATAGTCTCTTCACAGTTTAAAGTTTCCTGTACTGGAGGCCCATGGAATATATGTTTTGGGTCTGCTTAGGGTATAAAAATATCTATGCAAACACTTCCAAGCAAAAATCCTAAAACTTCTACACTTTGCATACACATATCCTCCCATTGTTTCTTTGTGAATTGCCATTTCTAACCTCCTCTGACTGATTCCTAAAGTTATTGTGCAATATTTTACATGCCCTGCTAATTATCCCCTTAATGGCAGCTACTATTCTAGATTCAACTAAATACTCTACCAATGCTGATTTTTCACTTAGAATTCCCCTATTCCTTTTCTCTTTACCTTTTCTCAGATATCAATCGTTGATAGGGAAGGCAGTCTCTGGCTTGCACTTCAAAGGTGTTCTTGGCCTCTTCCCATTCTATTAACTTTCAATTTCTAATTATTTGCTCCCGGTACCTTGATTCCTTTGCCAGCTTTCTCCACTCCAGCCCCCTCTTGCCTATTCTCTGTACCCCTAATTGCAGTCATCCTTACCAGCAATATCTCCTTTTTCCATTCCTGTGTTGGCTTAGTTATTAAATACACTCTACTACTTTATGAATATAATATCTGCATCCAAAATCCCAGTCTCTCCTTACCCCCCCCCCCCAATTCATCATTATCATCCCTTTCCACTTTGAATTATACATCTCTGCTTGTGCTATAATGAACAGCATTAACTTGAGAACACAGATTCATGTTATGTACCCTTCCATATTTAGAAAGTTGGCAGAACAGGCTTTACATTAGAATGCTTTTTTGAATGCTATTAAATCTGAAACTCAAAAGTGTGACATTACATAGAAAATACAGTTCTCACTGATATGCCTGAATAAAACACAAACATTATGAGGAACAGACCAAAATATGAGGCAAAATCTTAAACATTCCTTAAAAATGAGGGCAACTTAAAGCATCTATGCTTTCTACAAATTACATACATTAAGAGGTGCACACACACACACACACACACACACACACACACACACGACCATCAATTGCAGTCACTGGTATAACCTTGACTGTTCACTCAGAAGTATGACTGAGATCAAATGAATAAACAATCACATAACTCCCCCTTAAGGAATGCATCGTCTTAGCTCACTCCTTTCAGAATATAGCATGCAACCCACTGCACCCATGCTCCCCCCCACACACACCTTTCAACCTCTGAGCTCAAGAGTTAAGAAGAAAAAATAATGGGGGGGGTTAAAGGCCTCAATCAGAGAGAAATACCACGCTTACATATATTTAGAAAGTTGCTAGAATAGCAGGCTTTACATTGGCAGCATTATCAGTCTCCTGTAATATTCTTCTCATGCCTCAAACTAAAAGCACATTGTTGCCAAGTCTAAAACTCTAACGTCTGTCATATTTACTAAATGCCACTCTCATTGATTTGCCAAAAAACACAAACTTTACAAGGAGCACACCTAATTGTTAGTCAGAATCAGATACTTTCTGCAAAACCACTGACAGCATATATGGCATCAACATTCACACACACACACGCACACACACATACTAACACACACCTAAACTATAAAGAAAAATACTTGTCTTCTATTATGGATAACTGGCACATACAGTGCTTGTGTATATATATATATATATATATATATATATATATATATATATATATATATATATATATATATATACACACACACACACACACATATATATATGTGTATATATATATATATATATATATATATATATATATATATATATGTATATATATATATATATATATATATATATGTGTGTGTGTGTGTGTGTATTTTTTTTAAATAAGCAACTAAAACTTGCTCCTGTGTTTGAATCTGCAGAAGTAGTCAATGCAGTCTTCTTTCACTTTAAGTCATCAATCAGGTTGCCACAGTGACCGGATGCAGCCTGAGCCAACAGAAATGACTCCTCATTACAGCTTTCTGGTGTTCTAACTAGTCACCTTACTTTTGCTGTAAAATGCACATAATGCCATTCTGTTTTGAAAACAGCTCTTTTTTTCTTTTTTTTGCAATGCAGTCCGAAAAACCTCAAAACTCTGTACATGCACAATACCACGCAAAAAGTCCTGTGTTCACGAAAAGGAATGTAGCAGATAAATAAATCAAAATCACGTTATTTTTTAAGTAAATTAATAATTCATCTTATTTTTTTTTCATGGGGGGGGGGGGGGTTGCTGCACAGCAGCCAATACCACAAGCCACCCCTGCTCACCGGTATGATCAACAAATATTTTGTATTCATACTAACTGCACATCATACTATCGATCTGTACCTTTCAACACCTGCCTGCCCTCTCCCCATTCTTAAAGACTTGTATCCTTGTATCTATCATGTATATGTGTGTGTATGTATACTATTTTTATTTCCTAGCATAACACATTACACTTCTACTACTTTTGTATATGCATACTTTTTTTTTCTGCTTTTTTATTATTACATCACTGGTGTCTCCTCCTAATTCACAGTGTCCTATGTATTCCACTGTAAAATTGTATGTACATGTGTTTTTTTTTTTTTAATTACAACAATATTACTGTTTTATTCAAAATTATCTAACTCTCTGGAGAGTTTATCCCAGAGCCTCCGAAGAAAATTGGCATTTATTACCCAGTCGGACTTTCCCAGAAAACAAATGTCAGTAAATAAACGTGTTCACTCTGCAGTGTAGCACACAAGCTGTGCTCATGAAACAACAACTTCCAAGTCCCTTACTCAAATGGTGCTACAGCAGTACACTGAAGTAAATTTCAGTCTTGCAGCAAAATCAAGCAAAGCCATCTTCCTGAAGAGTGGATTTAGCTGTGCCAATATACAAAACAAATTTGGTCAAAATCAACAAATTTTATGCTAACAAAACAAAAATTAGGTCACATAACAATCAATCAGCACTCTTCTGCAAGTCATTGTAAACAAATTAAGACAATTTGTCAGCTGGACAATGATATACCATTGATAAGATTCAACTGGACAGGAGAATTTTCATTTAAATGTTTTATCTTATCATGTTACATACACAGGGGGAAGTGGGAATATCCTTGAAGGTTTACCATCTTTAAAAATCAAGTCAAAGAACTGTAACCAATGCAACTGGTTTATACAGCAATTTTATGGAGAGCTGCCATATTGGCTCACCTTCCCTGAAACTCTCCTAATGGGAAACAAATCAGACAAAGCTGACATTTTAATGTAGATGGGAGTACCAGTAATATTTTATTTCCCCATAACAATTCAACCAGAGTAAGGGATGACTCTAGCAAAAAAGATTTGATCTGATATCTCAAGGTCTAGGTGATCAACAAACAAGAGACAGTAAATGTAATCCAAAGACACTTTAATCTGGACAGTTGCTGCAGAACTGTGAATTTGCACATCTATGCCTGTATATATGAACAGATGTTTATATATCACAGACCAAGTACAGTGATTATGTGATAATCTAATCATGTTGAAAAGGCTTCCTGATAAGCACAATTTACTCAGGCTCTCTGACATCTGTAAGAACAAGTTTTCTTTGTAATACCGAACGCCATAGCACCAAATAAAATAGATCCTCCCATCTGTAATAGCAAAACACAGAACTGTTATTATCTGATAATTACACACATTAGCCAAAGTTCAGATATAACCACAAAATCCATTACAGCAAAAATTAATTCTTCCAGCTGTATACCAGTTGTCATCAATTACACCTTCCCTGTACCTGTTGAAAGTGTGTATACACAACACAAACACTTCCTTATGCCACAATGTACAAAAATTCTATACAACTGCATTACCTGCTTAATTGTTGTAATCAGGAGGCTGATTTAGGTCACAAGCCTCTTATTCAAACGGGAAGCACACAGAAGTGTAATTCATTTGCGTACAAGGTCACAGTGAAGTCATGAATGTGTAAAAATAATTCAACACCACAGCTCTTGGTTTGTAGCTGGGGATTTATCCACTATGCTACACTGTTACCTACTTTACTACTTATTTTAAATGTTACGAAAAATCATGTGAACAACTATTTCCTGGTATGGCCAGGTTTAAAAGGAAGAGTAACGTACAACAATATGAAACAAAAGTAAAACACGTGACAAAACTAAATTGCAAAAGTGAACAAATTAGAAAGTTATGGTACCACGACAGGTGATCCTGGCTTGGGAATGAACTCAAGAGCACTGGCAGACAAACTGGGAGGGAGCAAGGATAGATTAAATAACCTGTGATCTGCTCCTAATTATGGCATTACTGTATGCATGGCAATGGAGGGATTAACAAGGAAAAGATCCTCCTGATCAAATTGTAGGTGCTGCACGGACTTTATCACTAGCATGGTTAGGCTTGTGCAGGTTAGGGTTCAGAGAAAGAGATACTCTTGAAACTGCACCAGAGAATGGACAAAGAGGACAGAAGATTTGGCATGAGAAGCACCTTTACCACTAAGGATGACATCTCAGCTGTACAAACTCCTACAAAACAGCATGAACCTTTTAGACTACATGAAGGTACCCAGCCTGCAGGAGCAGCTAAAAAACTGAAACAACACAGTATTTTTTGCATAAAGCTGCAGTAACACTAGTCGGTGAGGTTTGCAAAGCTAGTTAAAAAAATAATATACAACACCATAAAATCTTCAGAATGCTGCAGACAGTGTTTGCTTGTGCTCAGGACGGTCTACAGTCTGAGTTTAGGTAGAATGCATGGTTTTAGAATCCATGCTGACTGAGGGATTTCACAGCTATACAACAGTGTGTCTCCACCCCCTGCTCAAATGCAGGTTGTGTTATTGTGTTAGATATTTGGCTGAACTCAGGCTGAACCCAGAGGTGTATCATTTCAGCACACTCTTAACAACTGTGCTATGATCACCTGCCTCCTGGCAAAACGGGTTCAAAGCAAGTTTGATACCTTGCACACACCTCTGCTAATAAAGATCAAGTTACCAGCTTCAGCATGGAGAGTGACATCTGGTTTCAGCTTAATCTTTGACAGCTTCCTGTCTAGTGAAAATGCACACAGGTGGCACTCTTATTGGGGGTAAGGAGCGGCTTATCCAAGTGACTAGAGTACAGAACTGCGAACACAGAGTTCTTGGCATGAATTCCAAATATATTACCTATGACAGCTGAAATGTCTGCAGCATTTCTGATCTCTTTAGCAATTAGGTGTGTATACTATTCAATAAACTATCACCCTCTAGGCTGTGTAACTAGAAGGCTGGCTAAAATAATGCAAAAAAGGTAGTCTAAAAGCTATGAAACCTTATCACTCAGTGTTTATACTACTACAAATGAGAAAGTAGACAGGATGCAACCATTTACGGTGACACTGCAACATGCAATAAAATCCTAAGAATACAGGATTACTTGAACAACACTGCTGGAAACTAGTTATCTTTAAGTTACAGAGTGTGCAGCTGTTACCTACATACTTGGTTAACAACAGAAACAAAAATGCTAAGGGTGAAACTGCAGCATGGGTGACTTTTTGGCAGTCTCTACTTGTCCTAACACTGCAGTAAAGACACAAAGATAAAGCACCTATTGCATTTTCTGGATATCAACCAGAGCTACACATCTCCTTAGGCCAAAGAGATGGGTTGGGGGTGAGGTGTTCTATACTTTGTACGTGTTGCCAATATGAAATATATATGACATTATCTAGTCACTTGGATAAACAGCTCCTTAACCCTAATGTTAAATTCTCAAGCAATTTAAAGATCATTCAGTTACATCTGTTATCTGTACCTGGTAGATATGGTAGGTTTGCACATGGTGCTGTACAGTATTTGAACAGGATGACACCAATAAATGCTATTACAGAAGAGAACTACAGCCATGTCCAACGCATCTCATAGTTATGGAATACTCCTGTGCAAGCTTAAAGGGCAACTGTTTAGATTAGGACTCATCATCTTAGTTCACATAGGTATGGTCGAGGAATGGGCAGTGCTATCTTGCTGTTTAAATGTGGTAGTTCTGCTTTGAGGCTTAACCCTTTAGTTAACTGATGGTTCCTGTTAGTGACAGCCCAGACAATGTCTCTTGACTGCACATAATTTTGCTGGATGTCCCAAGCCTGCCTGTTTTTGCTCTATCTCTCATTCAGTTTTTGATTCTCTGGTAGATCACTGGACACTAATGCCAGAAATTAGAGATTTATGCTTCTATTTAGAAGAAAGCTTGTTGTTCTCGGTATACAGTCCTCATTCTGTGCCTCTCAACTTCTTTGCTAGAGAATTCAGGGCACTGATGAAGGCTATGTAATTTTGTACAGCCGAAACCAGTCTGTTTTGTCTTCTTTTTCACTTTTATACTATGCTTTTCAGCTAGTTTTTGATTAAATACTGAATGCTACAGTATGCTGGCTTCCCTATGTCTACTATTGCTATTTGGTTTTTGGAGCCGTGCAGTTGCTGTACTTGCAGGGGCTGTATTCTTTTATAATTCGGGGCAAAGCCAAAAATTTTTGATTATGTGGTAAATTAAAAGTCAGTAATTCCAGGAATAAGAGTTTAACATAAGCTGCATGCTAATTCAAACAGAGCAACTGTCTCTCAGTCCACATCACACTGGGATGGCACTTAATACTGTGCATCCTGGTGTGCCATAACTGTGCATCCTGGTGTGCCATAATCTACACAATCACTGCTAAAAGGTATAACTTTTGTGAGAGCCTGTTGTCTTATTTTATAACTACCTAAATGCAAAATCTTACAGCTACACAGGTAAATTCTCCCCACAGCTTCCTTCAGTATCACTAATGGAGTGCCCATTTACTTGTTTGGCACCTTGCACTTTTCTGTCTTTATCAGCTTCAACCAGATCAGCATTATTTCTCTGCAATGTAATGCAGGTGTTCTACTTACTCTCCCTTTATTACTAACATAAGTAAATGACTTATGATTTCATAAAAGACATCTGTGATGATAAATGCCTGATTTTCCAACTCATGCCCACACTATCAATTTACCTAAGACAAAGGCAATGTTGGAACTAGGCCCCAGCTCACAGCCTTGATTCATACAGGCTGTTAGTTGCATTTAAGTTCATAAATGGAGATATTCCATCTCTTTGGCATAACCCTAGAGCTTCACCCAAGTGTTAAGTTACATCTTGATATATGACTACAGCAAATTCATAAATAGCTTGTAGCCTGCTGAAAAAATATTTAAAGTATACAAATGTTTATTTGTGTAAAGAAAAACTCATCAAAGCAGAAAAGCATATAAATACAGTTAGCAAACACAAAATAAGAAGTTATGTACCTACCATAACGTTCCATGTTAGTTGTCTTCTCTCGCCTTCTTTCTTGCTTGATGGGTTCGGAGCCGATCCCTCGGCTCCGACTCGGCACTTGCTAAGCTCGAGAGTCACTTTTACCAGCTCGAGGCAGCCCCATATCCCATGATGCAAGGCGGTAAGTACCCAGATCTCGTTTGATGACAAAGGGCAATAGCACCAAGCATAACATACTTCCCAAAGGAAGAAAGAAAACTTACAGATGGAAGAAGGACCAGATCTGAATGGTCTTCAGCATAACAGTTTCTTATAACAAGGTCTGTCCAGGCCAGGGGGAAGGAGGGAGGGTCGCAAGAAAGAAGGCGAGAAGACAACTAACATGGAACGTTATGGTAGGTACATAACTTCTTAATGTTAAGTTGTCAATCTCGCCTTCATTCTTGCTTGATGGGACCGCGTCCCTAGCACCTCTATCCTGGGTGGCTCAATGGAACAAACTCTTGAGGACTGTAGAGCCAAAACTGGCTCTGTCCCTGGAGGCCAAGTCCAATTTGTAATGGGAAACAAAAGTGTGAGGAGTGGCCCAAGTGGCGCTGCACAAATAGTGTCTAAAGGAAGTCTAGCTTGAAAAGCTGTAGAAGTAGCTAAGCTCCTAGTTGAATGTGCTTTAGGTTTTGAGCACAGCTGTTTTCCCCTGAGCAGATAAATTTCAGAGATGACCGAAGAAAGCCATCTAGACAAAGTCACTTTAGAAACAGGAAGGCCTTTTTATTATCCGCATAGGAAACAAAAAGTTGATCAGATTTTCTAAATTTTTTGTTCTGTCCAAATAATATCTAAGTTGACGGTGGACATCAAGATAATGTAGCTTTTGTTCAGCTCTATCTGAATAGTTAGGGAAAAATACAGGAGATCAATGGATTCATTCAAATTGTTCTTTGAACCGCCCTTACGCAAAAAGGTTCGGTTCGTTCTCAAAGATACTCTGCCTTTGTGAAAACCAAATAGGGGTCGAACCGAAAGAGCATGAAGTTCAGACACCCTCCTGGCCGATGTAATAGCCACTAGCAATAAAGTTTTCCAAGAAAGATATTTCAGGGAACAAGAAGCAGCTGGCTCGAAGGGGAAGAATCAAGGATGTCAGCACTAAATTTAGATCCCACTGAGGAGGAGGATTCCTGATTGGAGGCTTTAGTAGGAAAATTCCTTTCAAGAAGGCCCTGCAGAGCCTATGGGACATAATATTATGATCTGCTATCCCGACATGAAAATTGGAAATAGCAGCCAATTGAACTCTGACTGTGGAAGAAGAGGAGCCTGCATGAAAAATCTCTGCTAAGAAGTCCAGGACTGACTGAACAGGTAAAGTAAAAGGATCAATATTCTTGGCCTTAGCCCAATAAGAGAAACGTTTCCATTTGCTTGTATAAATCCTCCTGGTAGAGGATTTTAGCGAAGCTACTATGATGTCTCTAACTGGGTTAGAGATCAAAGGAAGCCTGGCTAAGGAAGGAAGTGGAGCAACCATGCTGTGAGGTTGAGAGAAGGGATTGACCGGTGCAGCTGACCCGATTGGTGAATCAGAAGATCTGGCACTGGGTCCAGATGCCACGGCTGCACCAAAAGGTGATGATGGAGGAACGGAACCAAACTTGTCGAGGCCAGTAAGGGGCAATGAGAATCAATTTGGCTCTCAAAACGGTAGCTTTCTGGATAACCTGAGGGATCAGAGAAAATGGAGGGAAGGCATAAAGAAGTCCCTGGGGCCAATCCTGGGTCAGAGCGTCTCTGGCCGGATGGCCTGATAGAGGGAAGAGGCAGAAGAAGTCTGGACATTTGCTGTTTTGGGGAGTAGCAAAAAGATCGCAACATGGACGACCCCATTCCAGAAAAATCTCTTCCGCTATAGATTGCTTGAGAGACCACTCGTGAGGCATGAGAATAGCTCTGCTCAATCTGTCCGCTACAATGTTGGTTTTCCCAGGGATATGCGTTGCTACCAGAAACCGATGAGAGGAGATCGCCCATTGCCATAGTCTGAGCGCTTCTCGACACAAGGGGTAGGACTTGGTTCCGCCCTGTTTGTTGATATACCAAACTACAGACATGTTGTCTGTGTGGACTGCAATTGTCCCTACGGGAAGAAAGTCGCTGAGGGCTTGCAACGTTAAAAGCACTGCTCTCATCTCCAGGACATTTATGTGCAGATGGTACTTGAACGGCTGCCACGTCCCATGAACCATCCTGCCCTGATAATGACCCCCCCACCCGATCAGGGAGGCATCCGTGGTGACAGTGGCTATCGGGGATGGGGGTACAAAGTACCTGCCTTGGTGAACCTGAGGAGATGTGATCCACCAAGCAAGATGCTCTTTGCATGTCTGTGTCACCAGAATCTGGTGACGCATTGGAAGTTGTTGGTATGACCATTGTGTGAACAGCATCCACTGAAGAAGGCGCATGTAGAATCGAGCCAGGGGAAGAAGAGTAATGGCCGCAGCCATGAGACCTAATACCTTTAGAACCATTCTGGCCTGTACTTTCTTGTTGGCCAGAATGATCCTGACATGACTCAAAATGTCTGAAACTCTTTGATCAGTAAGGGTAGCTGACATCCGAACAGTGTTTAAATTTGCGCCTATGAAGGTAATAGACTGGCAGGGCGATAAGGATGACTTTTCGAAGTTGATCGAGATGCCCAAATGAGAACAAAGGTTTATTGTGTAATCCCTGGCTTGTATAAGCTGATGCCTGGTGGTGGCTGACAGGAGCCAGTCGTCGAGATACGGAAACACCTGGAATCCTTGACGTCTCAGGTGAGCCGTGACCACTGCCATGCATTTGGTGAACACTCTGGGGGCTGTAGTGAGACCAAAGGGCAGGGCTCTGAACTGGAAATGACTGGACCCCAGCCGAAGCGGAGAAATCTCCTGGAGCGCCTGTGAATTTTGATGTGATAGTACGCATCCTGAAGATCTATTGAGCACATCCAGTTGTCCTTCTGTAAGAAGGGCAGAATTGACTGAAGAGTGACCATTCGAATCTTGTCTTCCTGACAGACTTGTTGAGTCTGCTGAGATCCAATATTGGTCTCCAGTCTCCCGTCTTTTGGGGACCAAAAGAACCTTGAGTAGATTCCGGCTCTGAATGGTCTGTTGTAAGTGGCTGAATGGCTCTTTTTGCAGTAGTTTTGAGACTTCTAACTCTGCAATTTCCCTTAGACCGGGTGGTACATCTGGAAGGGAATTTGAGGGAAGGGACTTTCCTCGAAAGGAATTATGTAACCCTTGGATATGATCGACTGTACCCATCTGTCTTGAGTGAGGGAATGCCAGGCTTCTGGGTACAGTGATAATCTTCCCGACTGCCTCCAAGGAGGGACAGCCGGGCAACATCTCAGGGATGCTGAAAGGGCTTGTCAGAGAGGCTCTCTGTTTCCCTGGTTTTCGGACCCCTCTGCCTCTAGAGCGCGCCTGTTGTTGTTACCCCTCTGCCTCTAGGGGTAAATTGACCACGTGAATCCGGCGTGACTCCTTGGGATTTACGGAACCACATTTTCCCACCTTTCTGTCCTTTGGGATAAGGTCTAGAAGGGGTGGAAAACGGACTCCTACAGCAGAAAGAGTCTTGCCGTCCTGTTCGCACCTGGTCAAAGTTTCCTTCACCTGAGGGCCAAACAAAGCTGACCCATCAAAGGGAGAATTTGTGAAGGACGCCTTAAAGGGATCCAGAAAATCACATAGCCGCATCCAGGATTGGCGCCTAAGAGCCACACCTGTACCTGCGGCTCTACTCGCTCCATCAGCAGCATAAGATATTAGCCGCATGGAGGAGTTTGCAATGGAATTAAGGGTTCCTAGCTGCGAAGCAATTTTTCTTGAGCCCCTGCAGCTGTAGGATCCTGTACTACTTCACCCAGCTCCTTAAGGATATCCCTCTGGAGTCTGGTGAAGTGACATAGGTAATTCAGCGAACGATAGCAAAGGTCGCTGAGGAAAACATCCGCCACCGTACCTATCCATGGTGCTAGAGTCCTTATTAGGAGGATGGACAGGCACGGAAGGATCTGCAAGTTCCTTCTTGGTGGCCGCAGCCACCACCATGGCATCAGCGGGGACACCCTTAGTGAGGAATTGCTTGTCACACGGGGCAGTGATAAATTTTGAAGGCCTCCTAGGGACTGGCTCTACAGAGTCAGGAGCTGCCCACGCCTTCGTGCAATAACCTGCATAAGGGGGTCGAAGGCGGAGACACCCAGGAGGTGGAGGGCCGAGATCCAAACGCCTCTAGGTATACTGACTCATCCTCAGAGGGATTGTTGGTGGGCCAGTTTCCCTCTGTTTAAGGAGTTCTAGGATGTCTGAGAAGGAGACATCCTCAGAGGGGATCTAGGGGATCCCTCTGACTCATCAAAGTCAGTATCCAAGTGACAGACTCGGGGAGTCTACATGTTTCCTCTTACAAGTCCTCTTCCTAGGAGGATCTCCCGAAACATCAGGAGAATCCTCGGAAGAGGGGAAATTCCCAATGGGGAAACCTGAGGCGGAGGATCTCTGGGTCCTGTAGCAAGAGAAGTGGCAGAGATGTCAACAGGTACTATAGAGGGAGGAGCTACGGAACAGACTGTTGACTGATACCAGTGGCCAGCACACTCTTCATCACCTCGAATGCTCCCCTCCCAGGCAGGTCCGAGAGAACCCGTTCAAGAACTAGGAACCCAGGGACCACCGAAGGGAAGTCTCCGAGGCAGATGTCGCAGCCGAGCTCACCAAGGCCGAGGCTCCAAGGGAAGAGCGGGTTCGGACAAGGGTCCGATGCCACTCACCCCTCGGAGGAGACCATGGAAGCCCGACCACCGAATCCCTCTAAGGAAGGTCTCAAGAGGAGATAAGAGTAGAGGCTGAAGGAACAGAAGGGGTATCCGTCCTCCAGCCGTAGCAGTAACCATTCTCAAGACTCCAACTCAAGCTCTGGGGTAGAGTTGAAGGAGGAACTGTAACGGGTGTGGACCAACAGTCGCCTGTTGAGACGGACTATGTAACATTTGGGCCAGTACCTGTGACTTAAGTAATCTGCTGACCACTCTCTAGGTCATGGTCTGAAAGTCTGGATGACCTTGAAGATCGGTTCCGATGGCTCCGTTCGAAGGAGAGGTGAAGCCGAGCCGAAAGTATCGGCTCCAAGGAAGGAGACCTCGACCTCTTCCTGGAATGAGCCATCGGAACCGACATTATAGATCCTGTCGGAGCCAAGACTTATCGGAGCCGACAGGAAGCTCACGCATCGGCTCCAGCCGAGCCGATACAGCCACAAAAGTAACGGTGTCGGCCGATCGGAGCCGACACCGATGCCTGTGCCACATGGTGGTCGGAACCGATCGGAGCCGACACCGGTGGTCGATGCAGAATCGGCACCGATAGCCATCGGTGCCGAAGGCTTTGTTAGGCCAGAATCGGCTCCAGCCGAGCCGATCTCGACTCGAACGAAGTCGGAGCCGAGGCCGCAGGCTTAGACACAGAAGCCTGGGCCTTGGAAGATTTGGCTGATTTTGATGGAGCCGACTTAGCCGGAGAGCCCTCCGGCTTAAGAAGGCCCCTAAGTATCAGCTTGTTACGTCTTTCCTGCAGGACTCTCTGGCTGAAGGAATGACAAATAGCACAGGAGTCCTGCAGGTGAAGAGGCCCCAGGCAATACAGGCAAGAAGTGTGACCGTCTGTCAGAGACATCTTCTGACAGCACGAGTCACACTTCTTAAAACCTGAGACCCTCTCCTTTGACATGGTGCTTCACAAAACACACACACACACCAGTCAAAAAATTAAATTAAATAAAATACCAAAAAGGTATTCCTATAAAACAAACACACACACACCCTAACAGGGAGGGGATGGGATGGGTAAAGTTTGACTAAAAAAAATTAGAAGAGACAGGGATTTTCTGTCAGAAAATCTATATAATTAACTTATAACTAACAATTAAAGGTTTTTTTACAAAAAGGGGCTTAAATATCAAAAAAGTGAATCACTTACCAGGAGCTGGTAAAAGGAGGACCTCATAAGCGAAGCGGCAAACGAGATCTGGGTACTTACCGCCTTGCATCATGGGATATGGGGCTGCCTCGAGCTGGTAAAAGTGACTCTCGAGCTTAGCAAGTGCCGAGTCGGAGCCGAGGGATCGGCTCCGAACCCATCAAGCAAGAATGAAGGCGAGATTGACAACTTAACATCAAAAGTTTAGAATAAATATACAAACATAAAAATAATTACTGATTTCCTGAGGGGCTACAAACAAACCACCCTAAAAAGATGGTACTATATGTATTTCCTAAAGGAGTGACAAAAAACAACTAAAATAACACTAAAAGCAAATAAATGACAAAAAAGTAGAACAGAACAAATGAATTTTAATAAATATTAATAGATAAGACCACAGACTGAGTGCTTTCATCTTACAAACTTAAAGACTTCATCAGAGTGATAGTCTGCTACAAAAAAATCATTAAATACATACACTACATCACATTTAAAACAGTAGAATAAATCATGATGTCACTCAAGTACCAGATGAAAACTCATCACCATTTTATGATTGCTTAATATTAAGCACAATTAAATGAATTGCATGCAACAAAGAAATTATAAAAAATTGCATATGTTTATAATGCAGTAGTTATCATCCTAGAGCTGCTTTCAACTTTAAAGCACTAGAAAACAACATTGAATCACTGATAACTGGAGCAACTACTGCATTAAGTGCAAGTTTCAAGGAGAGTTCCTTGAACTCAAGTTGCGTTTCTCAATCCCCACCAAAATTTGCCACAACAACCCTATCAATACTTAAAAATAAAAACTTCTTATGATTAAGCAATTCATCGTATGTCTAAATAAAACATTGGTGGTTCAAATTTTCTTTATATCGTATACATGTTCACAAATCCTAGCCTTAAGTTTTATTACCGTTTTCCCTATACAGAAGGTGATACAAGAGTTGCAGGTAACCAAGTAAACGACAGAGGTGGCATTACAGTTGCTTCTTCCTGGACATGGAATTGTTCTATCAAAGTTCTTAACCATAGGGACCCTCACTTATTATCTACACATTTTGCAGGTCCCATATTTACATAAAGACCGATTACTCTGATTTTATACCACTAGTGGGTAATTCTAACAAAGTCTTAATATCTTTTACCTTTGAATACACTATCACTGGGGTGGTTCCTAGGATTTTGTTTTACATCTTCTGAAAAAACAATATCCCAGTTCAGCTTCACAATGTTAACATATGCAAAAACATCTTTGCTGAATGGTACAGTAAAAATGGGGGCAGATGAATCAAACCCAGTACTATTAATCTTACATGCAGTTGTTTCCTCTATGATATGTGTTACATTTGATTTAATTCCTAAAATAGGAGAAAATCTGTCATGATGATGCTGCGTCACTTCCACTCGAATGTTCCTAAGTAAATGGATGGGGTAATCTCATTCAATAAACATACCAATTAATAGATACATCTCTTTTTCAAAGTTATCATCATCAGAAATTAAACCATTTGTACTTTTACTACTGACTTCTTTTGGTGGAAGGAGTGATAACTATTGAAATGAAGACGTGTTGGAGAAAGTCTCCTTTCTATATACTATAGCTGATACACAACAATGGTTGGCTAGGTCCTTCTTTAAGCTAATATCAAGATAAAAAGAAGTTATGTACTCACCATAACGTTCCATCTGAGTAGTTGTACTTCATTTGTCTTCAACCTGTGGGAATACAGATCCGTATCGGATCCAAGCCTGCAAAAATTACTAGCAGCAGCTCAGAGCTCCAGACTCCTCCTCCTACCCATAATACACCTCCACTGCCTTCCATCCCCAGATCGAGTTTGCAGAACTTATACTTAGAACCTCACCTGATAACATACTTGTGACCTTACTACAGCCCGTAGGCTGAACATGCGCCAAGGTCCAGGGGAAGGAGGGAGGGACGGTTGAAGACAAATGAAGTACAACTACTCAGATGGAATGTTATGGTGAGTACATAACTTCTTTATCTGAAGTAGTTTACTTCATTTGGTCTTCAACCTGTGGGACAGAGTCCCCAGCTACTAAACTCCTGGGAGGTCCTCATGGAAGGATAATCCGGAGCACTGCAGTGCCAAAGGATGCTCTTCTTCTAGATGTCAAAATCAATTTGTAAGGGGAAATAAACGTACGAGATGAGGACCAAGTAGCTGCAGAGCAAATGTCATCCAAAGACACCCTAGACCAGAAAGCTGCAGACGTAGCCATGGACCTAGTGGAATGAGCTTTAATCTGACCTGGAAGAGACATGCCTTTGTCCTTACAGACCTGCAGGATGCATGAATAAATCCATCTAGCTACAGTGACCTTGGAAATAGGTTTGCCTAAAAAGGGTCTATAGAACGAAACAAACAATTGATCAGACCTACGAAAAATTTTTGTCCTGTATAAATAGAATCGTAACTGTCTATGAACATCCAACATGTGTAGTTTATATTCTATCCTGTTGGTAAAATTGGGAAAGAACACAGGCAAATTTACAGTCTAATTGACATTGACTGATGACGCCACCTTAGGAAGAAAAGATGGGTTGATTCGAGGGAAACTCTATCCTTATGAAAAATCATGCACAGGAATTTTATGGACAAAGCCTGTGGTTCCGAAACTTTTTTAGCAGAGGCAATTGCTACCAGAAAAGCTGTTTTCCATGATACAAATTTTAGATCTGCAGTTGCGGCAGGCTCGAAAGCCGGAGCGAACAGAGCTTGGAGAACCATAGAAAGGTCCCACGGGGGGACAGGATCTTTGACCATGAAAATGAGAACTGGCAGCCGACTGAAATTTGACAGTAGAAGGACTAGCTCCATGCTGGAAAATATCAGCAAGAAAATGAAGAATGGCAGAAATAGGAGCTGTAAAAGGATTTAAACTCCTCTGAGAGGTCCAGAAAGAAAAACGTTTCCATTTGCTGCGATAAACCTTTCTGGTAGAAGACTTATGAGAAGCTACCAAAATAGACTCAACTGAGGAGGAAAGTCCAGGAGTCTTAGCAATCAAGGGAACTGGAGCAGCCAAGCCGTCAGCTTCAAGCTGTCCAGACTCGGATGAGGCACCCCCGATGGGAGTGAAATCAGATCCTGAATGGGATCATACCTGGCGAGGCCAGAATGGGGCAATGAGGATCAACTTGCTCCCCAGTCGACAAGCTTTCTGCAGAAACCTCGGGATGAGAGGAACTGGCAGGTAAGCATACAGAAGACCGGGAGGCCAAATGTGAACTAGAGAATCTCTGGAGGACTCCACCGGCGGGGTGTTCAGAGCGAAAAACCTGCTGCACTTCATGTTGGAAGGAGATGCGAAGAGATCACAGCAAGGTTGACCCCACTCGCTAAAAATCTGTTCCGCTACTGATAGATTCAGAAACCACTCATAAGGCATCAGAATGGTCCATCTTAGCCTGTCCGCTAGAATGGTGGACCATCCCGGAATGTGTGTTGTGATGAGAAAACGACTGGTGGAGATAGCCCATTCCCACACTCTCATGGCCTTGCGACAAAGAGGATAAGATCTGGTCCCTCCCTGTCTGTTGATAAACCAGACTATTGACATGTTGTCTGATTGAATGACAATCGTCCCAAGAGGAAGAAAGGCATGAAGGGCCTGCAACGCCCTCATCTCTAGGACACTGATATGTAAGCTGGTCTCTAAGGGGGACCACAGGCCTTGGACTGTCCTGCCCGAACAATGCCCCCCATCCGAGTTGGGAGGCATCCATGGTCACTGTGGTTTGGGCCGGGGCTGGAACAAAGAATCGTCCCTCCAAAATGTCCGGACAGCTCATCCACCATATGAGGGATGACCGACACACGTCACTCAGGTGGATAGGATAGGTTAGTGATAAATCCAACAGGGACCACTGAAGAATCCGCATGTGTAGCCGAGCACATGGAAGGTGAGTTATAGTCGCCATCGAGCCTAGAGCCCTCAACACTGATTCCGCTGTCGGGAGGCGAGAATGGTAAATTAGGGAGACATGCATCCTGAGGTTTTGAACTTTCTCCGAGGTCAGGAACACTTTGCACTGTAGTGTGTCTATCCTGGCACCAATGTAATCTATCACCTGTACAGGCTCTAGTAGAGACTTGACTGTGTTGATTGTGATACCCAAACTCAGGGCAAGTGTCAGAAAGTAATCCCTGGTTTGGGAAAGTAGACGCCTGGTGGGAGCAGTGAGGAGCCAATCCTCCAGGTACGGATAGACCTGAATCCCCTGAAGTCTCAGGTGAGCCGCTACAACTGCCATCACTTTGGTAAACACCCTGGGAGCTGTGGTGAGACCAAAGGATAGGGCTCGAAACTGATAATGACTGGCCCCTAGCCAGAAGCGGAGGAACCTCCTGGAGCTTCTCTGTATTTTTATGTGATAGTAAGCATTCTGGAGATCTAACGAGCACATCCAGTCGCTCTCTTGCAGGTACGGCATGATGGACTGTAGTGTGACCATCCGGAACTTTTCTTTGGCAACTGGCAGGTTCAGGGCAGAGAGGTCCAGGATGGGTCTTAAGTCTCCCCTTTTCTTTGGCACCAAAAAGAACCTGGAGTAGAAGCCCGATACAGACTGATCTGGGGGGATGGCTTCAATGGCTCGTATTCCTAGCAGCTTGGAAATGTCCTGTGCTGCTGCCTCCCTTTGCGTGGGGGGAATATCCGGGAGGTGTTTGGGAGGTATGGGGAAACCCATGAAGGGGATAGAATATCCTCTGGATATGATTTGAAGCACCCAGCGGTCCGTTGTTATGGACTCCCATGCCGCTGGGTGCAAGGACAATCGTTCCCCGACTGCCTCCAGAATAGAGCAGTCAAGTAAACCCTCAGGGTTGCTGCCCGGGTCTGTTGGAGAATGGTTCTTGAGACCCAAAGTTTCGCAGACCCCCCCCCCCTTCAGCTTCTGGGCCAGTGCCCATTCTGTCCCCCTCTGCCTCTAGGGGAAGAACAGCCCCGAGTGTCCCGGGAATACTGACACTTTCGGAACCACATCTTCTTTTTACCCTCCCTGGTTCCAGGAAAAAGACCTTTGAGGGCTAGAGAAGTGGATCCCGATGGCAGACAGGGTCTTCCCGTTCTTCTCACTCTGGACTAGTGTCTCCGTGACAGTCTTACCAAAAAGAGTCGAGCCGTCATAAGGGGCATTAGCAAAGGACGCCTTAAAGGGTTCGGTGAATTGAAAAAACCTGAGCCAGGTGTTACACCTCATGGACATGCCAGACCCAGCCGCCCTATCCACTCCTTCTGTGGCATGGGAGAGGAGTCGCATGAACGTATTTGAGACTGCTCTTAGAGTGGCCATTTTTGCGGAGAACAAAGCCTTGTCCTCCTGCAACAAGGACTTGGGTGGAGACTCCTCCAGCTCCTTCACTAGGTCACGTTGCAGTCTCGTGACATGGGCCAATAGTTCAGCGCTCTTATTGAAAAGGTAGATGAAGCATACACCCACTTCCCTAAGTGGTCCATCATCCATGACTCTCGGTCAGGAGGGTGGACCGAGGTACTTTCCTGAGATAGTTCCTTCTTTGTGGCTGCTGCTATCACTACGGCGTCCACTGGCAAGCCCTTGTTCCAGGAAGGCCTGTCAATAGGGGGACTCAGAAACTTATCGGGGCCCTTGGGGATCAGCTCCATGGTATCTGGTTCCTTCCACGCCCGCAAGGTGATCAAATCCATTAAAGGATCTGTGGGAGGGGACACCCAAGACATAGAAGGGCCCATGCCAAAAGCCTCCAGAAACACAGACTCATCAGAGGAGGGCTTGGGGGTAGACCAAACTCCCAGCTGGTGCAGGATCTCCATGATGTCTCCAAAGGAGACATCGTCGGGAGGTGATCTTGGGCAGCCCTCCTCATCATCTAAATCTGTGTCCTCGGTTAGGGACTCGGAGGAGTCCAAGTGTCTCCACTAGAAACAGAGCCGGACCCGAAGTGGACGGAGCTCCGAGGGAGGGAACCTGGTCCGACAACGTCAGAGCTGATGGAAAAGGTTCCACTCCCTTGGATCCGACACACAGGCTTCTGCTCTGAGAGTGGTCGGATCCGAGATGCTCCAGGCAGCTGTCAGCATCGAGGACAGAAGGGCCGTCGGTGCCGACCCACTGACCAAGGCCGACCTCGGATCTGAGAACTCCGAAGCCATAGGCCGGATCAGGGAAGGAGAAATGGGCTGAAAAAAGGGAAGGGAGGGGGGACTGGCAAGACCCCCATCTGGATTTGTGTATGGATAAATCGCCTCATCATCTTATCCAGATCCATGTCTGATAAAGAATGGGTTGACTAAGACGAGGCTACAGACTCCGACTTGGCCGGTCAGGGAACCAAGGCATGGGAGACTGAATGTGCCTCCTCCAGCTCTGGGGAGAAACTCGGAGACTGGAGCCGAGGGGAGTCACGGGTCCGTGCAGACTTTCTCTGAGGACGAGAGGTCCGGGGACTGCTTCCTCTTTTCCTTTATCTTCAACTCTTTCTCCCGCTCTCTACCTCTCCTCTGCTCCACTACCACAGACTTAGATGCAGGAGTTTGAGTCCCAGCCTGGGAGGGAGGGGAAGCCAGAGGGAGAGAAGCGGGAGAGGCAGCCACAGCAGCCGCTGTGACTGAAGCCGAAGACGAGGAAGGAGGATCAGTGGCAGGCAGAAGATCTTTGAGAGCCAACTTGGCCTTTCTATCCTTCAAATCTCAGGGATTGAACCCCGCACAAATGAAGCACTCCACATTAAGTTGGGCCACACCTAAGCACAACACACACACACAGAGTGTGGCCATCTGCTGGGGAGAGCTGATGGCCATACTCTGTGCAGAGGTTGAAGATAAGCTTTTCAGCCATACTATCAAACAAGAAGCCTTAAAAAAAGAAAGAGACAGACCAAAAACTTTCTTTCTTTAGACTAATAACACACCCAATCACCACATTAGACTGACTAAGGGGGGGGGGGCACCACAGACAACTACTCTAAATGAACTACAACTATAAACCTACACTCGACGCCAAAGCAATGGGAGGGGAGAAAGGGTACCTATACTAACCTGAAACAGCTAAAAGTAACAGAAATTTTAGAAAAACTTACAATCAGAATCACCCTGCTAGCTGGAGCTCTAGAGACACGATGTTTTACAGATCGTGGCAAATGAGATCTGGGGATGGAAGCCAGTGGAGGTGTATTATGGGTAAGGGGAGGAGTCTGGAGCTCAGAGCTGATGCTAGTAATTTTTGCCGGCTCAGATCCGATACGGATCTGTATTCCCACAGGTTGAAGACCAAATGAAGTAAACTACTTCAGATTTAATATTATTCAAACCAATAGTATATGTAAACCTCAAGAAAGGTGTAGAGTTTTGCCAAGGTAAAACGATTCCCATTGTTCAATATTTCCTTTCCACAAAATTAGCATGGCATCAAGGAACCTGTAATACCCATGAACTAAATAAAGAAAATGGGGAGTGAATACTGTCTATCTCCCACATTGTTAGTACAGTATTGGCTTATAAGGAGGCACATGCGGCCCCAATTGCAACTCCTGAAATTTGATGGTAGTATTCCTCTTCAAAAAATACACAGCTGTTATTTAGCTTTAAATCAAGCAGGGTAGATACTAAACGCACTTCTAGAGTTGTCAAAGTGGAATGATTAGATAAGAACTTGTGAAACCACTCAATGCCTGTATCCTGAGGGAATACTAAAAAGAGGTCCAACACATCAACTGTAATAAAAATAACTTCCTCATCAAATTCTAACAAATTACGACAATGGTGCCAAATCTGGAACCGTAATAGGAGTCAACATCAGAGATGGCATTGAGGGAGAAGACACAGAGCCTGGTGCCAAAGTTGTCTGCGCCAAAGGCGCCGGAGAAGCTCGGTGTCTACTCGGTTCCATAATGGACGGGGATGTAGGAACCGAGTGACTCTGTTTCTCCTTGTGTTTCTTGGTCTTAGGAGGTGGCGAGACCTCCATCCCAGAGAGAGCCTCCGAAAAAGGTGTTTTTATTAAACCTTTCAAAATCAGTTTGTTTTTGCGCTCGGCTAGAGTGTGATTACTGAAACGAGAGCAGATGTCACATGAAGCATTTATATGGTCCATGCCCAAACAATAAATGCACCGAGCATGACCGTCTGAGTTGGGCATCTTACGCACACACTTATCGCACTGTTTAAACCCCAATTTAGCTTTGTCTGACATAATGTACACTGACAAAAAACTATCAAGAAAGGAAACAAGTGAAAAGAGAAAGGTTTTTTTTTTTGTAAGATATATAGAAGGTGAGAGAAGAGTACCAACAATGGTATCTAGAAATACCATAAGTGGTAAAAAAGAGGGCCTACCAAAGGTAGGAGATAGGGACAGTACCAACAATGGTAACTATCAAAGGGAGAGAGTAGGAAGTAGAAGCAGATTACAGGTGAGAGAAGAAATTAGCGAGATTGACTAAAAAAGGCAAAGTTTTGATAGAAACTAGACAAAAAACACAAACTTTACACTTAGCTTTGAGAGAGAAGGCTGGCATGTCTGACGAGGAGCACTGCAAACGAGATCTGGAGAGACTATGAGAGGGGTATTACGGGTAGGTCTTACCTGAGAGTTTTTGGCTGGCGCAAGCTTGGAAACGGCAGTGCTGGTTCCTAGGACAGGAACCGAAGTCCTACCAGTAAGGAATGAATAAAGATTTACAACATCAGATTTACTTATTTTATTTTTATTTTTTTATTTTATTTTATAATTGTTAACGGGGAAAGTCCGAACTGGAACGAGCCAATTTTCAGTGGAAGCCCGGGGAGAAATGCTCCAGACACGTCTTTATAACTTGGGAGGAAACCAGAGCACCCGGAGGAAAACCCACACGAACGCTGGGAGGACATGCAGACTCCACACAGAAGACACCCCAGCCGAGAATCGAACTGCAGAACCTCTTGCTGTGAGGCGAAAATGTTACCGCTGCACCACTGTGCCATCCATTTAGAGATGGTCTCCTTTGACACAGGTTACCATTACCCTCACAAGACTTGAAGATCTGATCAGGGTTTCTGAACGTTTTAGTTCTGTTAAGATAACATCTGAGTTGACTGTAGACATTCAGAATATGGAGGATCTTTTCTCCCTTATTTTTAGGTTCTGGAAAGACGACAGGGATATGAATAGTTTGCTCAAATTAACTTGGATACCAGTTTAGGAGAAAAGGAAGGATTAGTTCTTAAGGAAACACTATCTTTGTGCAAAATGAGGTAAGGTTGACCCACTATGCAAGCCTACAATTCAGATACTCTTCTTGAAGAAGTCAGAGCAGTCAGCAAAACTGTTTTCTATGTTACGAATCTTTAACCAGCCTGATGAGCTAGTTCAAATGGAGCAAGAGTTAATTTTTCTAAAACAAAAGTTAAGATCCAAAGGAGAAGCCACCTGTTTTCAAGAAGGCCTGGAATGTAATACCCCTTAGAAAATATATGGACATTAGAATGCATTGAAAGCAGAGAATCCAACGGCAGATATCCTGAAATGGCTGACAAGTGTGCTTTGAGAAGAGTAAGAAAGACCAGAGGAGGATGGAAAAATAACACAAATTCTGTAGAACCAGAGAAATACTAGCCCTAAAATGGTCCTGATTTTTGACTTGGCACCAACTTCATTTCTTAATACAGGATTTCCTGGTAGCAGGTTTTCTGCTCAAGCAAGTCCAGTCTGTGAGGAAACTTGTAATTGCCCTTGGCCATTTCCAAAAAAGGGAGAACCAATGTTGCATTGGCCAGAAGGGAAGCACCACAATGATCTTTGAAGAGTCCTTCTAAATCTTCAGAATGACCCTGGATATCAGTGTAAAGGGTGGAAAAGCATAGGGAAACATTCACCTCCAATACAATGAGAATGCATCTGTTTTTTAGGCCTTCTTGCTTAGAGTCCTGAAGCAGAAGTCTGCCAGTTGACTGTTGTGAATGGAGGTGAATAGATCTGTCTGAGATGTTCCTCACAGCCTTATCGATTCCTGGAAGACCCTGTGATTCAGTTTCCATTTCTTAACATATGTCCAGTTTCTGCTCAGGTTGTCTGCCACAAACATTTGTTCTAACAACGGGATGTGGGAAGAAATATCCAAGGAATTGTTATGGCTAGGCTTGTATAGGCCCTAGGGCCGATAGCCTAGTACCAAACTATGTAAGATGCCTGTAGAGTGAGACTGCACCAAAATCCTGTATCCAGTGCTACCATGGCTAGTCAGCACAAAGGGTAAGACCTGGTTCCTCCCTGTTTGTTTACAAATCAAATAACTGTGGTGTTCTCTGTAACCACTTGCAATGGTCCTGGGACTGACAAAAAGTTGAGAGCATTTTTTTGCCAACATCTTTTTAACATTTATGTGGTTTGGTCTGTCTTGTTTGCTCCAAGGACTCAGCATCTATACTCTCATAGGCACTGTTCCCAAGCAAAGTCAGTCCGAGGTGTCTGTAGTTACAGAAGGTGATTGAACTGGAAGGGAAAATCGGAGACCTGGATTTTGATAAAACTGGTCTATCCAACAAATAAGTTCCCTTTCCCAAATCCCCAAAACAGGAATCTGTAATGTGAGGGGATGTTAATATTGGACCATATTGATTTTAGATACCACTGCATCTTTCTTATGTGAGTCTGCCTACAGGAATCATGAGAATCAGGGATGCCATGAATCACAGTATTGTAAGAAAGTCCCTTTCTGAGGCCTAGGTTTGAGTGGAAAAATTCACAAAAAGATCTACTTTTTGCCTGTTGGCGATAAGCTGTTTGAACTGAGGTATTTATCAGACATCCCTGTGAGAAGGAGTCAAGCAAGATTTTTTTAAGCTCCTCTTGAAACCCCAGTCTACAAACGGCGTCTCTCACTCAGTGAGAAATTCCTGATACTTTGAAAAAGACTCTGTAAATACAAATAAGTCATTTAAATAATGACAATGGGAAAATGGGAATACCTTACAGTCTGTAGTAGGTTCTCACTGGAGCTAGACACTTTTTGAATACCTCTGACACAGTAGATAACACAAAGTGTAATGCAGGGAACTGAAAGTATGATCCAGACAGACAAAACCTTAAGAAACATTTGAAATCTGGTGCTACAGGAATGTGATCATAAACATCATTTAAATCTAGGCTCACTAAAAAATAAATAAATGGGCATGAGAGGTAGCAGGTCATGAAGGGATAGCATTTTTAACTTTGTAACTTTCACAAACTGATTTAGAAAGGAAAGATCTAAAGTTGGTTTCCATGAAGCCTTTTTCTTTCTTTCTTTGGTGTCAGAAATATTCTTGAATAAAAACCTTCCCCTTTTTGAAAAACAGGAACTGATTCGATCACCCCTTGAGTTAGAAAATGCTAATTGACAAGAGAGAAAAAAAGAAGGGAGATATTCCCACTGGCATCCATACCCTGATGAATGACTCTCAGAACCAACTTGTCTGAGACTATCTGTTGTCAAAAAAGACAAATGGTAAGACAGACTTTGGAGGAGAATTAAAGATTTATCAGGGTGGGGAAGGGGGCATTCTGTATAGACATTCAGACCTGTTACACTGTCCTTGTTTCTGGGGGCTCCCCTTTTCTTTTTGGACCCCCTTACCATTAATTTTTAAAAGTCTTCTTACTTGTAACTTGCTCTGTCTGCTTATTTTGCTTTTTATAAAATGGTGCAGAGGTAGTTGTAAATAATTTGACAAATATGGATAAGGAAGGCTGAAAATTTTGAGAAACTCATTGATTCATCTTTCCTCTCTCATCACACTTTTTAAAAGCCACTGAATTAAACCATCCAAAGGGAACCTCTGTCTAAGAAAGAACTCAAAAATTCAGCTTTTACATCTTCAGGAAGTTTTTCTATATGCGACCAAGCAAACCTTCCTATAACAGTTCCAGTAGCAGTAGCTCTGGAAATGGCATTAGTTGAATCATAAGTACAGTTCAAACAGTGCTTAGTCACTTGAGGCATAGAAGTACTAACATTACACAATGATATGATGGCTTTTCCTCAAACGAGGGAAAAGAAGCTATAATGTACCTCATATTCTCAAAAGAAGTAAACAGAAACTTTAACATGTGGGCTTGACAATTAAGAATTCTAAAAAAGTGTTGCAGAAGAATACACTTTTTCACCAAGTCTTTCAAAGGATTTCACATACTTGTCAGAGGAGGGACAGATTAGCATTTACTACATGTTTAGCTGCTGCAGGATTTACCTAAGAAATCACTGCTGGATCTGATCTGGTGTTAGAAAATAAAAATCCATAAAACAGAGGAACTTTATACAATCTATTTGCTTCTTTAGATGCAACAGACTGGCAGTCAGGCAAATTACAGGCTGTAATAAAAGACATTCTCCAATGCTGGAAGAAAGTACATTTGTGTAAAATCTTACTATAACTGTAGAGGTCCTCTTCACTGTTGCAGTACTGTTCATAGTAGTGAACTTCTGCCAAGGATAGCCCAACGTCTGGCCAGTATACCAAAGCCTGCATGGGCTGTATGTCACACGTTTGCTCCCTGTATAGGATGTAGAGCAAAAAGGTGATATGCAGATGCAGTTACCCAGAATTGAACTGCCCCAGAAGAGAACAGTCTCCATAGGACAAAAAATGGCTATGCACATCCAGAAGGAGAAAATGCACAGGGAAAAGACCCTCAGCTAGGAGGGGGACCAAAACAAAATCCAAAAGAAAAAAGGAGCTTTGGAGGGAAGGAGTGAATACTGCAACAGTGAAGAGGACATCCACTGCTATGGTAAGATTTTACACAACTGTACTATGTCCTTCTATATCGCTGTTGCAGTATTCTTCACAGTAGGAAGAGTATAAAAGCTCAAGAAAAGGATTGGGATGTAGAAGGCTGGGAAGAGCTGTTAACAAACCCATTCAGAATGGCTCAAGCAAAACTTCCTCTGGCCATAGAAACCATATCCAATTTGTCTTGCTTAGTAAAGACATGCAGTGAAGACCAAGTAACAGCTTTAAGGATGGAAATGGCATCCAACCCCTTGAAGAAAGCACCAGAAAAGGCAACAGCCCAAGTGGAGTGAGCTCTAACAGAAGTAGACAGACATTTGCCATGAAAAGAACAAAAGAAAATAGCCTTAGATATCCATGAGGAGGTGGTTTACTCAGAAACAGCTAAACTCAATGTCCTGGGGTGAAAAGAAAAAAACTGGTCAGACTTACAAATGGAATTAGTTTTATCCAAATAATACCTGAACTATCTGTGCAAATCCAAGGTATACAGGACTCTCTCACTAGCAGATTGAGGAGAAGGAAAAAAGGAAGGGGCTTGGAACTGCATGATTCAAAGACAACACATTGACCACCTTGGACATAAAGGGGGGATAGTAAAGATTAGTAAAGAGGGACACCATGAACCTGTGAAAAAACAAAAAAAAAGGAGGGATGGCTATAAGGGCCTGGAGCTCAGAAACCCTCAGAGCAGAAGTAAGAGCAAGTAATAAGACAGTCTTCTAAGTACAGTGATGCAGAGAAGCTGTACCTGCTGGCTCAAAAGGAGCCAGGGACAATTTTTCTAAAGCAAAATTAAGGTCCCAAGGAGGAGGAGCAGGCTTCTTTGGGAGCCTAGGATGCAGGACGGCTTTAAGAAATTGTTTGACCTCAAAGTGAGTAGCCAAAGGAGGACTCAAGAACAGGCAGACAGAAAAAGACAAATGACCCTTTACAGAAGAATAGGCCAAGCCAGACTGGAGCAACTCACACACACAGGAGAGAATCAGAGGGACCCTCACTGAAAAAGGATTCTGGTTATAAACATGTCACCAGAAAGAAAAAGTCTTTCATTTGAACATACAAGACTTTCTGGTTGCAAGTTTTCTTGCCTCCTGTAAAACCCTGAGCACGTCCTCACAAAAGAGGTGCCTAAAAGGAATCAAAACCCCATCATCCACAGTGTCAGTTGAAGAGTGGACAAGTGAGGTTGGATCAATAACCCCTCATCTTCTGTGAGGAGGTCCAACAGGCAAGGTAACTTGTGAAGACTGCCCCTTGGCAGATGCATTAAGACACAGAATCAGTGCTGTCTTGGCCAAAAGATTTTTGGGGAGTCCAGCTGAATCTTCTGCAGGACTCTTGTAAGCAGAGGAATGGGGGAAGGTATAGAAAAACATCCCCTTCCAAGGGAAAGAAAGGGCACCTGTCTTCCACGCCAGATGGCATGGCACTCTGGAACAGAAAAGAGGGCGTTGCCTGTTTAGAGGGGAGGCAAGGAAGATCTACCTAAGGAATACCCCATCGATGGACTATGTCCAGAAACATGTCTCTGTGAAGCATCCATTTGTGAGCCTGTGTTTTGGACCTGCTCAAGGCATCTGCCACTAGACTGTACTCTGAGGAAATATACACCACCTGAAGAGTTAAGTGATAACTGAGAGTCTGATCCCAGTCCTAAAGAGCAAACTTACAAAGAAGGTAAGACTTTGTGCCCTCTTGCTTGCTGACATACCACATCACTGTGGTGTTGTCCATGTAAACCTTCAAAGGGCCTGGAGACAGCATGGGGTGAAAAGCCTGAAGGGTCAGAATCTGAGCTCTAATCTCTCTGATGCCGATATGATCTGCTTTTTGATGCAGGACGCCAAAGACCTTGAACTTTCAGATGACCACAGGAAGCCCCCTACCCCACATCTGAAGTGTTGGTAGTTCTTGAGAAGGAACAGAAACCTGAAAGGGTAGGCATGGGTGGATGCAAAGTTGTTGAATCTACCACTCAAATTCTCACTTTAAACAGGGAAGGAGAGGCACCCTGAAATCTAGAGGGTGGTTATGCTGAAGCCAAACTGACATGAGGTAGCATTGAAGCTTCCACATATGCAGTCTGGCAGGACAGAGCATTTGAATAGAACAGCCTGTGAATCCCAGGGCTTGAAGAAACTCTCTGGCTGGAATAGAAGGCAGAGGAAGAAGAGACTGACAGAAAGCTGCCAAGGACAGAACTTTTGGAGGTGGAAGAGAGGCCAGCATTGGCACTGTTTGAATCCTGCAACTTAGATACACATGATCCTGAGAGGGAGTCAGGACAGACTTTTGAAAGTTGACAGTGAACCCCAGTCTTTGGAAGAGAGATATGGTGAACTCCAGATCATGTAACAGACAACTAGGAGAAGGCACCTGACGCAACAGGTTATCTGCATAAGGAAAAATCTGAATGCCTTGGAGCCTGCAAAAGGCAATCACAGGAGCTAGGCATTTTGTGAATACCCTTGGGGCACTAGAGAGGCCAAAGGGCAAAACAGAGAACTAAATGACAGGAAGAAACAGAAAAACAGAAAAAGCTTCCTGATAAGAGGGTGAATAGGAATATGAAGGTAAGCATCCTTCAGACACTAGGATACCAGAAAAGGCTGGTGTAGAACAAGAGGAAACAACAGGGCCTGAAGAGTAAGCATCCGAAAAGAAGACACCTTGAGAAAGGTGTTGAGCAAGGAGAGATCCAGAATAAGTCTCCAAGTACACTCCTTTTTAGGGACCAAGAACATCCTGGAGTAAAATCCCTTTCTTACCTGTGAAGGACGGGTAGATTGAATAGTTCCCTGGTCCATCAGGGACCCAAGGACCTCTGAGTAATGATGAAGTTGTTCCAGAAGAGGTTGGGGAATCCCAGAAAAAGGAGATAGAGACTTCTACACCAAGAAGTACCCCTGATGGATGACAGAATCCAAGATTCTAAGGTGATGATATACCAGTTTGGAAGACAGAAGGACAGCTAAAAGGACAAGGGAACCTGGGCGAGGAGTGAAAGGGACAGGCTTGTCAGAAAAAGGAGGCTACTGAGCCACAGGAGCCTAAGGAGACTTAGCAGGAGGATCTTCCCCACCACCCTTCCTGCCTTTGGTGGCCTGACGAGGCTGCCTGTGAACAAAAGAAGACCTAGTAGGACAGTTCCTCTGGAACTTACAGAAAAGGTACACAAAAATATATTTAAGATCCTGCAAAGCTTTACTCGTACATTTTTCCTGAAGAGACAAACATATCAGAGGCAGCAGTCCCAAAGAGATTTTTATTATCAAAAGGAGCATCCAGCAACTTGGCCTTAATATCTTCAGGTAAAGACTTGTAGGCAAAGCCAAGAATAATGCTCATAACAGACCCAAAAGCAGCCACCCTGGAAGATGCATCAGCAGCATCACAGCTAGACTTGATAAAGTGACAAACAACCAGAGGGGTAGAACCCAAAACAGACACAGCAGAAGATTTTGCCTCAGATTCAGGGAGGTCGGAAATAATCTGACAAGCCTGGGCAAGTAATGCCAGAGCATATCTGGTAATGTGGGTCTAGTAATTGATGGCACAAAAGGCCAAAGCAGAAGCAGTATAAACAAATCTCTTGTAAAACATTCTTACCAATTCCTTCCCTTGCCTTACTATCCTTACCTGAAGGCAGATGCTTGGAAGAGGGCAAAAGTTTAGAAGGCTTGTCAGAGAAGTCTGACACCACAGCAGGGTCAGAAAAAGGACACTTAAATAAGAACTGACTAACTTTAGTAACCTTAAACAACCCATCAGGATTCTTTGGCGCAGGAGGCTGGGAATCAGGAGACTTAGAAGCAGCTATAAAGGTGTACAACAAAGCAGCCAGCACAGGAGGTACTGCAGAAGGTTTAGGAGCGTCCACTTGAAGCAGCTCGTAATACCTTTTTTGGATATCAGACACCTGAGAAGATTCCCACTTAAAGTATTCCATCATTCTAGCTATAGTGTCTCCAAAAGATAATTCCTCAAACAGAGACTCAGGACTCACAGACTCTTCTAAAACCATAAGTTAAAGGCGAAGGTATCTGGGAAGAGTAGGACAGGGACCCATCATCAGACTCTGTATCCTCATCAGAGGAATCAGGTTCCCTAGCCTGTTTAGGAGTAGTAGAAGTCCAAGGGGTAGCAGGCACAGAAGCCCCATGGAGAGGCTTCAGGGACATTGAGACATTAAAAAAGCCCTTAGGGTATACAGGACTATGTTTAGTCTTCTGCTTTCTCCTGATAGGGATATCAGCTCTTACAAGCACTGAAGATTCCGACCCTTGACAAGATTCAATACGAGTACCTGGAACCTCTTCCCTGACCAGAATCTGCCAAATCCCTTGAGAACCTTCTGAGATAATCAATCACAGTTCTCCCTCTATGTCAGGATCAGGCGGACCTACAAAGTCTCAGATGATATGTGAAAGGAAGGATCCATGTTGGCCTCCAACAGGGTTGTGTCAGAGGAATCTGATGTAGACACCAGACAGCCTATAGAACTATCAAATGGTTCTAGAGAAACTTCCAGTGGAGGCTGGACAGCCAAAGCATCTGACTGAGATTTTTTGGCCTTCTTCTTGCTTAACAGTACCTCGGGGTTAGAAGATCCTGCCATGCTACCTTTGGCTAACAGTTTAAGAATCTGGTTTTCAAGACAGATGGCCAGGTAAGACAAACAGCTTCTAAGATCCATAGGCGCAAACGCTTTACAAATGATACAGGATGTATGGTCGTGAGAAGGACCCAGACCAAAAAAAAAACTGTTCCTGACAAGCCTTATGGGGGATCTGTCTCCCACACTGACATTTTCCTTTCCTAGATGACATGAAAAAGAAGTTATGCACCTACCATAACGTTCCATGATAGTTGTCCATCTTGCCTTCCTTCTTGCTGTTTGGGTTCGGAGCCGAGGCCTATTTCTATAGCTCGAGAGCTATTTACTGGCTCGAGGCTAACCCTTATCCCAAAATGCCCAGCATCAACTACCCAGATCTCATTTGTGATAGCACACACTAGACATATAAAGTAACCAGTAATCTAAAACTGATTTACCAAAATAACAGATCAGAGTAAACTGTCATACAATTACCTGGCATATGAACCAAGAAAAAAGAAATCAGCCACTGAAACCAAAGTGAACTCCTCTCAATCCTCCAGGAAGGAGGGGGTGATGCAAGAAGGATGGCGAGATGAAGGACAACTAATATGGAACGTTATGGTAGGTACATAACTTCTTTATGTTAAGTTGTCCCATCTCGCCTTCGTTCTTGCTGTTTGGGGACAGCGTTACTAGAACCTAAAGACCCCGGGTGGCTCATTGGAACAGACTCTTCAGAACAGTGGAACCAAAGGAAGCCCTGCTCCGGGAGACCGCATCCACTTTGTAATGAGAGATAAAGGTATGAGGGTTTGCCCAAGTGGCAGATGCACAAATTGAGTCTATGGGCAATTTAGACTGAAAGGCTACAGACGTGGCTAATGCTCTAGTAGAATGACCTTTTGGTTTTGCTGGTAGATGTTTATGTCTTAACTGATAAATAAAGGCAATGGTGTCAGATAACCATTTGGATAAGGTCACCTTAGAAACTGGAAGACCTTGCTTATTGTGAGCATAGGAGAGAAATAATTGGTCTGACTTTCTTAGCTCTTTGGTCCTATGGACGTAAAAACATAATTGTCTGTGCACATCCAGTTGGTGAAGACCATATTCTGCCTTGTTGCTATAATTGGGAAAGATGATGGGGAAATCGATGGATTGATTTAAATTGTTTTCAGAACAGACTTTTGGTATGAAGGGTGGGTTGGTTCTAAGAGAAACTCTATCTTTGTGAAACACCACATATGGAGGATGAACACAGAGTGCTTGGAGTTCTGAAACATGTCTAGCTGAGGTAATAGCAACCAGAAAAAGTGTTTTCCAAGAAAGAAATTTTAAGGGACATGAAGCTGCTGGTTCAAAGGGAGGCAGAATCAAAGAAGTCAAAACTAAATTGAGATCCCAAGGAGGAGGTGGATCATTCACTGGGGGTCTAAGAAGAGATGTTCCTCTCATGAAGGCTTTGCAGAGCTTATGAGACATTATGCTAGAATTAAGAATTCCAATATGAAAATTAGATATGGCTGCCAGTTGTACCCTGATGGTAGCAGCAGCCGCACCCGACTGAAAAAGCTCTGCTAGATATTCTAGCATTTGATGGACTGGGGCTGAAAAAGGGGTCTAAGTTTCTAGATTCTGCCCAGTAAGAAAATCTTTTCCATTTGCTAGCATAAGTCTTTCTCATAGTTGACTTATGCTTATGGGAGGATACAATAATATTGTGAACTGCTGGGGAGATACTTGGAAGCCTGGCTAAGGTAGGAAGTGGAGAAACCAAGCTGTGAGCTTGAGAGTCTGAAGGGATTGGTGTAACCCGCCTGACTGATGAATCAACAGATCTGGCACTGGGTCCAAAACCCAAGGTTGGTCTAGAAGGTGAAGGTGCAGGAACGGAAACCATATCTGTCGAGGCCAATAAGGGGCAATGAGGATCATTTTGCAACCATAACAATTTTGCTTTCTGTATGAGTCTTGGAATTAGGGGAAATGCATAAAGGAGTCCATGAGGCCAATCGTGGACTACAGCATCCCTGGGAGTTTGACATGGAGGAGAAAGCAGGGAGAAGTAGCTGCTGTATTTGTTGTTGAGGGGGGTGGCAAATAGATCGCAGCAAGGCTGGCCCCATTTGCAGAAGATTAGGTCTGCAACTTCCCGATTCAGAGACCACTCGTGAGGCATAAGGATAGCCCTGCTGAGCCTGTCCGCTATTACGTTGGATTTTCCAGGGATGTGCATTGCTGTCAGAAAACGTTGGGAGGAAATCACCCATTGCCATAGCCTGAGGGCTTCTCGACACAAGGGGTAGGACCTGGTCCCGCCTTGCTTGTTGATGTATCACACAACTGACATGTTGTCTGTTTGGATTGCAATAGTCCCAGAAGGAAGAGAGTCTTGAAGAGCTTGCAATGCTAGGAGCACCACTCTCATCTCTAGGACATTGATATGCAGATGGTACTCATGAGGTTGCCACATGCCTTGGACTGTCCTGCTAAAATAATGCCCCCCCCCCATCAGGGAGGCGTCCATGGTCACTGTGGCTACCGGAGGGGGTTGAATGAAAGGTCTGCCCTGAGTCACCAGTGGGGAGACCATCCACCAGGAGAGGTGTCTTTTGCATGTTTCTGTAATCAGGATCATGTGAGACATGGGTAGTTCCTGGCAGGACCACTGTGTGAAGAGAAGCCACTGAAGGACTTTCATGTGGTAACGCGCTAATAGTACAAAAAGAATGGCAGCTGCCATGGAGCCTAGAACTTGCAGGACATGTCTGACTTGGACCTTTCTGTTCTGCATTAGGAATGACACTTGCTGGCGAATAGAGAAAACTCTTTCCTGAGGTAACCTTGCAAATATCTGTTTTGTGTTTAATTCTGCTCCTATATATGTAACAGATTGACAGGGCAACAAGGCAGATTTTTTGAAATTTACTGTAATGCCTAGTTGGGTGCAGGGTGATACTGTATAATCCTGTGCCTCTAAGAGTTGATGCCTGGTGGTAGCAGTTAGGAGCCAGTCGTCTAGATAGGGAAACACCTGGAATCCTTGACATCTCAGGTGAGCCGTGACTACTGCCATGCATTTGGTGAACACCCTGAGGACTGTGGTGAGACCAAAGGGCAGAGCTCTGAACTGATAATGACAGGCCCCTACCCGGAAGCGAAAAAATCTCCTGGAGCGTCTGTCCATTTTGATATGGTAGTACGCATCCTGAAAACCTATGGAGCACATCCAGTTGTCTTAACCCAGAAAGGGGAGAATAGACTGCAGTATTACCATCTGGAACTTTTCTTTTTGTACAGATTTGTTCAATCCGCTGAGATCCAGTATTGATCTCCAGTCCACTGTCTTTTTTGGTACTAAAAAGAATCTGGAGTAAGTTCCAGATCCTAGTTGGTCTGCGGGGACTTCCTGAATGGCTCTTTTTTCTAGCAGTTTTGAAACTTGAAAAACTGCTTGATCCTTTAGATTGGGTGGGACATCTGGGATGGACTTTTTTGACTTTAGAGGGGGTTGATGAAAGGGGATTTTGTAACCTCCGGATATGATAGATAGTACCCATTTGTCTCTTGTTATATTTTGCCAGGCTTTTGGGTACTGGGAAAGTCTTCCCCTGGCTGCCTCCAGAGGTGATTTTAAGGTCCCCCTCTGCCACCAGGGTGGTGTCTGCCATTGTTGTTGTTTCCCCTTCTGCGCCTGGGGGAAAAAAAATCACCATGTGTGTCAGGCAAGGGTCCCTGGGACTTCCGAAACCACATCTTTCCACCCTTCTGATCTTTGGGATAAGGTCTTTTAGGAGTGGAAAAACGGACTCCCATGGCAGAGAGTGTCTTGCCTTCCTGCTCACACCTGGTAAGCGTGTCTTTCACCTGACGCCCAAAAAGTGAGGAGCCATCAAAGGGAGCATTTGTAAAGGACGCCCAAAAGGGTTCCACAAATTGACACAGCCACAGACAAGCATGTCTCCTGAGAGCCACTCCTGTACCTGCGGCTCTGCTCGCTCCATGGGCTGCATAGGAAATCAGCCCCATGGAGGAGTTGACTATAGAATTAAAAGTCGCAAGCTGGGAAGCTATTTTGGCTGATGCTCCCTCAGCTGTAAGATCTTGTAGGGTATCTCCAAGCTCTTTTAGGAGATCCCTTTGAAGTTGTGTAAAATGAGAGAGATAATTCAGGGACCTCATTGAGAAGGTCGCTGAGGAAAACATTCACTTCCCATATCTGTCCATCATCGTAGACTCTTTGTTTGGTGGATGGACAGACGAAGAATTTCTGCTAACTCTTTCTTGGTGGCTGCTGCTACCACCATGGCATCAACTGGCACACCTTTAGAGAGAAATTGTTTGTCCTGGGGGGCTGTTATGAACTTATTTGGTCTCCTTGGAGTAGGTTCCACAGAATCCGGAGCTGACCAAGCCTTTCGAGCCACTACAGACATGAGTGGATCGAAAAGTGGAGACACCCAGGAGATGGAGGGTCGGGAACCGAATGCCTCCAGGTATACAGACTCGTCCTCGGTAGGGGCTAGGGAAGACCAGCCACCCATCTGCCTAAGCATTTCAAGGATGTCCAAAAAAGAAACATCTTCATAGGGGGACCTGGGGGACCCTTTCGATTCATCCAGGTCTGTATCTGAGGTGACAGACTAAGGTTAGTCTAAGTGATTCCTCTTGCACTTCTTCTTCCGAGGAGGCTCATCTGAGTAATCAGGGGAGGCCTCGGAAGAAGAGGGGTCACCCAATGGGGTGTTCTGGGGCATAGGTTCCCTACACGTCTGGGCAGGAGGAGGAGCAGAGGTTGGCACAGGCACCACAAGAGAAGGAGCCAATGGGGCTGATAGTAGGCCTGCTTCACGGGAGAGCACACTCTGCATGACCTCGAAGGCATCACGATCCCGAGGCAAAGAAAGCTCCGGCTCCAAAGAGATGGGAGTCCTTCTCCGCGTCGAGGGTGACGGCTCCGAGGCCGATGTGGGAGCCGAGCTCACCTGCGCCGAAGCTCCAAGAGGGAGAGCGGGGTTGGACAAGGGACCAATGCCACTTCCCCCTTTGCAGCCAACAAGAGAGCTTCGGCAACCAGATCCCTCGATGGACAGAACAATTGAGGTGATCGGAGCCGGTGTCAGAACCAAATAGGAGGTGATCAGCGCAGCTGGTTCTACTATCAGCAGGACCATGGTCTCCGGCTCCGAACTAAGTGTAGTTGGTGGAGGAATGGAGATGGAGGCAGATGGAGCCGCAATCTGCTGAGGTGGGCTGGAAAGTAATTTCGCAAGGGCCTGTGATTTAAGCAACCTGCTGACTACTCTCTCCACGTCTTGATCCGATAACCTGGAGGATCGAGAGGAGTGGGATGAAGAGCAATGACTGTGTTCACTTCCTAATAAGGGTGACTGTGGCACCGAGCGGATCGGCTCCAATGAAAGAGACCTTGCTCGCTTGTGGCTCTGAGACAGCTCCGAGGTGGAAGTTGGAGCCAAGGGAGTAGATGACTTGTCGATGCTAGTCGGCACCGACAAACTTGGTTCTTCAAGCCCAGGAATTGGTTCCGAGGATGGAGCCGACGGCATGACAGACAGAGGATTTCACTGGCTAGGAACATTTAGCCAGGGAATACTGTGGTTTCAATAATCCTCGAAGGATTAATTTGCTTTTGCGCTCCTGCAAGACCCTTGGACTAAATGCATGACAGAGCAGGAGTCCTGCAGGTGCACAGCCCCTAAACAATAAACACAGCTAGTGTGCCCATCTGTCACAGACATTTTATGACAGCATGAGTCACACTTTTTGAAGCCAGAAACTTTGGCATCTTTAGACATGTTGCACTACTATACTAAAAAACAAACAGTTTTTTTTTTTACAGTTAAGGAACAGAAAGGAGAGCCTCTAATTTAAAAGGCTGTCCTAAGGGGGGGGGGGGTGACTCTCTAATTTAAATGAGTTCAGGGGAAACAGAAGGCCTGCGAGATATGGAGCGACGGCCAACAAAGCTACAACACACACAAGAAAGGCGATAAGGGATAAAGAACTATACCTAGACAAAAGCTTGACAAATTTTAAGAATAAACAACAATTATAATCATAGAAAAAACTATACTAAGCCTGAGCCAGTAACGAAGCAACCTTGCAGCTGAAGTGGCAAATGAGATCTGGGTAGCTGACGCTGGGCATTCTGGGATAAGGGTTAACCTCGAGCCAGTAAACAGCTCTCGAGCTATAGAAGTAGGCTGAGTCGGAGTTGAGGATCGGCTCCGAACCCAAACAGCAAGAACAAAGGCGAGATGGGACAACTTAACATCAATATGTTAGCAAACAAAAACAAGACCAAAGAGAAAAGAAAAAAAAAGACCCCAATGGGGCACTTATCAGACAGCTAGGTATTCAGCACAGCAAAAGGACATTCAGACTGATGGCAGAAGATGGTGTTCGAACTGGTGACAAAGAACATCTGGGTAACTGCTTCCGTACATCACCTTTATGTCCTACGTCCTGTACAAGAAGCATACTTGTGACGTATGTTGCCTACATGATCTAAAGGCTTTGGTATACTGGCCAGGCATTGAGCTATCCTTGACAGGAGATCCCTACTATGAAGAATATTGCAACAGTGATACAGAAAAACATCAAGAGAAACTGGAGTAGGTTCAAGAAATTCTAGTGGAAATAAATAATAATATTTATTTAATGACAGCATAAGATCATTATACTACCAGTGAAAAAAACTGATTTATTCTGGATATGGTTTCCGAAAAAGAAAATCCTTCCAAGAGACTATCAGAAGAATCACTCTTCTCAGAGTCAGAATTAGAATACTGAGGAGAGAAAACAAAAGTTGGTCCCTCACAATAATTTTCTTGTTCAATGTCCTGAAAATCCTCATATAGTGATTTTTCTAATTTTTTTTTTTTGACAGACAAACCTTTCCTAGGGACATGCATCCAAATCTGGCTAAGCAGAGTGGCACTACCTGCTCTTTCCTCCAAGGCAGAGAATATTTTTTCTTCCTTTCCCCACTAAGGGCACTCCAACTGCCACACAGGACATGTCTAACCCTCAGTCCATGGTGACTGTAGGGACTACAACAGAGGGAGCCAAGGAAAAAATATGAATGGTCTGAGGAACTATAAAGAGTCACACAGCATAGTCACCTAACTTTGGCTGAGGCAATTTTCTAGCCTGCTGAAGGGACAAAAGGCAGTTTTGAATTTTTTTTGTGCATGCCTATCAGGATGAAGAATCGAGGAAAAAATGGGCTATTCCCTGATGAAGCTGAAAAAGATGCTCTAATCCAACTTTGATAGCAGTAGTCAGTGAAACAAGTAATAGAAAAAAGTTGATTTTTCCACCAAAAAAAAAAAAATTCACAGTGAAAAGCACTTTAAGGACTTACCACATCCCATAAAAGTAACTTAGCATAACGTTTAGATAGAAAAACAAGTTTTAACAGTCTTTTCCCTCAAATTATAAAGTAACACTCATAGCAAAAAGTGACACAGTCAAACAGCAGTCTATAAAAACACAACTTCCTGACTTAAAATTAGTACTTTTACTTGAAAAGATCACTTTCAGTCAGAAAACAAGATATGGAAAATGTGTTCCCTGAAGGGAACTTAACTGCCCTGCAATGGATAAAAATGATCTGACTATTCATCCTTAAAAGTCTGCAAGAAGAGTGCTCTTTGGTGACAGGAAAGTTCTGAGGGGCTTGGCATCCAAACTGCTCTTTTTTTCAGTTCTTCCTGAGCTGGTAATGGTTTGGGCAAGTGTAAGGTGCCCTTAATCTTTGAAAGCTATCCAGCTGTTATATCCTTAGCAGGATTTAACCCATACAGCTAAGGCCACTACAGCAGTGATCAAATTATGAATATTTGAAGTTTTGTTCACTTTATAGTATTCCAGATATACAGTTAAATCTGGGTAATACAACAAGACACAATACATTTTTCTTTAGATGTTCTATACTATAAAGGGCTGAACAATGAACTGAATGTTAAGTATTTAAGTACTTCATATATATTTATATTTTTGTATTTATTTGAAAAAGGAGTATTAACAAGAATGGTTACAGTCACACCTGGATACTGTTTTTGGTTGTACTTTTTAGAAATCTAGAAGGCTTTATAGCCAAAGATATAGTTTCCTCTATTTTATAAGTTCAATAAAAGTTACGTTTTAGTGAAACTCTGTGAACTACTTTTGTGTTCCTTGAACATTGGTAACATACAAGTCTGAGATGATGCTGGGCTTGTTATAACCTGAACTGGCATCAGCAAGAACAGACTAAGACAAGGAACCACAGGCATGCATTCTGTTTAAAGTTTGGAGAGGATGATCTGGCTGTAGCGATACTGCCACAAGGCAATGGGAATGCACTTCTAAGGTGGTGCTCCACTTCTGATAAAAGGTTAGTAAATCTCACCCAAAGACATGGTCACCCAAGCATCACAACCAACACCAGAGTGCATCCTGTCCCCACATGATGACTTTATTTAACCTTTAGTCTTCTGCATACTGAAAATACTACAGGTTTGATATTCACATCAGTAAAATGATAATGTACTATCACAAGGTTCCAAGTCTCATCTTGAAATAATTACCATCAAACTAAAAGGTAAAGGGACTTAGCAGCATGTTATAATCAAGACTTTAAAGAAAAACACAGACAGTATATCAGAAATACAAGGAACTACTTTAAGCAAGTAATTTAAAAATACAAACACCTATCTAGTGGATAACTTTCATTCAAGAGAACTGAGCAAATATAACAAAATATTGCAGTAAATCAACAGCACATATTAAACCATTAATATGTTCAAACTATAAAAATGAAATCATCTTGCAGAGATTAAGTCAAAACTCAAGGTGATGAATGTGGCACAAGTTCACAAAATCAGGACCTTCCAGGAGAATTTATACCATAGTAAAAGCTTTGGTCTTGAACTATATGTAATCTTCAAAACAGACCACAAATGTTCTGTATCGACTCTAAATATCAGCTTACTGTACACTGAGATCTTTTTTTTTAACAATTATAGATTACATTTTGCGCAAATTTCTGTGAAATTCAGGTAGCTTTTGTTAAACTGTTTTCCTTCAAACCTGACTAACGACATAACCTCACTAATTAATATTACTCTTATTTGAAATGTTCTAAAGTAATTTACTGCTAACTTTTTTATGGACAACCTTAGTAATCTACTAGTATTATACAGACAGGACACTATGGGCTAGATTCCAAAAGTGTTACTCTCAGTGTTATGTCTGCCCCGATTCTGAAAGACTTGTTCTCAGTGTTAAATGACTTACTTCATTGTAAGGCCTATATATAAACAGACTTGCAGACTAGGCCAGATTCCAAAAGATCTACTCTCAGTGTAAGTGGTCATTTACACTGAAAGCAAGTATTTTGGAATTGGGTCCTATGTTTACTGCCATGGGTATACTATTAATTACCTTCCCCTTTCAACGACTCAAAACTACATTGACTTAGAGATGACTCATTATGCTTTTTAAATTTTACAAAGGTAAGTTCCCTACATTTTATAACTCTGCTGCAATTATCTCTCTATTTGCCTTATTTATATCTCCTTTGTACTTAAAATGTTCTACTTTTTCTGATTAAATCATTAATTCACTGCCATTAAATGTGCAGTAGCCTATATTTTGATGTTTGCATACTGACAATTTCCCTGACGTTCTTGTGACTACAATCACTTTTTCCCTTAATATCGAGTTACTTTTTTGTGGTTATTTTGCGATGCTAATTCTTGCTGAGTCACTTGTGCATATTGCAGTTATCTGGGCACAGTCTACAACACATGTGCACTTTCCTCGAGCATGTACAGTCAATAGTGTCTTTTCTCTACTGCTCACTGCCTTAGTTTGGTTACTTGTAGTGCTGCTATGATTTTTAGTAAAAGCAGCTAAAATGACTTTTTCATTGCTTTATTGCTGACTATGATTTGCTGAAGTGCTGTAATGCTTCAGTCATACATACTAAGCAGTATACCAATCAAATTTAATATGCACAAGTTGAAATGTTGCTACTTTTTTGTTTATTAGATCTGTTTTCACTGCTTTGCTGCTCAGTTTATTTAAGTGGACCAAATCATGGCACATACTTTTTAAGTTACTGCATTCACGTCTCTTGCAGGTCATTTCCTCAGCTGGGGGTTCAACTTTCTTTATTTTCTTGTGCACAAGTTTATTTATTACTTATTTAACATTTGTTCACCGGGAAAGTCCGATTTGGAGTGAAGCTAATTTTCAATGGAGGCCTGGGAGAAACGCTCCAAACCTATGTCTTTGTGACATGTGAGGAAACTGGAGCACCCGGAGGAGGTAAAGAGGTAGGTACAGCTCAGTAATTTCCAGTTTTCATATACCTAGCCTATCTGGTACCACTACAAGGCTACCAAATATATTTTTTATTTGGGCTTAGCTACTTGCCCTGATTATTGGTTTACTATCAAAATTATGAGTACAGGATACACGAAAACTGAATGTTGAACAACAGTTGGATGATTCCTGTTTCGTTTAACCTGCACTGGTGTGAGTGTTCAGATTCGTGAATGCCACAGTGCATTCACACGCCTGTCATCGGCATTATGAATACAGATCGCAGTACACAGGGGATCAAGAAATGACCCTTTTCCCCACAGTAGTGCGATCTCAGAGTTGGAATATATTATTTGCAGGGGGTGTAGGGGGGCTTGACCCCTGCAAAAACTGGCATTTCTGTGTTGTGCAGTATGTATGTACTGCTTACAAGTTCAACCTCTGGTGGTGTTGAGTAAGCTGCAGGGAAGACATATGTCAAATAATGTCGATTGTTCAAATTTAGCATTATATTCAACATAGTGACTGTGCTCCTGTGCTGATTTTCGGAGATATGATTCGCTCAAATGACTGGATTTTATTTCGGTGTTCACAATTTTGATAGTAAACCCTGACTACTATAGCCTGATTATCATTTCACATTACATTGAAGATTTCTTTAATAATTTTTTGTTTACTGGCTGACGTGTGTAAATAGCTAGTCTTGCATCTCCTCTTTCTTAAGTCTGGAAATGTGGATTACTTTTTTCAACTCTTATGGCTACTTGCCTATCACATTTCTATAATTTATCCATTTTCGCCTCAATTACTTGGTCTGAGGCTTTAAAATTTTTGACAACCCCTCTTTTTAGTTAATGTATAGGTATGTGTTTAAAACCAACATTATTTTGTCATCTACAGGACGAATGCTTTACCACTTCAGTGCTTTAATGCCTTACTAAGTTACTTAAGGTACATGCATCTCTAACCCTAACTTTAACCTCTAAGGTCAATCCTTTCTTATTGTTTCCTTTATCATTTCTTTTTATGTTTTAATTACTTTCTAGAATTCTTTGCGGTCTTTTACACTTTCTACTTTTTATACTGGTTATTTTCTATACCTACATAAAAAGTACTGATATGAACCATAGTGTGCAAGTGTCGTGTGTTTTTCACTTTCATCATATCCTGGGTCTATATGTCATTTTCTTTATCTTTCAAAGGGTTTATATTCATTTCTACAGAGCAGGTCTCTCCGTGCAGAATGTGCTCTCTTCAGCTGCAGCAGTCAAGCTATAACAAGAGCAATCATTCATAGTGACAGCATTATTATGAATTTTTCTCCTCTACAGACAGTGTAAATGTTACATTTAGTGCTAGGCATAGTTACTTTTTGCATCCAGCTACACTTACTTAAAGAAAGTACAGTTGTGTACACTTACCATAAATGTAGATATTCAAGTGTATTCACTGTTGCAGTCATCACACTTCGGTTTTCTGCTAGCCGACTGAGGGCTACCTGCAGGCAGATAACCCAAGTGTGACGACTGCAACAGTGAAACACAAAGAACATAATTTCTCACACAATATGTGATAAGATTTGGCCTGTGAATTGTCTGGGTTATATTGTAGTTTCCCAAGTTTACTATACTGGAACTTTTATTGCTGGCAGCTTTCTGACATCGATTTCAGGTCAGTCATCTCTTTGTATTTGAGTCCACATCCCTTCTACCTAGGTTGCCTTCTTTTCTTTGCATTATTATTATGGGATTAAAATCCCTGAAGATAGACCAATTTCTCCATTTGTTTTACAAATCTGATACCAAGACAGTGTTAATCCAAGAAACACAAATGTATTCTAATTAACTGAATGCCCTACAAAAATGTTTAAAGGATATTGTTTCTGCCAAACAAACAAAGAGTAGCAAACCTAATTAGAAGATCAAATAGTTCTGTTACTGAAATAATATTGATCAGTTTTGTTACCCTGCTTCTAAACTCCACATCCTAGGTAAACCTATTTTCCTTCTTTCAATATATCCACCCAGCTTTGGTAAGTAGGGTTTGTAATGCCTTAATCCTTCTGTTAAATATATTTTACAATCATTAGTTTAGCATCTCAAAAGACAAATGCAGTCATCAATCCAAATAAGAATATAACACATCAACAGCAAAAGCTTCTTACTCCACTGCATCTAAAATAATTTTAGACAACATGAAAACTCAGTCAGCACCAGTTGGTATAATGGTTAAGGTCATCACCACCCAAACACAAGGTTCGATCCTGACCTCCGGCTAATGCCTGTTTGGAGTTTGGATGTTCTCCCTGTGTCTCTGTGGGGTTCCACCTGAAACTCAACAAAGATGCAGCACAGACTCCACATGGTGCCCTACAGGGGGTAGAGTTCTCTATTTTGGGAATCTACTTCTGGCACAAAATTAAGATTCCCCGGGGGGGGGGGGGGTTCCTTGGTGGGTTAATTTGTAGAACTCCCCTGAGGAAAAGCTTCACCTCAACCCAGCCAAAAGAAGAGGGCTAAGAGAGAAGCAGGCACTGATAGCTGACCAGTGAGCTTTTATAGAAGAGGAGGCCAAACTTGATCAAAGAATTTCAGAGATACTGCAGAACAGCAGGGACTTGAGATATGAGAGGGTCTTGACTATGTTTGCAGCAAAAAAAGAAAACCTTTTCCATTTAGCAGTGTAAAACTTTCTAGTAGCGGGTTACCTGGCCCTTTGTAGGAGTTGAACTACCTTTTTGGAGAAGAGGTGTCTTTGAGAAATTAAAATCCTATCATCCAGAGGGTCAGGTTGAGAGAGGAAAGATTTGGGTGGAGCCGCAATCCTGTTTGCTGAATTATAAGGTCTGGTTGAAGAGGAATTCTCCAGTAATTTCCTTTTGTCAGGTGAAATAGCAGGGGAAAGCAATGCAGCTTCAGCCAAAATGGTTTCAGTAAAGGGTCTTCCTTTTGTGCCTTGAGAAGAATTTTTGGAAGAAGAGGCAGAGCAGGTAAAAGCATAGAGGAACTTTCCTGTCCACTGGAAGGAAAATGCATCTGCCCTTTAGACTGCGGGACATGGGTATCTCGTGCAGAACTGGGGAACTAATGGTTGTAGGTGACACAAAGAAGTCTACCTGAGGGATACCCCACTGAAGGGTGATCATCTGGAAAACCTCTCTGTTCAAAGTCCATTCATGGGGGTCCTCCAGGGAGTGGCTTAGAGAGTCTGCTAGTACACTGTCTGAGAAGGAATACATGTGGCTGTGAATGGGATGTTCAGTTGGATGGCCAAGTTCCATGTCTCCAGTGCTAACCTGCACAGTCAGTAAGATCTGGGGAGGCTATTTGTTTATGTAGCACATGACTGTGGTGTTGTCTGTGTACACTAGGAGAGGGCTGGGTTTCCAAATACGGGTAAAAATATGAAGGGCCTGCAGAAAAGCCCTCATTTCCTTAAGACTGATATGTTCCTTCTGGAACTTGAACATCCATTTTCTCTGTACTCAGTGTAAATCAGTCCATGCCCCCCATGCTTTGTCCAAGGCAGCTGTGTAAACTTGTTGAAGAGGAAGGTGTGGTGTGAATGGCAGTCCTGAGTTGGGGATGACCTGTCCCCTCCACTAAAGTAGCTTCATTTTGAGACAAGGGAGAAAAGGAACCAGAGCGTCCAAGGGGTGACAGTGCTGGAGGGACCACACAGATTTCAGGTACCACTGGATTTTCCTCATGGGCAGTCTGGCCAGAGGAAGCATAAGGATGATGGGTGCCATGAATCCCAAAGCTCTTACCATTTCCCTTGCTGAACAATGGCTTGCAGAGGAGAGATTTTTGGAAGTAACTCGACAGACTGCGAACTTTCTTCTGGGGAAGAAAGGCATGCATCTTGTGTGTGTCAAGTCTGCAGCCCAGAAAAATAAACAGGTCTTGTGCCGGGATCACGTGGGACTTTTTGTAGTTTATAGTAAAACCCAGACCTGTCGGAAGATGGAGGGTGGAGTTTAGATTCTGAAGAACAATTTCTTGAGAGAAACAGCCTGGATCGGTAGGTCATTCAGGCAGGGGAAAATATGAATTCCTTGACGGCGACAGAATGCTACTGCTGCAGTTAGACATTTTGTACAGATTCTTGGAGCTGGAGCTATGGAAAGACCAAAAGGCAGAACAGTAAACAAACTGCGAGGGACCAGAAAAAACCTGAGGAACCCCCTCCAAGAAGGATGGATGGGTATGTGTATGTAGGTGTCCTTCAGATATAGAGATACTAAAAGTCTGGGGGAGAATGAATGGCAGAAGACTGAAGAGAGAGCATTTTGAAAGATTGAAATTTCAGGCAAGTGTTTAGGAGAGAGAGCTCTACGATGGATCCCCATTGCCCTTCTTTCCTCGGGACTAGAAAACTCCTGGAGAAAAAAACATTTCCCATGAAGTCTTTTGTGACTTGCTTGATGGTCCCGATTCAACAGGTCTTGAATAATGGTGCCCAGAAGGGATATGTGGTTCTGAGGAGTCCGTGACATGCCTTTCAGAGTGGAAATATTTTCCTAGAACATAGCATAACCATCCCTGATGATTGAAAGGACCCACTTGTCTGTGGTAATAGCTTCCCACTTGGCCAAGGAGAGCTCCAGTCTTTCGCAAAGAGGGGTAATGGGACTGAGGGCACAGGGAGGGGTGCTGCAGAGGAAATCACAGGTTTTTGCATCTGAAGGGAGGCTTCCCCATTGGAGGATCCCTGCAGGGGTTTTCAGAGGACCTTTTCATTGGGGTTTTCTGATCTGTCCTAGGATCCCTCATAATGAAGGAGGTTGACTTAAACGGGTAATTCCTACAATATTTAAGAAATGAGGAGAGTAGGATCTGTCTGCAGTCTTTCATGGACTTACCTTGGTCCTGGAGAGTTCTGAACAGGCTGGCCGCTTGAGGACCAAACAGTAAGTCCTTGTCCAAGGGGGACACTAGATTTTTTTATTTAAAATTCTCAGGGATAAACTGACTGTGAAGCCATGCACATCTGCGAATAACAGATCAGTGGCAGCAGCCCTACAACAAGCATCCACAGCATCACAGCTGCACTTATTAACACTGTGCCTGGCAATTTGAGTGTCCTGGGACAGTAAGCTCTGCAGTCGTTCCTTAGACTCTGCTGTAGGAGGGTCCAGTACAACTTTACTTAGGGAATGCAGGACAGAGATCAACTACTTTGTCATTTGAGTGTAGTAATTCACTGCCCTGAAGGCAAGGGCAGAGGTGAAAACCTTCTTTCACCATCTATTCATAGCCCTACAGTAGGTAGGGTATTTGCACTGGGCAGAAGTTTAGAGGGCTTATCAGAAGAGAGAGATAACTGCAGAAGGGTCTGCCACTGGGTTCTTATACAAATAATTTAGATCATCAGGCATGCTGTAAAACCTCTGGTCTCTTAGGAGCTGGAGGTTGAGAATCAGGTACAGAAGAAGTGGACTGAAAAGTGTCCTGGAAAGCCTCGTGGACAGGAAGGACTGGAAAATGGTCAGGGATACCCATATCCAAGAGGGTGCAATTCCTCTGCTGAACATCAAAGACCTGCATGGATTGCTATCCAAAATAGTTTGTCATGTTCTGTATAGTCTCCCCAAAGGAAGCTTCCTCAATGAGGAAATTCAGTGAGAGGAAGTCCTCTTTGTCAGAGATTTGCCATGCGGAATGGTCAGAGTTGTTGTCCTATTCCTCATCAGAAGACAAGGAAACCAGGGTATGTTTTTGAGGGATAGCCTGTGGTTACAGAGACCAAAGGAAGGAGGTTTCAAAGACATTATGGCTTTGAACAACCTCTGTCAGAAGTCCATCCACTCCTTTTCTCTAGCTGCTGTTGGAGAGGCCACAGGCCTAGTCTTCTGTTTTTTTTTTCCTTTTTAAGCATGACGTCTGCCTGGATGAGACATGGAGGCTCAGAACCCTGTCTGACTTCTATTAAAGAGCCTGGGATCTCTTCCCTTACCAGAATTTATGGGGCGCTGTGTGGTCCTTTGGAAATGATGAGATGCAGTTCCTCGGATGCACTGGCAGTCTACAAGACCTCAGGAGCCATACCGGCCTCTGACTGGGTCACAGTAGCAGGCAAATGAGAAGTAGCCTGATGTACTGTGGGCTATTCAACCTCATTCTGTATATCATTCAGAAACGTTGGACTGCAGATCCATTCAAGCCCTCTATTTTTTCTTTCGGCAGTACAGGGACGTCCAAGGATGCAAAGTGAATCACCTTGGACTTGGCCAAGTGTTTAAGATGCTGGGTCTCATGAAAAGTATCGAGAGTTGAAAGTCTCAAACTAACAGTTTTAGGAATGAACAAGTGACAGAGTAAGAGTTGGGATTATGTTCCAGGCCTATGCAAAAAAGAGACTTTGTGTGCAAGTCCTTGCACTGAATCTGCCTACAACACCCACACTTACCCCTCCTGACAGCCACAAATTTCAACAAAATATCATAAGATAAAAGAGGAAGTTTCCCCAGTGGGACACTTACTGGATAAACAGTGGAAGCTATGCACCAATGACAAAACAGTGAATAGTCTGACAGCTGCATGAACTGCATTTGGGCTGATGGCAAGACAGTCTGAGGATCCACTCTCATATGACCATCTATAACACCCCAATGCATACGAGCTGAATTCATCCATCGGACAAATGACCTAGAGTAAGTAAAGCTTTGCTACTCCTGCCAGACGTCAGTGGTAACAACTCATATGTCAGGAATACTAGAAGAGTAACTTCAATCAGGACACCTACTTACTATTCCAACATTTACAAAACTATTCTGTAGGGAATTTTTGAAATCTGTCATATCGTCACATTTCTAAAACACATGTTCCCAATTACCTGTCTCTTTCCCATCTCATCTCCAGCATTTGCTATCTACCTGGGGAAAAAATCTCAGGAATCTGCTTGGGGTATAAAAATATTTATGCAAATACATCTGAGCAAAAATCCTAAACTTTCTGGACTTTGTTGAATACTTGGGAGCTACACAGACATATTTGTATTGTTCCTTAGTAAAATGCCTCTTCATTCTCTCTCTTCCTGATCTTTTCTAACCTGCTCTGACTGATTCTAATTATCATGCACTATTTTATACGCCCTACTAATTTTTCCTTTTTAACAGCTGCTTTTGTTACAGACTAAAACAGAAACTCTACTAGAGCTAGACTTTCACTTAGCAATTCCCCATCCATTTCCCTTTGCCTATATTCTGTTATCAATCCCTGGTGTGGAAGGCAATCTATAACCCCCGGTCCAAACTTCTGTTTGGCCTCATCCCATTCTATTACCTTTCGCTCCCTAGTTATTTGCTCCCACTACTTTGCTTCCTTTGCTAATTTTTACAGTTAATTCCAGCTACTTCCAGCCTTTTTTCTGTGGCTCTACTTGCAGCGATCCCTACTGGTAAAATCTCCTTTCTTTATTCCCTTGTTGGATTAGTTCTTAGAATACTTACTATGGGCTATGTAAGTCTCCTTTTCAGAGGAGGCCCAAGGAGAAAAGCTCCAGCAATACACATTAATGGAACAAATTACAAAAATAATAATACAGAAACTTTGCCAAAAAATGGAAAAAAATTAATAGTGATTAATCAAAATGCACAGTAATACAGTTAGTCGCAGAATTATTAGTCTGGAAGTATAAGGAGGTCATAAGAAATAATAGATTATATAGAATGAGATAAGCAATGGATAAACATGAGTTAAGCAAAGGATAGAAAGGGCTAGTAGAAGATATGTTACATTATATTTGGGGGATTATTAGCAATAATGCAGCTTGAGGTGAATGACTGGAGTTAGCATGAGCGGAATGGAAGGTATTAGAACAATGAAGAGGATAGGAGAGTTGAAGGAAAGGGGAAACAATAGAAGAAGTGGTGTATTACAGGAGTTGTTTAGAATTAGTTATGAAAGAAAGTAGAAGGATGGGAGTTTTAAGTGAATTCAGTTATAGGAAGAGCAAGGAAGCAATGAACAGTAGGTATATGTGACTGAAGACATGCAAGTGAGCATGGGTTGAGAGAGTAGATTGTGAAAGATAAAGTTAGCCTGGGAGAGAGAGACAGTAACAGGAAAAGAGGAGTAAGTGATGTCTGTATGGTTGTTATTCTCCTAAAGAGCCTGTATCCAAATTCCCACTCTTTCCTTATTTCTCAACCCTTCCCTATTTTGTCATCAACTGATGTATAACCTTCTGCTTGTGTTTTATATATATATATATATATATATATATATATATATATATATATAAGCCTTTACTAAGTAATTCTACAAAGTATCTGTTCAAATCAGGTAATCCTGTACTACCTTGTTTTAAGAGAAGAATTCATCAAATTCTGATTCTTAATGTGTTAAGATTTACTTCCAACACTGTCAAAGTAGTATAGCTTGGATGGGGGGGTTACAGCATTCATGAGTTCTCAGCCTTTAGTTAACATGCTAAACTGAAATCACATTTGCCTGAAGTGTTGCTTGCACAGGTGGGCATAAAAGATCCCATGGCATTTCTCAACAAAAAAAAAAGGAATGCTTTATTTACAATGCCTCAATAATTACATCTTATAATACTAGATTTGAAAAGGTAAACATTATTTCAAGTGTGTGTGTGCGTATTTTATAGATACAGAATATATATAGAGACACATACATATATGCATACATATACAAGCGTGTGCATACACACACACTTTCCCTGGTTTCCTGGCCAAATTTGCCCTATTCAGGATGAGTACCACTTCAGGACTCTAGTAAAACTACGCCATTGCCGAGTGGTACTAACCAGTCAACAAAATGTAAATGAAAATAAACTGCCAATTTACAAGTTGCTATCTGGCAATCAAACCTCTTCTTCTTCTGGAGAGTGGACATCACACCTATGAGTACCCAGGGATTTATCCTGGAGTCTTTTCTTAATTTGATCAAAAGTATGCATTAATATACAAAAGGGATACAACTACAGAAAATGACGATGGCATGTCACATCTCAGATAAAGCAGAAACACTGATACCAGACCTTTGAATTGTCTACAATGCACTGAAACAAGATCATATTTTGTGGCAAACATTCTATAGATGCTCAAGAAAAGATGTGCTCAATCAGAATAATGTCTGTTCCAGGAAAAACTAGGCAAATAAACAGCTTAACGTATTTGGGAGCTATAACTAATTTTTACATGATTTCTACTCCCTAATAATGTCTGCTGACCATCAAGCAACAGCACAAGCTGGCCATTTATTCACCTTGTCTACCTAATCTTACCAGGATCTCTCACCACCCCCACCCCCATGAAGAATACCAGAAATTCTGCCTCATGGCAGTTTACCCTTAGGTCACAAGATAGGAGATGGGGACAACAGCACATCAGCTGCTACCTATGTGGCCTTATACATGAGAACTAAGACAAAGAACCAGAAAATGTTGGTGACATAGCTAAAAGGCAGGAAAAGAACTATGCTGCAGGGCAAGCTCTGTGGTGAAGAAAGATGGAGCTATGACTGAAGCCTAGAAGTCCCCACTTCAACTAGTGGTGTCAGTGCTTGACAGGTTGGTTGTAGCGATAGAAAATGAGTGCCACTTTGCTGTCAATCCTATGAGGGAAGGGTGTTGCAAACTTCACTGAAGATACACCCACCAAACATGGGGATATACTGAGAGACATCCACGGGAGTGCACAATTGATGTCACTGTACACTCTGAGTTTGGGGGGCAGGATTGGAAGTAGAGTATAATAACAAATAATCTGCCAAGATACTGCCGTGGGACACCTTGATTTCATCTTGAGCTCGGAATATCAGATTCAGGAGACAGTTTGGGTACAGGACGCTGGAGATGAAGGAAGGACAATAGGAGCAGCTGATGATCAGAAAAAAAAGTATTCTTTAGAGATGTGATTGGGAAATGTTGTTAAAGTTCCACAGTACATTTTCTTACCCAGTATAATGACTGAAGTTACTACTCTGTACTTCTAAAAGCACTCACTTTTTTTAACAATTAAGTAAAAGTTACTGTGATCCTGCCCTTTTTAAGTAAGCTTTCCTTCATGCACTGCGCTTGGACATATGTTCTGTTCTAGACTAACTTCTTTTTGTAGTAATGCCTCCAGACTTGCTGTAACAAATGTGACCTCACAGCAAGCTAGGCATACTTCTTCCACTGTGCATAAATACTTCAGCCTGTGGTTTCAATATTATGAGCATGGGAGACATTTATTGCCTAATACAGGCTAATCCTTCTGGAAGGTTATTGTTTAAAATAGTCATATGATTAATCTTTATATTCCAAAGGTGCACACATTCTTTAAACTCCTTCGTCCCACAAGACCACTTACAGATTCTGTCTGCTTGTCAGTCCGTTAAGTGTCCATGTAACTGAAATAAACAAGTGTAAAAGCTTCAACAAACCCACTGATAAATCAGGTCTTAGAAAAACAAACTGGACAAGGCGATTCATTAGCAAGCTGCCTGAACATCCGTCTATTTTTATGCTACAGCACAGCAAGTAGTTCAAATAAATCTGTGAAGCTGTCATCCTGACAGAATTAGCTGTGGAGTTGCCACAAGACTGTCTTACATTTGTTACATGAACTGAAAGCTGGAAGTTGCTAACTCGCCTTAGGTTCGTTTTTACTCTAATATTTCTAAGCAAAAATCTGTTAAGTATGTAGTATGTATGTACTTTTATTTTTACAACTACCATACTTTTTTCTTTATGCTTTGACAATAAAATGTGTTTGCTATCATTCATATGAACTATTGAAAAATCTATTTACATTTTTACCAATTCTCTATCACAGCAACTGCATAGCATTTGCAAAGCAAACAAAACTAGATGAAGAAATCAAGTTGACCTACTACAAGAAAATAATAGCCAAGTTCCTGATATAGCCTTGATCAGTTTCATCCTCATCACCTACCACAACTCAGCATTTTTCCTCTAAAGATTCCATGATTGGGGCATATACACTTGATACCAACACATACTATAATTTCATATGCACATTGCATATGTCTGAGTAGCTCCTGAGCCTGAGAGTTTGCCAATCACCGGTGAGCCCATTTTACGCAAAATAAGAAATAACAGCTACTAGGATAACAGCCAATTTGTCCCCAGGGATTAGTTCACCAGCCCATTTTCTCTCCATTGAAGCTGAAAGTCAGGTCGCAGGGAGTGTTCCATCCCTGTACTGGCATTACAAGCTTTAAACAGCGGCTCATAGGAGGTGAAACTGCACTATTGCACATTCTGTTCATGGAAAGCAGTGTACCCACTTGCTGCATGAGTGTTACTAGGTCCATTGTCAAAGATGATTCATCTGCATTCCTGTAGATTTCACCAATGCAGCAGGCAATGTCACCTCCCACTCCTCGGGATGGGTGAGCCAGTATCAGCTACTTACTCCCCATTTGGTCTGTACAGCACCTATTCCATTAGTTGAACATGGATTGTCTGAGCTGTAGACTGACATTTTTGTTTCAAGTACTTGAAAAAGATTTCTAATCGGAGATTGATGGTACACCTGGTGACAAACAAGCTGTCCGTCCCAGGTCAGAGAATGATAGATCATTACATTAGCAGCCCACTGAAAATGTTTGCAGGAATGGAGTGCCAACCATTACAGGGAGGTAGTGAACAGAAATACACTGGAACACAGAGGTGATATAATACCTTTTATCTGACCAACATAGGTTTGAGGTAGTGCATGACAAACCGCCCCTAGCTCTAGCAATACATCACCAGAGACACAAACACACAGGTGCATGCATGCACACACCTACCTACACCAAGGAAGAAGTGAGCAATGTCAAAGAAGCACTGCCTTATGTTATCCAGGGCAGGCCAGGAGATTTTAACAATGTCCTTGAATTTGTGAAGGTTACCACAGATCATTACAAACTGCAGCCTTCACAGTTCTGCACAAACTATGTGCTACACTCTTTCTCCAATCAATAAAATGCATACTCTTTTAGCTGTGCACATCATCCTGTTTACACTGTTATGGTGAACATTACAATAACCTATTATTTCGTCTTCCTTCTCAGGTTGCTCATGTCCTGTAAGCATTCTCCCCATTCCAGGGATGTCTTCACTATCTGACACCCCTTTACTGTATTTATGTATTTGATGGCTGGAAGAGTAGGGCATATATCACAAGCAATGTAATACTGTCAGCTGTACTGTGTCAGTGGGAGGATCACTAGCAAGATGTATGCTGACCTCCCATCAAAATTCTACAGGAAACAGCCATGTCTTCAGTGCAGTAGACTTTGACCACAACATTTTCCAACAGAAAGTCAGCTGCTACAGGAAAAAAGTTTATGCATTTTAGCAATCTAACAGGAAAGGGTTTGATTGACAATTGTGCAGCCTTTTCTCCCTTCTATAAAGGAGAAAAAGTTAAGTTATCCTAAATTCAAGCACCTACTTCATGTAAAACCTGAGCTGGCTATGGTTGATTCTATAATGTAAAGGTTTTACTCCAGATTACTCCCCTGACAATCTGGGTTAAATTGTCAGCCAAACTGCTGGGGAAGTCAGTCAGAGATGGGTGGCAGTGAGCAGCTGATGCTAACTTGTCCACCTCTGGGAAAGGTGCTGCAGGAGTCCTGCAACTAGAGTTGTACTTGGGGGCTCTGGCATATTATTTTCTGAAATTTGAAACTTGATGGTCATCTTGCCCAGAAGTATACAAAACACTCTAACTGGGACATGATAGTCTGCAGAAGTACATATGTACACTGGATCCAGCATAACAGACAATGCACTATACTTTCTGGCCAATGGAGAGCGACTGGTGGGTGTTAGAAGCATAAAAGCTACTTATTCCTGATGGACAGCAGCCAAAATCTCTAGCTGTCATCTCATTTTCCCAGTATCTTACAATGATTCCAGGGGTTGGGGTGGGTGGATGAAGGAGAATGGGCTTGGCAGCTGTTATGGAGGAGGGCAGGAAAAATATCTACCCAAGGAAGGAAAAATAGGACGTGAATAAACTGATACTAAACAGCTTCAGCAAAATGGAAAATACAAATACCTGACGTATTGAAAGCTGTCTAATGGTAAATGCAAAAATGTGCAACATTTGGCAAAAAAAAACTGTTTGCACATGTTATAAACTTCGCTCCTCTTCAAACAAAGATGGTTATTAGAAACTTGGGTGTTTATGTGGACAACTCTCTTTCAATCATCATATTCCCACAATAGCCAGGAAGTCTTTCTATGAGGCCCAGTTAATTACCAAAGGAAAATCTTCAACAGCCAAAGACATCATCCTGTCCCTGTATTCCTCCACTGTCAGATCCATCATCGAATACAACACCCTGTTTGCAATTTACAGATCTTACATATCACTCAACTAGACAGGCCTATAAATTTCTAAACAAAAAAATTAAAGGCTGTAAATTCTTCAACTGTACCAATAGATTACCATGACTCTCCTTACACTCGGTAGCTTATCACCTGCTCCAAGATAACCTGTGTCTAACTTTTTAAGCATTGAAAGACCCAATCCTATTTGGCCTCCTATTTCTTTGTAAAACTAGTGCCTACACTAGCGACCTAGACATACACCAAAACAAATAAGACTCACTGGAGGAAATAGCTTCTTAACATAGCACATTCCCAACCTATGGAATAAGTTACCACTATAGAACACTATAAACAAAGTACTACTTTGGTTGATTTTAGGGCTAGACTAGAAGACTGGATGGGTAGAAACAAATTCACACTAGGCTTATCAGGCAAGGTCCTGCTCTATTTGGGAAATAAGTGGTGGTAAGTGCTTGAGAAGGGTGGAAAAAGTTTAAACTTGTCTACTTAAAGGTATATATGGCTAGGCAGCTTATGGTTCCACTAATCACTTGCTAATACTATTACTATGTCAAGCAAACCCTTTCTAGTTAGATTGATTCAGGGCCAATTCAGAAATGACTTTCAGGAGGAAATTGGCAGCCCTAAAGCATACCTGCTCTCTGAGGAAGACCAAACTAAAGTATTCTACACAATATAACTACTAAGGAGGAAAAACTTTTCACTGTGTTGAAAAATAACAGAACAAGAAAAAAACATCATAGGACTCTGTATACAGCAAAAAGTACAGTTTTGTACCTACCATAAATGTAGATGTTCGAGTGCTAATACAGCTGCAGTAATCACAGATGGGTTCTCTGCCGTCAGGCGGGTCCTCGGTCAGCCGAATTCCAAAGTCTAGGTCCGGCGTTGGTTGCTGTCGCTTTCTTTCCTGACGTCAGTGAGGCAGGGGTATATAAGACACAGCCGACGCCATTTTCTTCAGTCTTTCTTGCCCCAGATGTCAGGTGCCCCCAAGTAGGAAGGCAATACATAAATTATATTTATATAATGCAATGCAATATAATCAAAAATCAGTAGTTGCAAGCAAATATACCATAGAAGGATAACCCAATCAGGTTGTATGAAGAGGGGTTAGGCCCTAGGCCTTTACCTAGAGGGGAGGGAGGGAAAACTGTACTGCAGCTGTATTAGCACTCGAACATCTACATTTATGGTAGGTACAAAACTGTACTATGTTCATCGTGCATACAGCTGCAGTAATCACAGATGGGTAGAATCCCAAAGCTACGCACAGTGTGGTAGGCACTAGGTGGAACTGGGATGAGCCAGAATGCCCTGCAACACAGCAGTGGCAAAGCCTGCTCTAGTTTTGGAATATAAAGGCAGGTGGTAGTGTTTTGTAAAGGTATGCACAGAACTCCAAGTGGCTGCCTCTAAAATATCTTTGGTAGGAACTCCTCTCAGGAAGGCTGTAGAGGTAGCTGTGGCCCTGGTGGAGTGGGATCTGATGCCTGCAGGGACAGATTTTCCATGATAGGAGTAACAAAACCGTATGCAGTGGCCTATCCATTTTGAAATTGTCTGTTTGGTAACTGGCTTCCCTTGAGCTCCTACAGCATAGGACACAAAAAGTTGTTTTGATTTCCTGAAAGGCTTTGTTCTGTCCAAATAATAACGTAGCTGTCTATGGATGTCTAAGGAGTGTAGCAGCCTTTCCCCTTTGTTTTGAGGATTGGGGTAAAAGGTAGGTAAGTGTATGGCTTGATTTAAAGCTACCCTGGATACCACTTTAGGCATAAATGACGGGTTGGTTCGAAGGGAAACCCTGTCCTGATGGAAGATGAGAAAGGGCTGCACAGCCATGAGGGCTTGTAGTTCCGAAACCCTACGAGCTGAGGTAATGGCCAGAAGGAAAGCTGTTTTCCAGGACAAATACTGCAAATCTGTTGAGGCAGCTGGTTCAAAGGGAGGCAATGTTAATTTTTCTAGAATGTAATTAAGATCCCAGGCGGCACTGGTTGTTTCCTTGGTGGTCTTATATTCTTAGCCCCTCTGAGGAACTGTCTTAGGAGTGGGTGAGAGAATAAGGGTGGATCCGTGTTGAATTCTGCAGAAATGGCTGAGACATGGATTTTTATGGAGGAAAATGAAAGTCCACTGTTCAGCAGCTCAGCTACATACTGTAATACCTGAGGCAAATTCAGTTTTCTAGGGTCCTGGCCTTTTTTCTCATTCCAAGAGCAAAACCGTTTCCATTTTGCGGAGTAAGACTTTCTAGTAGATGGCCTTCCGGCCTCTAAAATGACATCCTGCACCTCTTTGGGGAGTAGGGTCTGTTGTGGTGTTAAGGAATTTTCCATGCAGCGAGATTGAATGTTTTCAGCTGACTGTAAAGATTTTTGTAGCTGTGCTGAGTCAGCAGAAGAGGCATTAGAGGTAGGGGCCAGGGAGGAGTATGTGTTAGGCTCCTCAGGAGTGGGTACCAGTGTTGTCTTGGCCAGTCTGGAGCAATCAGTATCATCTTCGGTCTGTCTGCTCTTGCTTTCAAGAGCACCTTGGGCAGAAGAGGCAGAGGTGGGAAAGCGTAAACTGTCCATGCTGTCCAACTGAATGAAAGGGCATCCACTCTCCAGGCCTTTGGATGAAAGGTCCTTGAACAAAACTTTTCCAATTGATGATTCCTGTGGGAGGCGAAGAGATCTATGTCTGGCCTCCCCCATGCTTGGATTATCTTTGTAAACACTTGAGGATGCAACTTCCATTCGTGTGGATCTGTCATATTTCTGCTTAGATTGTCTGCCAGCTTGTTTTCCAAACCTGGCAAGTACTGTGCTTGAAGTTTGATTTGCCATTCCAGAGCCAAGTTCCAAAGTGTCATGGCTAGTCTGCACAGGGGGTATGAATGTGTTCCTCCTTGTTTGTTTATGTACCACATTACTGTGGTGTTGTCTGTTCTTATCAATAATTGTCCTGGATGCAGGAGGTCCTTGAAAGCTGTAATTGCATTTATCACTGCTAGCATTTCTTTTTGATTGATGTGAAGGTGCTTTTCCTTTTGGGACCATTTGCCCTGAATGCACCTGTCTGTCATGTGCGCCCCAGGCGTAATCTGAGGCGTCTGTTGTGATGACTTGATTTGCTTGAGGCTTGCAGAATGGGAGACCTGTGTTTGTTTGACATGCTTGGGCCCACCATAGAAATTCCTTTTGCAAACATGGAATTATTGGTATTATTGTTTCCAAACTGTGGCTGTGTTGAGACCATAGGTTTTTAGGTACCATTGAAGTTTCCTCATATGCAACTTTGCACATGGGATTAAAAGAATGCAAGATGCCATGAAGCCCAGAGCCTGCAGGATTTTCCTTGCAGTAAGCCTGGTACAATTTGCTAGTATTTTGAAGTACTGAGTTAGTTGCCCCTGTTTTTCTGGCGTAAGATAGGCCATCTGGGTGTTTGTGTCCAAGTTGGCACCCAGGAAAGTTACTTTCTGAGATGGTGTTAGCCTGGATTTCTCTTTGTTGATTGTGTATCCCAGAGAATTCAGTAACCATGTTGCATAAGCCAGATGTTCCAGAAGTATGTGCTTGCTGTTCGCTTGGATCAGGCAGTCGTCCAAATAAGGGTAAATTTGTATCCCTTGAAGTTTGCAGTAGGCAATTACTGATGCCAGGCATTTCGTGAATACTCTGGGCGCAGTAGATAAGCCAAAGGGCAATGCAGAGAATTGATAGTGGATTGAACCTGCAAGAAATCTGAGGTATCTTCTGCAGCTTTGTCTGACTGGGACATGCAGGTATGCCTCCTTGAGGTCCAATGTTACCAGCCAAAACTCCTTGCCCAGCATGGGAAGAAGCTGCTGTAATGTGAGCATCCTGAATTTTGGCACGAGTAAGAATGTGCTTAGGATGGATAAGTCCAAAATGGGTCTCCAGTCGGTTCCTTTCCTTGGTACCAGAAATAGCCTGTAATAAAAACCTTGACCTTGTTCGTGAGTAGGTACCTCTTGAATAGCTTTCATGTCTATGAGCTTTGAAATTTGTAGTTGTGCCTCTGCCCTTTGATTGTGTGGCAGGTTTGGCATGCCTCTCATTTTTGGGAGAGTGTGAAAATGAAATCTGTAGCCTCTGTTTATAACGTCCAGGATCCATTTGTCTGTTGTAACAATATGCCAATTTCTTGTAAATAATGCCAGTTTTCCTCCCAAGGGTGCTGCCAGCTGAGACTTGCTTGGCATGGAAAGGAGGAAGTCATTGGGTTTGTTTCCTGTATTGCTGTGCACTGTCTTCGCCCCCTCTTGGTGCTGGAGTTTGCCATTGCCTGCCTCTATATGATCCTTGTGATTGTCCTCTGCCCCTTGTGCGCCTGTATCTACCTCTTTGGGGCTTGTCCCTGGCTGGAAAGGACCAGTTTTTAGAAGGCCAATTTCTGCTGAAACGTGGTAGTTGAACCTGTAGAAAAGCTTTGACAGTTTGCATAGATTTGGCTTTTTCTTCCATTTTCCGTAGTATCTCCTCAGCATTAGTACCAAATAGCACATCCTTTTGTAAAGGAGCATCTGGTAGTTTAGCTTTCACATGATCAGGCAAGATTTGTTCCCTCAGCCATGCATGTCTACGAATGACTGATCCTGTAACAGCAGCTCTACTTGAGGCCTCTAGGGCATCATAGCCACATTGTAAGGTGCGTTTACCCACTTGTTCTGCACTATGCATCATATCCTGCAACTCCTTCAAATCTGGTTGTTCAGGTTGAGACATTTTATTTCTTAATTGTGATAACAGAAACTGCTGATATTTAAGCATATGAAACTGACAATTTAAGGCCCTCATGGCTAGGGTGGCCGAGGTATATACCTTTTTCCCCACCTTTCTAAGGATCTTGACTCTCTTTCGGAAGGTAGTGGATTCTTAGCAGTAGAGGCCTTCATTCCCTTGGGGCCTTGAGAAATGGTTTCAGGGTCAGCATTATGGCTTTTGTAAAGAAATTGGTGAGAGTTAGGAACTCTGTAGTACCTATCAGGCTTGACTGGGGCAGGAGGCAGGGAATCCGGATTAAGGCAAGCCTCCGAATAAACATCATCAAGTACGTCCAAGACAGGAGGTATCGCCAGAGGTCTGTGTTGAAGTAACAAAAGAAATTCCCCAAGTCTTTTCTTGGAATCAGAAAAGTCTTGGCCTTCCCAATGGAAGTGTTCCCTCAAGGTGTGCAAGGTTTCCCCAAAAGAAAAATCCTCAGGAGGAGATACAGAAGGAATGGACTGCTCTGCATCAGAATCTTCAAAAGGGGAGTAAGAGTGTTCCTCTACATCAGAATGTTCTGAAAAAATGGAGCCCTGATCAGAAGAGGGGGAATCTTCCTCCACTCTGGGTCTCTTGTCTGGAGGGGGTTGGGAACCCCTGATAAGAGCAATTAAATCCTCAGCCATTTTAAGCATCTGCTTTTTAGGCATGGGGCCTGGAGATGGGCCCTGTGCAACAGGCCTCTTGGGATGCCTGGCTGATTTGGACTTAGTAAAGGCCTTAATGGAAAAGGAAGATGAGGGTCTAAAGACACCATGGGTGGAAGTGGACCTGTCCACATTAGGAGGCTCAACGCTCACAGTGGCTTCGGTGGTTGTAGTCTGGGTATGGGCCGAGGTACCTGCAGTCACGGTTACATAAGACACCGCCAAAGACGTGTCGTCGGTAGTCAGGGACTGCATAGGCGTCTCGCTGAGAACCGGGCCACGTGTAGCCGGTTTTGACGTGGTGTCAGTGGGGACCGCGGACCTCGCGTGTCGGTCCTTGTCCTTGCGTTTTTTGGACAAAACGGTAGTCGGAGACTCTGACGACATTTTATAATCAAAAGCTTTACCAAAAAAGTGTTGGGCGAACTCCGCCCGACGCTTAATAGTGCGTTTATTGAAAGTAGCACAAAAGCGACAGCCCGAGACGTCGTAATCTGGGCCTAAACAAGGTATGCAGAGGGAATGGAAATCCTTATGCGGTATTTGCTTCCCACAAGAAATACAATTGTTAACTTTTTCTGACATCGGTCTGAGGCAAGAAAAGTTTCCCCAACGGGGTACTTAGCTTTAATGAAGACTTCGGTTTCCAATTTTTCGTAAATTCAGGAGCTGGCCGACCGGCACTTGCGAACTGCTTCTGCTTCGGGCACCGCGCGGCAAAAAAGACTGAAGAAAATGGCGTCGGTTGTGTCTTATATACCCCTGCCTCACTGACGTCAGGAAAGAGAGCGACAGCAACCGACACCGGACCTAGACTTTGGAATTCGGCCGACCGAGGACCCGCCTGATGGCAGAGAACCCATCTGTGATTACTGCAGCTGTATGCACGATGAACATCCACAGACGGCAGAGAACCCATCTGTGATTACTGCAGCTGTATGCACGATGAACATCCACAAAACCATGAGCAAACTTTGCTACTACACACTTTCTTTCCTTACATTAAACAGACTTCGTCAGAATACAAACAAAAAAATAAAATCCCAGATTTAAATATAAAATACTAAATTGATCCAATACCATGTGACTTACTATGACAAAAAGTGAAACACAAACAGCAATGCAAACTCACATAAGTAAAACTTTAAAATACAACAAGGAAAACCCCCCCCTTAGGCCGATAGTTTCGGCAGAAGGCTCTAAAACTGTGCCTATGGCTAAATTTGTTGACTATAAAAGTAAACACATTTGGGTCAACAATCCGACTATTTTAAAGGATTCTTGGGATTTTTTGAGCCTATTAAAGCCTGAATATTATAGGAAGGATATGTTATTTGTGACAATTGATGTTATTGATTTATTTAGTTGCATTCCTTACCAGGAAGGGATAGAAATGTTTGAAGAGAGCATTTTTGAAGACAAAACACTCAAACAAAAGGAAAAAGTAGCTTGTGTAGCATTTATGGATTATGTACTGAAATTTAATTTTATTATGTTCCAAGGAGAGTATTATCAGCAAAAATCTGGGGTGTCCATGGGGGCGGCATGTGCCCCCACATATGCCAACATTGTTTTATTAAAATGGGAAGAAAAGTATATTATTAATTGTGAATACAAAAAATATTGGCTAATGGACCACAGGTGTTTGGATGATATAGTGATCTTATGGATAGGGGGACTCGAAAAATTCTTGGAATTTTTTGAATACATTAGTGGAACTACTAATTTCTTGAGATTCACATACTCTACTAGTTCTGAAATTCTGAAATACTTGGATATTGAGGTATACAAAAGAAATGGAAAATATGAAACTAAAGTACATAGAAAGGATACATATGTTAATTCCTATTTACACTTCAATAGTGCCCACCCCCTACACAGTAAAAAGAATATTGTCAAAGGGCAATTTGTTAGGGGGTCAAGAATGACCAGTTGGGATGATGATTTTGAAGTAGAGTGTAAAACTTTGGAAAAAATGTTTTTGGAACGTGGTTACCCTGCACAATTTGTGAATAACATTAGGAAAGAAGTGGAAAAAGGAAGGCAGGACAGATTTAAGCCAATTATAGGGAGAGGGATTAACAGTGAGAAGGAAAATATACAGGTAGAGGTCAACAAGAATAATGATGGTCAGCAAACATATAAAAGAAGTTTAGTAGTGGAATATAACGCCTCTAACCAGAAGGTAAAGGAATTTGTGAATAAAGAATGGAACAAATTTTCTGCCTTGACTGATATGGAAGAGATTACAAAAATGGAACCAAAAGTAGTTTACAAGAATTCTTATAATTTAAAAAGGATGATGGAAAGAAATGGATGTAGTAAAAGTAAAGGGAATAGAAATAAAGTAGGAACATACAGGTGTGGCAGGTGCCACCAGTGTTCATATATTATAAATAGAGGAGAAGTTTACATTGAAAGTAGAAAGAGATGGTTGGGCAGTAAAGGTTTTTTTAATTGTGATAGTAAAGGAGTCGTATATCTGGTTATTTGTCAAACATGTCAGTCATTTTATGTAGGGAAGACGGAGAGACAATTGAAGAGAAGGATATACGAACACACTTACGATATCACAAAAAAGAAAAATATAAATGCACTATTTAAACATTCCACTTCTTGCACTGAATATAAATATGAATTTTTTGTTCTGGAACAGGTTAAACCAGATATAAGGGGTGGCCTGTGGGAGGAAATATTAGAAAGTAGGGAGCTTTGGTGGCAGGTCAACCTTGATGCAGGAAATAAGCCTGGAATGAATGAATTTATATCAATTTCTTCTCTGCTCAAACTGAAGGCTAATAACATCTGAACAAATACTTCAATGTAATTTCCCAAAATGGACACTAGATGGGGATAGAACATATATGAAATATAGGTTCAAGAGAATTTTTTAAAATAACAGATATTTTACAATACCCGAGTTTTTAAATTAAGTTATATTAAACAAAAGGAAATGTTTTTAAAATAATTTATTTATTTATTAATATTTATACAACAAATGATATGAAATGTTGCAAGAAATGAAATTATAATGTTAAGCACAAGACACTTTCATAGAATAGGCATTAATATTTATGAGAGACAAAAGGAGATTTGTCAATTTGATTCCAAGGGGATGTATTTCATTGGACTATTAATTAAACAGTTGTTTTGTAGACTATTTAAATTGATTTTGAAGTAAAGTTTGTATGTCTGATGAAGTCCTGTATATAGGACGAAAACGCGTGTGATTTACATTTATTGTTGAATAAAAGCGTTAAATTTACTGGCGTTTCGTGGATTTTCTGGTTCTAATACCATTGGGGAAACCGTGGTCCTTGGCATTCTTTTTTACTTTTTATTGGTGGTATTCAGAATTGCCGTTCTACTGAGTTATTTAAAATACAACATCCAAACATTTATATTAAATGCATTCATCTAAAAAATTATTACCACTTCTTTGATCTCCCTTTTTTTAATACTTAATGTTTACAGTTCTCTTCAGGCCAGGTGGAATATCTGCCAGAAATCTTAAATGCCACAAAGTTTCTTTTTGTTTAACCAAATTTTTAAAATAACATTCTCTCATATACTTATAGACCTTTTCTACTTAAAAATATTATGCTCAGGTTATTCAGTCATATGCGTATATAATGCACTGTAAACATTTTTCATTTTATCATCATATACATATTCAAAAAACATTTTATAGAATTTCCTTGTGGTCATGCTTATATAAAAGGCTTCACAAATACACATGATGCTATATATATTAGTCCTCACAGGGAAATGTAATTTTAGCCTGCTGTACTAATCTCAAACTTTGGACATTTGTTTGTTGGCACGATAATGAAAAATGATGCATTCTCTGGAACCTATAAAAATATCACTGCAAAATTCTCAACTGTCTCCAATTTTCAGAAATAACCCAAACTTTATCGCAGATTTTTAAAATATCCCATATAAAATTTTTGAATTTTTGCCAAATAACTAAAGATTAAAATCAGTTCACAGCACCAGAAATTACAGTTATTTTGTTCTCCAAAAATGCAAGTTACTACAAATTATCTTGTTATAACCACTTTTTAAGTGAAATTGCCAATAAATGAAACCTGTCCTAGACTTGGAACCTTTGCCCATCATTACTTCACTGCTTCTTCCTTGATTCTAAAATGAATAGGTTCAGAGCTATGAGGAAATGTCTCTGTGACTCCCTTTTCTGTTGGGGGTTTTCAGAAGGCATCTGCCTCCATGGCTGCAGCATCAGTAGAGCTGGACTGTCTCCAGACTGCCAGAAAAGCATCCATGATCACCTGCCCTATAAACTGGATGAATTACTATTTTATCTGCCTTTCTCCCCAGAGAGAGATATTTAGGTGTTTTGGGGAGGAGGAAATGAGTGGGAGCCCAAAGCCAGCCCATACTGGACCTCATGAACTTCAACATCTCTCTCTAAAGAAGCCATCCGGAGGGAAGGACTCACTGTCCTTGCTCTTCTTCCATATGACAGTCAGCCAGGGAGACAGTCAAAGATGGCCTGACTGGAAGTTTTTTCCTAAGGAGTAGAGGCTCTGGTTAAATATATACATGTATGACAAAATAAATAATTTTTCCACAAATATCTACTGTTAAAGCACTCTCCTTTAAGCCACTTCAAGTAAGTATTTCAGTGAAGACTTTGTAACAGTTCTGCTGCACTTCCCTACAAAGCTTCTTTCTGGATAAAATGCTTGTAGAAGAAGGGGTTTCCAGAGCTGTACACAGTGTTAATGGTTTCGGCAACTAATAACTTAGAGGAAGAACTTTTCATTTTCTTCTAGGGTTGTTTTCTATAATCTTTTTTCACACACATTTTAATATTAATTTACCATCATAGCCTTTATATACCCATTAGTTGCCCTTTATGAACTGAGGGCATGTTTGTGGTATGGTCATCATCTAGGCAGCCAAGAGCGGGTTTTTAACTTTTGCCATTCCATCTGTATGCCGGACAGAGCCCCAGGAGAGAGCATGCAACCCAGCAGTATGAGGGATTTGCCATCTGTTTCTGTAAATGATGTAACACCCCAACTTTACAAAACAAAATTAGTACACAGACACCTCCATCCAATCTGCAGTCTCTGCTGAGGCTTGTAGATGCAGTAGATGTCCTGAGGCACATGCAATGACCCTTCTTTGTAAGAGAAAAGCAGGTTCTACTGCATCCCCTCCCCAGAAGAGTTTTTCAGCATCCAGGTTGTTAATCAAACACAGGACATCTGTGTCATAGTCAGGGCTCCATCCCTCTACACCACAAACAGACTCCCACCAAACATTTTGCATTGCCTTTTTTACACTGACTGCCTACTTTAAGGATCACAAAGTGCATTTACACCTAAAGCTCTTTGCCTTTTAGTTTTTGTCAGATGATCACCACTAGTGGGTAGTTTCCCTCTGGGGTTCCGTTATATACATGTACTGCCTTGCACTTCTATGCAGTGAAGTCCATCTGTATTTTTCATTATTTACTTTTATTTAGTGGGACTGACAGAAGTGTGATCTCAACTGCAAAGCTAAGTCTGTGTAGCAGGGGGTGTGGGTTGTTGCAAAACAAGTCAGGGAGGTATGGGCACTGCTTCAAAAACACTAATGATAATACTGTGAGTTTCAAGAGTCTATTTTCTGCCAAGATCACGTTTAACGTTTTGTACTTACAGGACTCATAATTTTAGCAATTCTTCTGACTATCCTGAGTCTCTTCTTAACCTGACTGCCCCACCTTTCTTTATCAATCCTATTAAACATTTTTGTGACGTGCGCAGTCAATATTTCTCCATTCAGTTTCTATTACTAAAAAAAAAGACAAAAGAGAACAGTCTATAAAATACTGGTAATTCTCCCTCACAGACCTCTCAACTGTCCCTGTTTAGAGGAACTTTCCTTTTTTTTAAGGACTGATTCACCCCTACACAAGATTTCCGTACATTTGGAGATATGTCCCTATTTTCAGGCTTGACTTATTCCTTCGCAAAATTTTCTGAATCCTCTTCATCACATGATTTTTGAAGCTGTCCACCAATTAAAAAGTTATACTACATGACCAATATACCAGTGCATAGGTGATTACTAGGTTAATGGCACAAGAGCTTTTACAAGCCTAGCCAATAATACCCAGGATATGACAATATTATAGCTCAATTCCCCAGATATGAGATGGGATACTATCAGGGTAGTGGGTCTTTGGGTGTTGGAACCTTGAGTCATTTTACAGACTGCCTCTGTCCATAAGGGACATAAGCAGTACCCAAGGAGTGAATGTATGGTTCTCCGAGTTCTTTTTGAAGAGAGTGAGGGATGTGCTTTGTTTTACAAAGATGGCAAGTTTACTCCATAGACAAGGTAGCCCTTGAGATATGAATCTGTCTCTCCAGCAAGTTCTGTTAGAGTCACAAATAAGGTTCAGGTCCATGGAACATGTTGCCCTTGTATATTTTTTTCTTGCAAGTAAGTGGCAATAATAATTTCAAGAAAGAGGATACACATCTTACAACTCCCTTTTTTACGCCAAAAATAAATGATCTTGTGTGGTAGAAGTCTATGATATATTTTTTTAAAGCTGAGAGATTTTATAGTGTATCTTTGACAATGTGGTTATACTTTTCCATCATTTTATCACACGTTTTTAATAAGTTTCTGAGTAGTATCTCACATTCCAACTGGAACCAGGAAGATGTGTATGTCATTTGGTATTCATACTTTATGTAATTAGATGTCCAGATTTTTAGCTAGCTGTTCTTATTTTTCAAGGGCCTTTGTGCCTCTATGTTTTTTTTAAACACCTTTATTAAATTATCACTTAAGACACAGGACATTTACGTTAACAGAAAAGAAAACAAACCATTTTAACATTTTTTCGTTTAAATACAATATACATCACATTTATTTTCTTGGCTATCATCAGTCCAACATTACAAAAAAAAAAATGTTGAATTCCCTTAAACCTCACTTCTCCTGAACATTATTATGCATGTATTGTTCCCACAATTTTCATTTACTTCCATGCAATTCGCTCTTTTTCTTTTCTAATGATCTGTCTTTCAGTTCTTTTATCTCTTTTATAGTATTCAATACCTCAAATACAGCTGGTGTACACTTTGATTTCCCTTTTCAAGTAATTGTTTTTTTTTTGGCAGCCAACAGAATTAAACTTAATAAGGCCTTACTATGTCAAAGCAATTCAGATGCTGTATCCCAGCTCAAAAGAACCATTTGCTCGCCCAACATTTCTGATCTACTCTCTATGGAATTTTTTAAATCTGCCAACTCATTACACTCTTAAAACATATGTTCCAGTTACCTCTTTCTTCTCTATCACACCTCCAACATTTGGTATCTACATGAGGAAAAACTATTTGAAATTTGTTTGGAGTATAAAAATACCATGCAAACACAAAGATACTAAACATTCTGGACATGGTTGCATACTTGGGAGTGATACATGTTTTCCCACTGCTTTCTTGTAAATTGCTTTTTCAGTCACTCTGCCCAATCTTTTCTAACCACCTCTGATTGATTATCTTAGCCATCATGCAATATTTTATATGCCCTACTAATTATCTCATTTTTAACAGATGCTTCTGTTCTAGATTCAATTAAAAACTCAACCAGAGCAGGTCTTTCACTTAAAATCACCCTACCTTTTTTCTTTGCCTGTATTTTGCGATCAAGCCCTGGTAGGGAAGGCAGTCTCGAGCCTGCAATCCAAACAACCTCTTGGCCTCATCCTAGTCTACTACCTTTCTTGCTTGAATTATTTGTTCCCAATGTCTTGGTTCCTTTGCCAGGTTTCTCAAGTAAATTTCAGCCCCCTCTTGACAATTTTCTGTACCCTTACTTGCAGTCATCCTGATTGGCAAAAATCTCCTTTCCCCATTCTCGTACTGGCTTAGTTCTTAAGAGTACTTTCTGCTACTTTCTGAAAATAATATCATGTATGGTTGTTATCGTTCTTAAGGATCTGCATCCAAAATCCCACTCTCTCTCTCTATTTCTCAAACTTCCTCCTTGCTCCATCATCATGACCTTTTCAACTTTGAATTATAACTTTCTACTTGTGTTATGTAGTGTGTATGAGCCTTAACTGGGTAGCTCTAAATAACGCTTCAAATCAGGTAAATCTACACTACCTTGTTCTAATAGAAGGATCAACTTATCCCACTTAACCCTTGCTCTCTTTCCCATCCAGATACATTCTTTCAATTATTTTTCAGATACTAACCACAACTCCTTCTTGGGTTAATAAAAGTATGCCTGACCTGTACACAAAGCTAAAGTGACTTAAAACATTTTCACTAGCTGTATCTTACTATCCATATCCATAAATATCAGTCTCCAATTTCTCCATTTTTGTATTATCTTTTTAGTCATTTCCCACAAATTCTTAGATGTCATGACAAAAACCTTTTTATTCCATACTACTAAATGCCTCATCTTATCATGCCTCCATAAATATGGGTATTGCTGAAGGAATTCATGTGTGGGTACATAACTGGTAGCTAGAGCCTTTGTTTTATCTTCATTCATTTTGTATCCCGAAAAGACTTGAAACTGTCTCAAAATGTTCACAACAATGAGATGCCCTTTTATGGATTTATCAGGTACAAAATATCATCTCCAAATAAAGCCAACTTTTCTTGATTACTATACCAATTATATCCTTGTATTTCTGTGTCCCTTATTTTCTTTGCCAGTAGCTTTAAATATAAAGCAAATAATAAAGGGGTAGGAGGACACCCCTCCCACTTTAATTCTTGCCTCTGATCCTTCATATACCTTTCTAATTAACCTTATTATTGTATCAAGGAATGCAAACACTTCCAATGCCCTACTCATAAAACCCCAGCTTAACCTGTCAAATGCTTTTTCTACATCAAGATTCACTAACAGAGGCATTTTCTTACATTTTGCTTCCCTCTGGATCATCATTGCTCTATTAATGTTGTCAAATGTTTGCCTCCTCTCCACAAAACTACAATGATCTATATCTAGCAATTTTGGCAACATCTCTGCCACTCCTTCAGCTAGTACAGACATAAACAGTTTATAATCATGATTTAATGCTGACATGGGTATATAGGAAGTGGAGTCTGAAGGGTCTTTGCCATCTTTAGGTAACACAACCACCAAAGCTTTCTTCCAAGATGTTGGTGCTCCCCCTCCTTTTAAAATACTGTATAACAATATCTTCCAGATTTTTACCACTTTCTTTCCTCCTAATTTCCAAACTTCCACAGGAATACCATCTGGTTCTGGAGACTTTCATGAAGATTGATTATACCAAAATGTTTTTATCTCATTACCTCCTAACTTAACTGTTAGTTGCTGAGCCTTGTCTACCTCTAACCTTGGCATGATTAAGTTTTCCAGAAATATTTCCATTTGTACTCTTTCTTGATGTTTACATTTCTCTGCTTTATGCAAATTTTCATACAATTTCTGGAATATCTCTAAAACCTCTACAAGATCACTGGTTATTTTTCTTGTTAAAGGTACCATAAGTCTGGTGACAACCATGTCAACGTTCTGTTGTCTAAGTTGCCGTGCTAAATGTTTTTGTGCTCTGGAGTTGTTAACAAAAAGTAGTTACTTTCTAAACACATGCATATTATCCAGATACTCCCTTGTTTTCTCTTTAGCACTCTGCATTTGCTCCTCCTCTTGTCCTGTGAGAATCCCCTTATTCAGCAATACTTTAACCTTTGTCAGACCCTTTAAATAATTTCAGTTATTTCTTAACAATCTCTCTTTCTCTTCTATTTCAACCCTACTTTTAAACTCCATTTTCATTTTATCCTAGTCAGTAGCTATAACTACTGAAGATATTTCTGTCGACCCTAATAACTCTCAAATAATTTTCACTACCCAATTCCTTAAATTCCTCTCTTTTTAACATGTAGGCAGGAAAGCATCAGTGTCTTATTTTTACTTCATTACCCTGCATTTTTATCTTAGTTACTGGATGTTTGTTGAAACTTTAAATTAAATGCATGTTACTATGAAATATAATTTCTATCTAATAAAATGATAGTAGCTGGAGCGACACTAGGTAATATACAGCTATGTTCATCCAAGGTACTCGAAACACCAGATACCAAACAGAGATCGTAAAAGTTGTAAAAATATCTAAACGTTATTTTATTGCATAAGAATAAAACACACAGGTTAGCGCTTTCACCACTAGGCTTCTTCAGACCTATATGAAGAAGCCTAGTGGTGAAAGCGCTAACCTGTGTGTTTTATTCTTATGCAATAAAATAATGTTTGGATATTTTTACAACTTTTACGATCTCAGTTTGGTATCTGGTGTTTCGAGTACCTTGGATGAACATAGCTGCATATTACCTAGTGTTGCTCCAGCTACTATCATTTTATTTTATTGTTCTGGGCTTGTTTTTGTTGGCTGGAGCGTTAGCTCCATGCAGACACGTTGTTTTTGGACATAATTTCTATCTAGTCTATCCCAGTTACTGTACCTTGGGGAATAATCCGGGCCGGTGTTAGCATTTTGGGGGTCCTCAGCAAATGTCAAGTTGGGGGGCCCCCTAGGCACTTCCAGTATAAGTATCATTCTGTCAGTGCCACCCCTATGTTGCCTTGTCTAACAAAGGGACACTTACAGTTATTGGCATTTAGTTGCAACAATGATACATTGCAATAACTATGTACAGGTCTGGAATTAAATGAACTGACGACTAGGCCTATCATTTCAACACCCTCCGCACACCTCCCCAATCATCTCCTCTGACCCCCCCCCCTTTTTGAGCTCCCATACCATGCATCATGCATATTACTTTTTTCTTCCTTTTCTCACAATTTGTGTTAATCTTAGCTTTTTCAAGAAGCCATAATTTTCTATATGCTCTGAAGTGGATTTTAAAGTTTTTTTTTTCATTTTACACAACCTTTTCATCCAATAATGGCTTAAAAAGAAATTGTGATTAAGGAAAGACGTTCACTGTTGCTGTTCAACTTTAGTTTTCCTTGCATCCTTTCAACACTCCTTTCCTGAACAAGACAACACAGTAGTAATCATTTAGGAAATAACTCAAATAAGCAAGGGCCCAAGAAGCCGTAGGGTTACACCTGGTCTGGGATGCATTTTAGAGCATATTCTCAGCATTTTACTCCAATGGTGGCCTAAAGAAAAATCACGAAAAAGAAAATAATTTCAGTCTTATTTTTTTCTTTAAATTGCCTTAGTCATATTTCAAGTGACTGCTAATATACATATACATAGCATGCTTCCTCACCTGTAACCCTCAAAGTCAGACCCATGTATATGTGCCTGTTGTGTGATTGTGAGAATGACTTCAGTAATATATTTTAATTTGTTGGTCATAGACAGTGCACCACCCCTACACAAGCTATAGTAACCTTCTTTTTACACTTCTGAGGTCTGTGAGAAAAGTAAATAAACAATGAACACACTGTCCTCAGCTCAAACACAAGCTGTAATGACTTCATGTGCACACCTCTAAGGTTTGACTGTGATGAAAATTAAAGCTGTAATAACCACACAGTCCTCAGTCACTCATAACCTACAGCAGCTTTCTGTACACACACGTTTGAGCAGGGTTGGTTTTAGAATGGGTGCAGCTGAAACCAAAGGCTATTATCAGCTTTATCCTAAAATGGTCACATCTCAGCACTCTTCAGGGTAAACAGATCAATCAGAAAATTGATACATTTTTTTCCAACGAGCAACAGCTTTTGTGGGGGCACCTACAGAGTCAAAGATGATTAAGGAAGCCCCCAGTATCCATTTATACAGTCTGGTGAGTGGGGGCCACCAGACTCCAAGAAGATCTAAGTGTCTGAATGTTCTGTGATATATTTTAGGTCTTACTTTTGAAATATAATTACTTGTTAGGTTCATTTTTTACTGACGCCCAGAAAAATCTCTATATCCTGGCATTATTGGGTGTGCACACATATAAAAATCAGTGATATTTTTTAGATACACACACAAACACGCACAAGCATAAGCCATTGTGGTACTAGTTTTGTACTTATTTCGGCAAATATCAATACATTGTGCAACACTGGCACTGCCGCACCAGATCAGTGACTGCTGTTTAGCAGTCATCAAACAGCAGCAGAGGTAAATCACTTATTTCCCTCAGTGAGGAGTAATGCATACCTGTCACTGGCCCTGATTTCATAGACCTTCCCTGATTTTGTTCATACTTTTGCTTTCTCCTTCATAAAATATTTCATTTGCTGGTAAATACTTCAGGATTACAAACAGTCAATCAATCCAGACATCTGAGTTTTATAATTATTGTCCAAAAATACGTGTTGATGCAAAAGGTGTTATTCTATTTACTTTTTAAGCAAATTACAGTAATATTTAAAATGTAGTCCTGATTATGAGCCTTTATTCTATTATTTTTGGGAATGCACTGAAGTCTTAAGCAAAGAAATTGAGAGTTATAGTATCTGGTGTTCTGCTTGTATTTATAAAACTCCCTGAAACAGAAAATCGTCCTTGATGATCGGAAGTATCAGCTCTTCTTAAAATCTAAAATTTGTACTGAGATAAGTCACTCTAGGCTGCTGATCTCTCTAGTGCTTACCTTGCTCATGTTCATTATCAGCTTCATCCTAAAAGGATCATATCACAGCCCTGTTCAGGTTAAAGAGCATAGTTAGTAAATGAATATATTTGTTTCTTCCTCATTTTTTCCCAACCAGCAGCAGCTTTTATGGGGCTCCCACACGATCAAGGATGATTAAGGGGGGCCCTTGCAGCCACGGGTATAGCAGGGAGCTAAAGCTGGCTATGTAGTTAGCTTTAGTGGAGAAAATGTCCAACAGCAGGGGTTAACTAAGCCAGGGGCACTATGTCAGTGGTAAAATATTTAATGGAATTCTGATGCCTGTTAGTTGACAAAACATTGTTAATATAACCAGAAATATCTTTGAATTTTAAAGTGGATATAAATAAGAGTTATTACCCATGTGGTTTATTAAGTATACAAGGATGCTGTACTAGCTTTTATTGGTTTAACAGACATGTTACAAAAACATCAGGATAAGATAACTTGTGGTTGTGGGCCCCCAGGGAACAAGGGGTCCCCAGCGACTGCAGGGTTCGCTGGTGCCTAAAGCCGGCTATGGGAATAATATGTAAATTCTCTCAGAGTTCCTACTACTGAATTCACATCTTCCATACCAAATATTTTCATATATTTCTTCAGAAATCTACCCTCTTTTGCTATATTGTCCCTTCTAGGTCCCACATAGCCTCACTATTGAAATCAAATTTCAGTCTCCACCTATAAATAATTATTTCTCCCAAAATTTTCATAAGCTCCATAATAGTAGTTTTCTGTGGAATATAAATGCATGCCATTGTAATCCTCCTCCCTTGTTAATAGCCCCTTACTAACACAAATCTAGCATTTTTGTCTTTCTCCCCCCATCTATCACAATTGGAGCCCTTCTAGCAATGCCTTGAGTTAGGAATTTCAAGTAAATTGCACTCTATTGGCAACACTAAATCTTTCAATGGACCAACTCCAAACTACTTCCATACCCACTGCAGCCTCCACAGCTACTCTTTTTGCCACTATACTACCCCAGTAGATCACCTCTTTCTTCTTACTGCCTTCCAGGTTACTTTCCACCTAAGAGAGAAATCTACTACATTTCAAAAGCACAAGACCATCTCCAGGAAACCAGAATATCTGGTTTTGCTAAACTGCCACCACTTCCTCGGGAGCACCAACTTTTCCCACACAACAAAGGAAACGTATTTTTAAACATAGCTGGTTGTGGATGAATGGAAAAGCCTTACTGAGGCGGACATAAAATCAAAAACAGTACTGGAATTTAAGAACACATTAGACTAGCACATACAGCAGAGCAGAACTTAGGAAGATGATGGTCATTGTTAACAAGGAACTGCAACACATCCATAAGTTAGGAAAATCAGCATAAACATGCTGCTTATTTGCAGACCACTTCAATTTCTAACAGCAAAACAGAAGGATGGCATTCTTACTAATTAGATTTGTATCAGAAATGGAAAAGAAAAAAATGCTAGTTTGGGATAGTTACTGTACACTGGTGCTCTTAGCGATGCATAATGCTTGTTGCAAACAAACAAAAGTTTCTAATTCATTGCACACAGGTGAAATCTACAGTAAGTAACTACTCTCTTTTCCAAATATCACACATAAAAACACACTACTGCTTGAAAAGTTGCCTTCTAGCTTTTAAGACAGCCATATAATTTAAAAGCTTAGTACCCAAGAATGGTAGCACTTTACAAACTATCCAGTAAAAAACAGCAAACAAGTTATTTTATTCACTTCTTCCCCAATATCCACAATAACCTAGTCATGGTTTTATTTATTTATTGGCATTTGTTTACTGAGATAGTTCACTGGGCCCTGGGAGCCCGTTTTCAGTGGAGGCCTGGGGAGAAAAGCTCCAAAACAAGTAATAATATATAATAATTAAAATGTATACAAGCAAATTAATCTCAACAATTTCAAGGTACAAACAGCAGTGAATTCATACATAAATATTTACATACGAAGAAAGTGTGAAATAAACAGAGAAAAGAAACTATAATTATAACAGAGTTATTGACTTCATAGGTATATCAAAATTATGAAAATGAAAATCATGCATAACATTCAAAAGGTACATACACAGAAGTCATGGATAGGAAAAGATATCTTTTGGAAAGAGGTGGTGAAGGTAAAGAGGTAGAACTCGAGCAAAAACTGATATGCAGAAGCATTTTGAGAAGCAGAAGTAGACATGTACAGGTACAGAAAAGAGAAAAAAAAACAGAGAATTGTAGGAAATAAAGATTAGGAGAGAAAAAAAGAAGTAGAAGATATCGAGGTGAAGATAAAGTTTGTTATATGAATACGAGTAACTAGGTTATATGATAATTAGAAGCTAGTTTATGGTGGGTTAAAAGTAGGAGTAGTGAGGAAGGAATATGGTTAGGGTTTAGATGCAGGTGGTGTAGAGCAGTTACAATTCCAAATGGAAGAAAAACGGTTATGTAAGGAAATTTTAAAAGCAGCAATTTGTGGGTTGGATCTAACAGTGAGAGGGAGAGAGTTCCAGAGTCTTACTACAGAGTAGGAGTATAAAATTTGGCCGGCAGGACATTTTGGTTTATGTATTTGCAACAGATGTTGATTCTTAGATCTAAGCGACCTGTTGGGCAGGTAGTTGTCGAATAAGGAAGTGAGGGCTGGACATATGGTGGGTTTATGTACATTTTATGGGCTGAGATTAACTGAATATAGGAGAGATAATGTGGTAGTTCGAGCCAGTTTACAGAGTGTAAACCTATACAATGATGAGAAGAGTTAAGAATCATTAACAGCAAATCTAGCTATTTTGTTGTAGCAAGTTTCTAATTTTGATTTTAGGGTAGAGAGTAAGTTAGCGAATAATACAGCACCATAGGGAAGAGAGGGAAAAAGATACGTTAGTGGTAGGGTTAAGGAAGTTTTTGTGTCTATACAGCAAGCCCAGTTGTGGTGAGTTTTTTTTTAATGTCATGTAGAACCTGTAGATTGAATTTTAAGTGTTCATCTAAAATAACCCCTAATAATTTAGTACAGGCAACTATTTCATAAGAGTTTTGTTCTGAGAGAAAATAGAAATTTGGTCTCTGTTTAACAGAGTTTTTCCTTTGTGAGGAAAACTATTAGCTTGGTTTTCTTAGGATTGAGAAGCAAATGATTTTTGAATACAAGTAAAACTGGTGAAGTAAAACCAGTAAATCGTCAAAAGTTGAAGAAACCAGGATCCAAATTACAGAAATATAACCAGGATTTTATTAAACACACCACCACGCTGTTAGCACAAATAAATAAGTAAGCACAAAGAACCACTTCGTATTAATGCTATTGTAAAGCACTGCGTTTTCGTATTCCACCATCCACTTCATCAGATAAAAATAAGCATTTTTTACATCTGCTTATATACCTTCCCAAATTATGCAATTAATTAATTAACACATTTGAATGGCCATCATTAAGTTAGAGAAGATTTTAAAAGCCTTTTTAAATTTTTTTTTTTTTTTTTGTACAAAGACAAAAAGGCCTTTTAACTGAAATGCATTCAAAAAACTTTAAATGGGTTCCTAAATGTAATATTATTCTCAAATCATTTGTTATATATCCTATAGCAGCAAAACCAAGTTATTTAAAAGTTGGAAAGTGTATATAAAAAGTACATTAAAATATTATATGTAAAAAAATATATTTTATAAAATGCCATCTAGTGGTCCTTTACACACATTGCAGCTCGCCTTCAAATAAATTATTATATTAATAAATGCATTATATAAATAAATAAGTAAACATTATATAAATTTTATAAAATCCATTATAAATTAGTCTTTACCATCTTATGCCTATACAACGCATTCGTCTCTTTGCAGTTTTTAATTTTTAATGTCATTCAGATGTTCGAATATCCTTCTTTTCAGTTTCCTTTCAGTTTTTCCCACAAAAAAGGACTGACAAAATTTACATTAAAAACTGCAAAGAGACGAATGCATTGTATAGGCATAAGATGGTATGTGAGCAAGCTAGCTTTATATTCTCAGTAATAGAGCAGACAGAGAAGGATATTAGAGGGGGACCCTGGGAAGAAAAATTGGAGTATAGAGAACTTTGGTGGCAAATGACACTAGAATCATATAACCCACCAGGTTTAAATGAGTACACCAGCATTTTACCCCTGTTAAAGCTAAGAGCAGCTAAATTATAACAGACTACTTACATAATTCCTTGCCTATAATATACTTGGTAATTGAGTCATGAGTTATTCCTGTTTTGTACATGCATAAGATATAAATGTTTTTATAAAGACTAATTTATAATGGATTTTATAAAATTTATATTATGTTTACTTATTTATTTATATAATGCATTTATTAATATAATAATTTATTTGAAGGCGAGCTGCAATGTGTGTAAAGGACCACTAGATGGCATTTTATAAAATATATTTTTTACATATAATATTTTAATGTACTTTTTATATACACTTTCCAACTTTTAAATAACGTGGTTTTGCTGCTATAGGATATATAAAAAATGATTTGAGAGTAATATTACACTTAGGAACCCATTTAAAGTTTTTTGAATGCATTTTAGTTAAAAGGTCTTTTTGTCTTTGTACAAAAAAAAAAAAAAAAATATATTTTTAAAAAGGCTTTTAAAATCTTCTCTAACTTAATGATGGCCATTCAAATGTGTTAATTAATTAATTGCATAATTTGGGAAGGTATATAAGCAGATGTAAAAATGCTTATTTTTATCTGATGAAGTGCATGGTGGAATATGAAAACGCAGTGCTTTACAATAGCGTTAATACGAAGTGGTTCTTTGTGCTTACTTATTTATTTGTGCTAACAGCGTGGTGGTGTGTTTAATAAAATCCTGGTTATATTTCTGTAATTTGGATCCTGGTTTCTTCAACTTTTAAATGATTTTTGAATGCCAATTTTCAACTGAGTCGTTCAACAATTTTCATGCTGTTTAGGTGATGTGCTCGAGCTTGGGTATAGAATCAATGGAGCAAATGGTTGTGGAGTCACATGCATATTGGATAATAGAGCCTTGGGTAAGAGATAAGTGTAGATAATTAATAAAAATGCTAAATAATAGGAAACCTAAAACAGACCCTTGAGGAACACCAGTGAGGTTGGAGAGATAAGAAGAAAGGGAGGAATTCCATCTAACTGCTTGTTGCATACTGGATAGATAGCTATAGAACCAGATGATGAGTGGGGGAAGAGACCAATTTGGGACAGTCTATCCAGAAGAAGGGGATGAGAAATGGTATTAAAAGCTTTAGATAGATCTAAGAAAGTAGATGAGACATACTGACCAGAGTCCCTAGCTTTGTTTATTATATCCAAGAAGGAGACTAAGGCTGTCAATGTGCTGTGACCTGGCCTAAAACTGTGCTGTGCAGGAGACAGAATATGACTGTTGATGACATAGTCAAGGAGTTAAGTCTGTTTACATTTTTCGAGAACCTTAGAGATAGGGGAGATGGATATATCTATTTATAAGTATGCTAATGGGATATGCAATTGCATCTGCAGCTATTCTTAGGTATTCTGTGGGCAAATTATCAGCCGCATTAGAGCCTTGCTTAAGTATGGGAAGTAACCATTTTATTATGGCAGCGCGAATGGGTTTTAGGGAGCAGGAGCTTAGAATGGATGTAGAGATTTCAGAGGACTCAAGAAAGGATTTTGGTGAAGAAATGATAGAGGAATAGTTGGTGTCATTTTGGTGTGTGTCAAAATTGGAAGTGATGCTGGACATAACATTTATGAAATGGGCAATGAAAAGATTTGCGATGTCAGGATGATTTTTGTTTGGGAATGGGGTAGGCTGGGCTTTAGTACCTGGGTTTAGAATTAGAAGAGAGGTCATGCCTGGCCAAAATTTTGGGGGAAGGGGGGTTCTTGTGGTTGTAATGAAATTTTAGGAGAAGGTGAAGACGAACCAAAGACTGCTGCAGGAAGTAACACGTGTAAGGCAGAGAACTAGTCATGGACAAAATGCCAATTCGTCACAGGAAGCATATAGACACTCAGTCACACAATGCATTCATACCAAAGGGCCATGTATATGATCGCCGATTTGCCAAATGTTAAGTCTTAGTAAAGTGGGAAAAAACTGACTTACCCATTTAAAATTCATCTGGACAATAGAAGGACACACCATCCAGGAACTGAATCAGAAAAGCAAAAGGTGTGAAGTCTTCAGTGCTAAATCCAACAAAGACAGGCACCTCAAAACAAGTCAAGACCAAGCTCAGGCATAAGAAATCTGAGTAACAAGCAACTCACGGCTCGAGGACACCACGAACAACAAGTTTCTTCAATATTTACTGAAGAAATTTCTTGTTCATGGTGTCCTTGATCCGTGAGTTGTCATATTATGTCTGCAATGCTGCCTGTTCCACCACTGTGCTGCCTGTAAAATTCAGAGGTTTAATCTGTTTCTCAGTATTGTGGACACTGACTACTTGTGTAGGAGCTATACAATATGTACCAAACAAGAGAGGTTCAAAACAAACCAACTCACTTATGAATGGGAGAAAAAATTACTCTTTTAAACAATTCCCTATCAATGCAAGTTTAAAAAAGAAAAAAAATAATAATAATAATGCTAAATTCACACAGTGGGACTCAACTGCACCTGGATCAATATGTTGCACCATAAAGTTTTGGCAGGTTTATGAGAAATTCCTGAACTCAGAAACAACTGCATGGTGCAACACAAGTAGAATGCAGATGCAACCTGAGCCAGTGGCAGAACACTTGGAACAGCAGTCTGTTTCGATTCCAAACCACACATAGCTGCACTGTTAATGACGACCCTTAGGGGAATGTTTTTATACAAACAGATCCAAAACACATTCTTAAAAACTGCAGGATGTATAATATATTACAAAGTAATTACTTTTCCAGATGAAAAGGAAACCTTATAACATTAATTCTACTAGTAGTTAAAGATTTATTATATTTAGACCTACACTAGTAGTTAAAGATTTATTATATTCAGACCTACAACCACTCTCTCCCCCTTCCTGTTCAAGTGCTGAATGTCTCCACATACTACATCATATACTGCAATGACAAGCAAAAAAGGCTAAAGGTCACATGCTAGGTTTTATGACACTCCTGCTCATTTACAACACATCATAAAGCCTGACCTTAAAATGAACAGCTTGTGCAATGGCTTCCCTCTCCCTTGCTTACTGACCAGTTAGCCTCACTGGACATATGGGAAGTACTCATTTTATAGGGGAAGTACAAGGGATAGAGAAAATAATAAGCAAGCAGTAATGCAACAGAACACAAACACTTAAGAACACTAAGTATATATAGTGACCCATCAGAGGGTAGAAGGTACAGCTAAGTTTAAAAATAGCTAAATTAGCATTTACAAAAAAGATAACGGATAAGCTGCATTACATAAGTACTCATAACAATATAACTGTAATGAGAATCACCTACAGCTTTAGTCCCAAGTGATATTGAACAAAAATGTTCATGAAAAGGCCATTTCACACTGCAGTAACAGGCAAAATGTCAAATTACTACACCCTGAGTAAATCCAATGTAGCTACTGCTACTAAACTTAAAAAAAAATGCAAAGCTATGAGAGTACAGCAAACTACATATATGTAAGGCAATCCGTGTTTAGTGCTAATAAGGTATATATGTGAATAAATGTGTGTGTGTATGCATATATATATATATATATATATATATATATATATATATATATATACACACACACACATATACTCACACACACACGGACACATACATACATATATATATATATATATATATATATATATATATATATATATATATGTATATATGTATATAGTACTTTTCCGTTATCAGGGCAACAGTGTTAATGAGCGGTTTTGTGGTTTCTGTTATCAGCCCAACATCGGAAAAGAACATAAGTGTTGACCCGTTAAGTACCACTTCTTGTAATATGAAGTGCCCCTCTGAGTTTGCTTGTGATAACTCATTGTATACCCACCCGTGTTGCTTTACAGTTATCTGAACAGCTCTTTATCTGCATTACTTGGCTCTCAGAACGTGTTCTCTAATTTATCTAAGCCCTTAATTGTAAGACAACTACTGCTCTAAAAACATCCTAAGCTTGTTCAATAGCTGTGACTGAGGGTTAAAATTAGTTGACCAAACATGCCCCAGTGCTATAATTGGGGCAGAGCAGAGCTCACACCCTTCAAAATGTGGAAAGCTGCCTGTCATCGTATGAAGTAAGTTAGCAACATGACCAGCACCTCGACATGCTCAGCTACTAGGAAGGAGATATCGTAAGCATGGCTGTGGTTTTTCATATTTCCACAAATTTATTTTGGTTTAATGTTGTTTACCATGGATCTTTGTTAAAAAAATTGTTTTGAATACATAACCGACACTTTCTGTGTAGGCCATGCACAAACCTGTAAGGTTAAGGCTTGAAATGGGGAGCCATAACTTTAAACAGATCAGGGACAAATGGCGACATAATTGTGGTGGGGACACTTTTCAAGTATTAGTACTACTAACTCAAGGCATTAATAGAAAAACACAAGGTGACTTTGTAAAGTAAAAAGTCTGTAATCCTAATCATTAAGTGTAATTAACCACCTTTTTTCCAAGAATCACCAGCTTGGGGTGGGACTGAGGGGATCAGGGGAGTAGTTGAGAGGTACGTATTGAGGCACAGGGTAGGTATGGAAGTGCGGTGATATTTACTTTTACATACATTTAACCTCCCCAAAGCGTGTAGCTAGATTTAATTGTTGCCTCCCAAATACCCTTTCCAGTACTGAAAAAACGCGGTCATTCAGGTTGCCGCAGCAACACTATCTGAGTCGCAGAAGCTAGTGTAAGAAAACCCCTTATATTGGTAACAGCTGTTTAAAACTTAAAGAGCATCAAGCCTAACAGCTGTGCGAGGATGTAAAGCAGAGCTGTAACATAGCAGATAATGCAGATTACTCTACTTTTTAACCCCAAAGCATGATACTGCCACCACCATGGTTCATCATGGGGATGGTGCTCTTTTGGTGAGGCAAAGTGTTGTTTTTGCGCCAAATGTACATTTTTGGAATTGTGGCCAGAAAGTTCAACCTTGGTCTCATCAGACCATAACACATTTTCCCACATGCTTTTGGGAAACCTGATGTATTGCTTTGCAAATTTTAGCCAGGCCTGGATGTTTTTTCCTGTGTAAGAAAAGGCGTCTTGCAACCCTACCCCATAGTCCAGACATATGGAGAATATGGGGAATTGTTGTCACATGTACTACACAACCAGTACTTGCCAGAAATTCCTGCAGTGATCAGTGTTGCTGTAGGTCTCTTGACAGCTTCGCTGACCAGTTTTCGTCTTGTCTTTTCATCAATTTTGGAGGGACGTCCAGTTCTTTGCGACGTCACTGTTGTCCCATACTTTCTCCACTTTTTGGTGACTGTCTTCACTGTGTTCTACGGTATATCCAATGCTGTGGAAATGTCTTTGTACCCTTCTCCTGAGTGATACCTTTCAACAGTGAGATCCCTTTGATGCTTTGTAACCTCTCTGTAAACCATGGCTTTTGCTGTAGCAAGCAACTGAGTAAATGTCAGAAAAATCCTACTAAGACAGCTGAACTTTATTTGGGGTTAATCAGAGTCTCTAATTGATGGCAGGTATGTACCCAAGAAGGCTGAATGCTGAAATTAAATCAAAAGGTGATTCAACAAAGTATTAGTTTAAGGGTGTGCACACACAACAAAGTATTAGTTTAGGGGTGTGTACACTTGTAATGGATGAAAGAAACAAAAACAGCAAAACTCGAGCACCTTGGGAACAAACCTTTAATATCATACTAGCATAAAACATCATGCACATTATAGAGTAATGTGTTATACGGGAACCTAGCAATATACCCACAAACTCACAATAAAATATGGTACTGCAAACATTAATGTATGTGTTGTCTTTATATTGTTTAAACTTGTTTGAGAAAGCATCTATGTATATAGTGTAAACAGGTTTGTTATATGACCTTCATGTTCCTATATTGACAATGTATCTTTCTCTTATGGTCATGTTGTAAATAGGAACATTTTTGTGTATTTTACAAATGAAAAATGAAAATAAAAATTATTGAAAAAAAAAGGGTGTGCACACTTATGCAACCAGCGTATTGTACATTTTTTATTTCTTATATTTTTTCCCCTAACAGATTTGTTTGCTTTTCAAATGAATTGTACAGGTTATAGGTCACATTAAAGGTGGGAAATGTTTTGAAATGATTTATTGTGGTCTCATTTATTTATATCACAAAAACCTGGCATTTCAAAAGGAGTGTGTGCACTTTTTATATCCACTTTATTTACACACACACACACACACACACACACACACACACACACACACAGTAGACTGTAGTCTGTATGTATGTGACGCCACAGGGCAGAATGAGTATAAAACAGATCTAGGTACTGGGTATACTGCAACTGATAAAGTAGAAAAGATGGTAAATTTTCAAAATACACCCAAATGCAAACATGACCTATGATTCAGAGGTACTAGTTTGATAATAATGTTCAGTAGCTACCCTGCTACTGCCTGTGAAATTTCTATCACATTCTCTTACACTGACCCGGAATGCAGCTTCATGGCTGGTTCCTCCTCATACTTGTAGGACTGCAGAGGCTTAATGCAGTGTTTGCATTTAGTCAGTGCTGGATCATGGGTATTCTGGGTGTGGAGCTGAACGTTAAGAGAGGTATTTTCATCTAGCATGTCAGCAGCACAGCACTATAGACTAAAATAAGTCTGGCAAGAGCAAGGTCTATTTCAGATATAGGGCCTGGAGGTGTAGCTCTAATGCTTGTGGTTAATCAAGCCCTGCTGCTAGCAATAATACCTTCCAGCCCATTCTTCAACTCAAGTTAGGCTACAAAACAGTATATCACCAGGGAATGGCTGACTCAGTGATGACTGGCCAGAGGTCACATATAAAAACATTTAAGAAGCGGTGGTCATTGGTAACCATTTGATATTCACAGATGCAACAGTACATCTAAAAACAGTAAAAGGACTACCAGCTTCTTGGCCTCTGTGCAGGTATCCCCCCTTAAAGAGCATTCGAAAGAAAATCTTTTTTTATATAGCTAACATGATTTCCTTGTGCTAGGTTTTCCTGGCCTCTTGAAAAATTCCTATCACTTCCTTTGGGAGTCAACCACTGAAAAGTGATCAAACTGAGATGATTCAGGTCATCGGTCCTAGGCTATTTAGTTTGGGATGCGCAAGACCTCCACCAGCCTGAGTTAGGGCTCTCCATTTGCATTAGCTGTAAAAGCCATGGCTTCCTTGGCCATGGGGAAGTGCTATCAGAAAAATGTAGGCCTTGTCTATTCTGATCATTTGTAGTACTCTCAGAAGTAGCGCAGCAGGGAGAAAAGTAAATTGCAGGTCCATTCTACAAGGGATGCAAAGAGATTCCTCATCCTGGAAAGGAACTTCTGCAGCTTGTAATTCTTCTCTGACATAAAGATGTCCTATTAAGGAAGGCGCCATTTCTGTTTGAGTGAAAAGAAATCTTTGGGGTCCAGCTTCCATTTATGGCTGCTGAGTGTAGTCCTGCTTAATCTGTTTTGGGATGAAAATATGTAAAAGGTCTGGAGATGCAAACCAAAGTGGAAAACCATCTCCAATAGTGGGACTGGATCATGGGCTGAATTCTGGGACTGCCTCTGGGCAAAGTTTCCAAGACCCCTTTCAGTTCACTTGCATATCTATAAACTTAAAAAATATATATTGTCAAAAATGTGGGTCTGAGAAAAGAAATAAAGGTGGCCTAAAACATGAATATGGAATGCTTTTCATTATTCAACTGAAACAAGACAGCAGCCTTTCATAATGCAATGAAGCTGTGCAGGAAAGGGAATTTTAAATTTAAATTCTAGTTGGTCATATTATCCTCCTGAAGATATAGATGCAGAGGTTAAGTTTAATCCACTGCTTCAAGGAGGAGGTGAGACTTCATTGCAGACAGGAAGTACTAGAGAAGAAGCCTGGCCAACCACTTTAGGTTAACAGCAAAGGGGAGAAGAAAGACATATTTCCTGATCTTTAAGACTGTTAGAAAGGCAGAAAGCTTTTGCAATGGACCATAAAGGGGTTAACACACAAAAGTTTCTTGCCAAGACCGCAAGATTCTGTTAACAAAGGCTGACCTAACATGCTGAATGCCTTACCTAAATTAGTTTTGGATAGCAGGACAACTAGGGTATTAAGCTTTACCTGACTCTTACGTGTTATATTTGTTCTAGCAAGGATCTGTATATACAAGATAGTGAGGACTCAATCAATACAAGTAGAATCTTTTCTCTATATAAATTGGTATTCCTGACTTTTGGTGTACAGCATACAGACTATAAATCTTTACTATTTAATATCCAAAGATATACTTTGTGTCTACAGAACTGATAACAGTTAAGGGGTAAAAAATTGTAGTCTAAACCTACCTGTCTGGGCAGGTAGGGAAATTTCTTGATTAGTGAAATGGGGATACATTTAAAAGAATATTATAGGACTGGACTGAAAACAAGCTGTAAGGAGTCAAAGTAAAACAAAATGTTTAACAAGGAATAGCATTTTTCTATGTAGCTGTGAGTGTATCTTATTAATGTGAAGTGCAGTAGTTGCAAAAAGCTTAATGGATAAGAATAATGGGTTCTTAATTTTAGAGATTTACTTCACGGCATGTTGTAAAAGAACTTTGGTCATTATGAAGCAATCTGTAGTGCACAGAATGGCACAATTACACATCAAAAATGGGAAAAAGACAAGCTTTTTAAACACCTCTCTGATGTCAGGAAGGTGCTCATCAATTTATGTTAAGCACACCTAAGTGTTGCTAAGACTGGGTCTCACACAGAGGACTATGACGAACATCCCAAAATGGGGTTAGTTTGCTACATTCCGTTCTAATCTTTAACTACATATGCATGAATCCTGCAGTAGTGCTCCTTGTGACAAACATAATACAATTAAGTGGTAATTTATCAGAACAGTAGCTGGAAAACTAGTGGAATAATTTCTACAGAACAGACACCCATCTGTAAGCCCAAGTTTCTTTGTGCATATTAAGTGTGGTATCCATCATACTCATACTTGACCTTTTAACCGTGATGAGTAACTTACATATAGGGACAGACCACACACAGCCTGTGTAAGGATCTGACAGTTACTCTTGATTATGTATGAGTACAAGTGTGACTTCTATATGTGAAATGCTTACTTTGCATTACATGCATACCCCTTTGACTATTTAGCTTTTTAAACCTGCTACAAAAGCAAGCTCTTTGCCTGCCTATTCCATGGCAGCAGTAAATGACAGAAGTAAACAAGCTGCCCTCTTTTTATAAGATGGTCGCTTTGCAACAGTTAAGACTCAAGATTGCAGGCTTACTGGGAGATGTCCCAGACCTATTGCTAAAAAAAATGACTGAGGACAACCACTCATCACTGCTAGATATTTCTAATTCAGTTACATGAATTTTAGTGTACAGCATACCAAATGTAAATCTTTGGGGGCACAATGGTGACCAGTCACTGTTCTGCTGTACTCATCTGTGCAATCCCAGGAATCTGTTACATTCTGTTAACCAGAAGTACAATTTTATACTGTATTTTGCACTTTTAAACTGCATTTTTTCTATATTGCAGATTTGTAAAACCTTTCTTGCCGATTTGTTGCACTTTTTGTCTGCTGTAGCATAGACTAGATTCAGATCTGCAGTATCTGGTTCTGTTTGTTAAAGTGAGCACTAAACTAGACTATCTTTTGTTGGGGAGGGCCCCCCTGCACCCTTGTGGCATAGGACTCATCTGACTGAAGGTTGCTGGCACAGGCCTCAGTTTGAACTTTTTATTGATTAACTTGTTTAATTCAGTTTTATCACTGCTGCTACATAAGCCCCAGGTTTGCGCTTGTTTTAACACAGCTCCACAGAGTTAGGTAACCAGCCACTGCTCTGCTGTATACATCTGTTTACACTTAGTACACCTCCGTGCACCATCATGCACTATTGCACAGTGGGGGTAACAACTGGAGGCTATAGACGTAAAAACTTCAGTAGATAAATTTTCCCTTAATAGCTGCCTGTGATCCGGCCAAGAAGCCCTTAAATTGCGCTTAGCTGCTCAGAGAGTACCTCAGCTGTACTTTTACCCCTTAAACGTCCCATAACTACCAAATCTACAATAGTGTCAGACCCTTTATAGAACACCCCATTAGTACAGAGCACCCAGTTATACCACACCCCTTCATTTTCTTCCCCACTATGGAAACCGGACTTAACCTAGCATTATGGATGGTCAGTTTCCTGTCATTTCTCCTACCAGCCTGATTGGTATGGGTATCCTGAGGCAGTGTAGTAACTGCCTCATGTACACTGACAACCCTCTACTCTTAAATCACCTAAATACAATTTGTGAGAGATGCATCTACACTAAGAATCTGGAATCCTTGCTATCCTTGTTCTGAACACTGAACAGGTTATTAGCTCACATACTACACCTCCTACGCAAACAATGTACTCAACACATAAACCATCATACGTGGAGGTGCTCACCAGAAACCTACCTAAACACCAGAGACCTTCCAAAGACAAACATGCTACACCTAATACAGCACTCAATACACATAAAAACACAAGCACCAGTGTCTCACCAAATAAGCTCCTAAGGCAAAGCGCATCTAAACCAAATGTTTTAGTCATAGGTGACTCCATTGTGAGACACACATATGTCCCACTCACCAGGCTGGACAAGGAGAAGATTACAGTCAGTCAGCTGTTTACTGGGTGACAGGATCTGTCAGATCACACATGCACTCGAGTCTCCCAACAAGTACTGTTATGACTCCGTCATAGTTCATGTTGGTGTGAATGGCTTGAGATGTACCTCACTGGACTATAAGAAGAGAGACATGATTGAGCTATATGAATATGGGTTCCAGGCTATGTCCCTACCCGTGGGCAGCATTCTACCCTCACCTAGGATAATACCACAATATAAACAAAAAATTACTGACTTCAACAATTTGCTTAGTTTCTGGTGTTGTTCTAAGGGGAACTCGTTCCTATCAACCAGGGATGACATGGTTGATAGACCACACTGCTTTGCCAGAGATGGTCTTCACCTGCCACCTCTAGGCTTTTGGTTACTAGTTATGGCACTTGCCTCCCCCATAGTGCCTTTTTTAGGCAAGGTCTCAAAAAAAAAATTTCTGATGTGAAAATATCACTCACAAATAAATTAAAAGTTATGCTGCTAAACGTTAGGAGTTTAAATCGGAAACTGCACTCTCTGGAAAATGTTGATGTCTGTGCAGTGACAGAAACTTGATCCAGGGTCACAGAGAGTATCCCAGCCTTGCAAGGCTACAATGCCTTCCACACTTCCAGACTGCAAAATGAACATGTGAGAACCAAAGGAAGAGGAGTATCTATCTTCATCAAAAATAAATACACCTCTAGACTGGTCAGAAAGGAAAAAGTACAGTTTTGTACCTACCATAAATGTAGATGTTCGAGTGCTAATACAGCTGCAGTCATAACAGATGGGTTCTCCTGCCGTCAGGCGGGTCCTCGGTCGGCCGAATTCCAAAGTCTAGGTCCGGCGTCGGTTGTCGTCGCTTCTTCCCTGATGTCAGTGCGACAGGGGTATAAAAGAACCAGCCGACGCCATTTTCTTCAGTTTTTCTTGCCCCAGATGTCAGGTGCCCCCAGAAGGAAGGCAATACATAAATTTATATAATAAAGCAATGCAATATAATCAAAATACAGTAGTTGCAAGCAAATACACCATAAATGAATACCCCAATCAGGATGTATGAGGAGGTGTTTGCCAATAGGCCTGTCCCAAGAGGGGAAGGAGGGAGGGAAACCTGGACTGCAGCTGTATTAGCACTCGAACATCTACATTTATGGTAGGTACAAAACTGTACTATGTTCATCGTGCATACAGCTGCAGTCATAACAGATGGGTAGAATCCCAAATCTAAGAAAGGGGTGGTAGGCACTAGGTGGAACTAGGAGGAGCCAGTATGCCCTGCAAGACTGCAGTGGCAAAGCCTGCTCTAGTTTTGGAGTATAATGGTAGGTGGTAGTGCTTGGAGAAGGTATGCACAGAACTCCAAGTGGCTGCTTCCAAAATATCTTTGGTAGGAACTCCGCTGAGGAAAGCTGCGGAGGTAGCTGTGGCCCTTGTGGAGTGAGATCTGATGCCTGTAGGTACAGTTTTGCCATGAAAAGAATAGCAAAAGCGTATGCAGTGGGCTATCCATTTTGAGATTGTCTGTTTGGAAATTGGTTTTCCTTGAGCTCCTACAGCATAGGACACAAAGAGCTGTTCTGATTTTCTGAAAGGCTTTGTTCTGTCCAAATAATAACGTAGTTGTCTGTGGATGTCCAAGGAATGTAGTAATCTCTCCCCTTTGTTTTGAGGATTAGGATAAAAGGTAGGTAAGTGTATGGCCTGATTCAAAGCTACCCTGGATACCACTTTAGGCATAAAGGACGGGTTGGTTCGTAAGGAAACTCTGTCCTGATGGAAGATGATAAAAGGCTGCACAGCCATGAGAGCTTGTAGTTCTGAAACACTACGAGCTGAGGAAATAGCCAGAAGGAAAGCTGTTTTCCAGGATAAATATTGCAAATCTGATGAGGCAGCTGGCTCAAAGGGAGGCAAGGTCAGTTTTTCCAGAATGAAGTTGAGATCCCAAGCAGGTATTGGTTGTTTCCTTGGGGGTCTTAGATTCTTAGTCCCTCTGAGGAACTGTCTTAAGAGAGGGTGAGAGAATAAGGGTGGATCAGTGTTGTATTCTGCAGAAATGGCTGAGGCATGGATTTTGATGGAGGAGAATGAAAGTCCACTGCTTAGCAGCTCAGCTAGATACTGTAGTATTTGAGGTAAACTCAGTTTTCCAGGATCCTGACCCTTTTTCTCATTCCAGACACAAAACCGTTTCCATTTTGCGGAGTAAGCTTTTCTAGTTGACGGCCTTCTAGCCTCCAAAATGACATCCTGCACCTCCTTGGAGAGTAGGGTCTGTTGTGATGCTAAGGAATCTTCCATGCGGCTAGATTGAGAGTTTTTAGCTGGCTGTGAAGAGTTTTGAAGCTGTGCTGAGTCAGGAGAAGAGGCATTAGAGGCAGGGGCCATGGTGGGGAATGCGTCAGGCTCCTCAGGAGTGGGTACCAGTGTTGTCTTGGCCAGTCTGGAGCAATGAGAATCATCTTTGGTCTGTCTGCTCTGGTTTTCAATAGAACTTTGGGCAGCAGAGGAAGAGGTGAGAAGGCATAAACTGTCATTGATGTCCAACTGAAAGAGAGAGCGTCCACTCTCCAGGCCTTTGGATGGAAAATCCTTGAGCAGAATTTTGTCAATTGGTGATTTTTGTGGGAGGCAAAGAGATCTATGTCTGGCCTTCCCCATGCTTGGATTATTTCTGTAAAAACTTTTGGATGCAACTTCCATTCATGTGGATCTGTCATATTCCTGCTTAGGTTGTCTGCCAGCGTGTTTTCCTTGCCTGCCAAGTACTGTGCTTGAAGTTCGATTTGTAATTCCAGGGCCATGTCCCAAAGTGACATGGCCAGCCTGCACAGGTAGTATGAATGGGTTCCTCCCTGTTTGTTTATGTACCACATTACTGTGGTGTTGTCTGTCCTTATCAATAGTTGACCTGGATGCAGAAGGTCTTTGAAAGCTGTAATAGCATTTGTTACTGCTAACATTTCCTTTTGATTGATGTGAAGGTGCTTTTCTTTTTGGGACCATTTGCCCTGAATGCACCAATCTGCCATGTGTGCCCCCCAGGCGTAGTCCAAGGCGTCTGTTGTGATGACTTGATTTGTTTGAGGCTTGCTGAATGGGAGACCTGTGTTTGTTTGGCATGCTTGAGCCCACCACAGAAATTCCTTTTGTAGACATGGAATTAGTGGTATTATTGTTTCCAAACTGTGGCTGTGTTGAGACCATAGGTTTTTCAGGTACCATTGAAGTTTCCTCATATGCAGCTTTGCACATGGGATTAGTAGGATGCAAGAAGCCATGAATCCCATTCCCTGCAGGATTTTCCTTGCAGTCAGCCCTGGTGTAATTTGCTAGCGCTTTGAAGTATTGAGTTAGTTGCCCCTGCTTCTCTGGCGTGAGGTAGGCCATCTGGGTGTTTGTGTCCAAGTTGGCACCCAGGAAAATTATTTTCTGAGAGGGTATTAGCCTTGATTTCTTTTTGTTGACTGTGTATCCCAGAGAATTCAACAACCTTATTACAAAAGCCAGATGTTTCAGAAGAATGTGCTTGCTGTCCGCTTGGATCAGGCAGTCGTCCAAATATGGGTATATCTGTATCCCTTGAAGTCTGCAGTAGGCAATTACTGATGCCAGGCATTTCGTGAATACTCTGGGCGCAGTAGATAAGCCAAAGGGCAATGCAGAGAATTGATAATGGGTTGAACCTGCAAGAAATCTGAGGTATCTTCTGCAATTTTGTCTGATTGGGACATGCAGGTATGCCTCCTTGAGGTCCAATGTTACCAGCCAAGACTCCTTGCCCAGCATGGGAAGAAGCTGCTGTAATGTGAGCATCTTGAATTTTGGTACAATTAAGAAAGTGTTTAGGATGGATAGGTCCAATATAGGTCTCCAATCTTTTCCCTTCCTTGGTACCAGGAATAGTCTGGAATAAAACCTTGACCTTGTTCGTGCGTAGGTACCTCTTGAATAGCTTTCATGTCTATAAGATCTGTAATTTGCTTTTGTGCCTCTGCCCTTTGATTGTGTGGCAGATTTGGCATGCCTCTCATTTTTGGAAGGGTGTGAAAATGGAATCTGTAGCCTCTGTTTATAATGTCCAGGATCCATTTGTCCTTTGTGACAATATGCCAATTTTTTGAAAATAATGCCAGTTTTCCTCCTAAGGGTGCTGCCATTTGAATGTTGCTTGGCATGCAAAGGGGAAAGTCATTGGGCTTGCTTTCTGAATGATTGCGAGTTATCCTCACCACCTCTTTGTGTAGGAGCTTGCCATTGTCTGCCTCTAAACGATCCTTGGGATTGTCCTCTGCCCCTCGGGCGCCTGTATCTACCTCTCTGGGGTCTGTCCGTGGCTGGAAAGGACCAATTTTGGGAAGGCCAATTTCTACTGAAACGTGGGGGTTGTACCTGTAGAAAATCTTTCACAGTTTGCATTGATTTAGCCTTTTCCTCCATTTTCCTTAATACCTCCTCAGCATTAGCACCAAATAATACATCCTTTTGTAGAGGGGCATCTAGTAATTTAGCTTTGACATGATCAGGCAAGGTTTGTTCCTTGAGCCAGGCATGTCTACGTATGACTGATCCTGTAACAGCAGCTCTACATGAGGCCTCTAGAGCATCAAAACCACATTGTAAGGTATGCTTACCCACTTGTTCTGCACTATGCATCAAATCCTGCAACTCCTTCAAGTCTGGTTGTTCAGGTTGTGACATTTTACTTTTCAATTGTGATAACAAAAACTGTTGGTATTTTAGCATATGGAACTGACAGTTTAAGGCCCTCATGGTTAAGGTAGCCAAGGTATATACCTTTTTTCCCCACCTTTCTAAGGATCTGGAATCTCTCTTGGAAGGTATTGGATTTTTAGCAGTGGAGGCCTTAATTCCCTTGGGGCCCTGTGAGATGGTTTCTGGGTCAGCAGCATGGCCTTTGAATAGAAATTGGTGTGAGTCAGGAACCCTGTAGTACCTGTCAGGCTTGACTGGGGCTGGAGGCAGAGAATCCGGGTTAAGGCAGGCCTCCGAGTAAACATCATCTAGGATGTCCAAGACAGGGGGTATAGCCAGAGGCCTGTGCTGAGGTAGCAAATGAAATTCCCTAAGCCTTTTCTTGGAATCTGAATAATCCAGGCCTTCCCAGTGGAAGTGTTCCCTTAAGGTATGCAAAGTTTCCCCAAATTAATAATCCTCTGGGGGGGGATACAGAAGGAATGGACTCCTCTGCATCAGAGTCTTCAAAAGGGGAGTAAGAATGTTCCTGATCATCAGAGTGCACTGAAATAATGGAGCCCTGATCAGAGGAGGGGGATTCTTCCTCCACTCTGGGCCTTTTGTCCGGTGGAGGTTGAGAACCCCTGATAACAGAAATTAAATCCTCAGCCATTTTAAGCATCTGTTTTTTAGGCATGGGGCCTGGAGATGGGCCCTGTGTAGCTTGTCTCTTAGAATGCATGGCTGCTTTAGACTTAGTGAAGGCCTTAATGGAAAAGGAAGAGGAAGGTCTGAAAACACCTTGAGTGGAGGTAGACCTATCCACATTTTGAGGTTCAACTCCAGGAGTGGCTTCGGTGTCTGTAATCTGGGTGTGGGCCGAGGAGCCTGCGACCTCGGGCAAAGGAGACACCGCCAATGAAGTGTCGTCGGTAGTCAGGGGCTGCGTAGGCGCATCGCTGAGAACCGGACCACGTGAAGTCGGCTTTGGCATGGTGTCGGTAGAGGCCGCGGACCTCGTGTGTCGGTCCTTATCTTTGCGTTTTTTAGACAAAACTGTAGTCGGAGTATCCGACGACATAACGTAGTTAAATGTTTTTCCAAAATAATGCTGGGCGAACTCCGCCCGACGCTTAATGGTGCGTTTGTTGAATGTAGCACAAAAGCGACAGACCGAGACGTCGTGGTCTGGGCCTAAACAAGGTATACAGAGGGAATGGAAATCCTTATGCGGTATTTGCTTCCCACATGAAATACAATTATTAACTTTGTCTGACATCGGTCTGAGGCAAGAAAAGTTTCCCCAACGGGGTACTTAGCTTTCAAGAAGACTTCGGTTTCCAAATTTTCGTAATTTCAGGGGCTGGCCGACCGGCACTTGTGAACTGCTTCTGCTTCGGGCACCGTGCGGCAAGAAAGACTGAAGAAAATGGCGTCGGCTGGTTCTTTTATACCCCTGCCGCACTGACGTCAGGGAAGAAGCGACGACAACCGACGCCAGACCTAGACTTTGGAATTCGGCCGATTGAGGACCCGCCTGACGGCAGGAGAACCCATCTGTTATGACTGCAGCTGTATGCACGATGAACATCTTCATGGAGTTACTCCAAGTTCAACTAATTGTGGGTAAGACCTTCCTTCAAGTCATGGTTAGCTATAGGCCCCCTTCAATGAACTAAGATACCCATGCTGTTTATTTGGACCTACTTGAGTCAATCAAATTACAACCAAACACTCTAGTCATGGGTAATTTTAATTATCCCTCCATTGACTGGGAAACTTATATGAGTACCAACATGCTCACATAAAGGTTCCTGGACACTAATGCCCTGGAACAAATAGCTTGCAACCCCACAATGGGCTCAAATATTCTTGATCTGCTCCTCACCAACATGAGTGACTGCTGCACCACCACAAGTATAGGACCCTCACTGGTTAAATCTGATCACAAATCATTCACATCTGAAGTAGCTGTAACACCAGAACCCCTCTTAGGTGAAATCAGACTAAAAGATTTCACCAAACCTAATTATACCCTCCTAAGAGATGGCATGAATAATTTCCAAGCTTCTGTTCCCAAAGATGGCATTGACAACTATACTACGGTATACACAAATGCCCTGTGCAAACACTTATACAAATGTATTGGCCAAGCTGCACCTGATAGGATCAAAACAAGACCCTCAAGAAAAAGTGGACATCTAGCATTAATAAGTCATACAAGAAGAAAAAGTTGCTGCTATCGAAGAATAAAATAGAGAGGTCCCAGCACTGGAAGAACACCCTCCTCTGCTTGAATAAACAAAAAAGACATGTAAAATCCTCTAAGGGCAACTTCGAAAAGAATTTAACAACCATAGCTAAGAATAACCATAAGGCATTCTTCAGCTATATTCATAACCTAAAAGATAGGACCCAGATGTGGCTGAATTAGCTGTGGGTGGCATTTCACACACTGATCCTGTGAAAATAGCTAACCTATTAGCCGACAGGTTTGGTGAAAATTTCACCCCCCCTCCCCTCCAAACATTCCACAAAGCATTCCCTCTACATCTCCCACACCTTGCATCGCCAAAGAACAAGTCATTAATGCTCTCTCCAAGGCCAAAAACACAGCCTCTATGCAACAGGATGGCACCCCAAGTTGTGTTTTAAACGATCTAAAACATGAGGTGGCAATTCCATTAGGTATTCTCTTCATCCACAGCCTGAGCACTGGTTTTGTCCCTGCTGAATGGGAAACAACAACCGTCATCCCCCTTCATAAATGGAGTACAGAAACAGACCATGGAAACTACAGACCCATAAGCTTAACCAGCCTTATCTATAAGGCCATGGAAAGGATCATCATGAAACTTATAAATAAGGATATAGGAGACCTCCAAACCCTTGATCAGACACAGTTTGGTTTTGTGAAAGGCAGGTCATGCCTGTTAAACCTGGTGTACTTCTTCAAAAATGTCACCAGAGTCACAGACGAAGGGAAATCTGTGCATACACCCTACCTTGACTTAGCCAAAGCCTTTGACATAATCCCACATTCTGGCATCACTGATAAACTCTCCCACTTCAACATCAACCCTTATGTCATCAGTCGGGTTGCTATATGGCTCACCGACAGATCACACTCAGTCAAAGTTGGGGACTTTACCTCAACCAACACAGCTGTCACCAGTGGGGTTCCACAGGGGTAAGTGCTAGGTCTCCTACTGTTTGGAATATATTTCTTAGAGGTTCATAGGTGTTTACTAGGCTAACGACCACAATGGCCTTTTTAAGCCTAGCCATGCATCCTAAATCTCTGAGAAGTTCTGATACCTTTGATAAGTGTAAGCATGGGCCTGGGAGATGAACTATTTACAGGTTACCCATTTGCATTAGAGACATAGGTGCCACACCAGGGATGAATTTCCAGTTTCCCATCCAATTGTCCATGTTCCACTTGAATTGGGTTAGGGAGAAACTCTGCTTCACATGTATGGGGAGCCTGTTCCATAGACGGAGTAGTCGCTGGGATACATACCTATCTCTCCAGCAGGTCCTATTTATATCACAGGCAAAGTTTAAGTCTTTACAATGGGTAATTCTGGTACTGTTTGTTTTGTGGATATGCAGGAGGTCTATCAGAGTGGGGTCTGACAAATCCCTGTATGCCAGGCATAGATCTCCCCTCAAAAGCCTGTGGGAGATGAAATACAGGGATAGGGCCTTGAGGTGGACTGCATAGGACATATTACTTACGCCCTGTATTCTTTTAGTGAGGAAAATTGACTACCTGCACAGATTTACAATTGTGAGACAACATACATATCTGCTGACCTCACTAGATCCAAAGTATATTTATGGATTTTCCAATTGTCTTTCCTTCTCATCTGAACCTTTTCTATAGGTTCATAGGTTAGTACTAGGTTAACTGCCTTTGTGGGCCATTTTAAGCCTAGCAAATTACCCATGTGAGTGTCAAACCCTGTACCTTGGGTCTATAAGGTAAACACTTAACCATTATGCCAACCTCCCATATATATCAGAAGTTCAGTCCAAAACAGAGGGGCTGTGGCTGACTAAGTTTGCTGATGACTGCAAATTAGGTGTAATGACTGAATTCCCAAACAATGTCAATAAAGTATTTAAGAGGGACTTACACAAACCAAAGATTGGTGCCCAAAGGCATGGACTCAAACTCAATGCAAAAAATACATTATCATCCCCTTTGGTAAAAACAATATCCCTGCAGATGATCATATAAATAATAATACTTTAAATATCAACTCAGTAGTGAGACAGTTAGGAACCCAAATTGACTGTAGCCTAAACTTTGACAAGCATGTGTCTACTGTGATACGGACGGTATTGTATGTTGCACACCTCATTAGCAAAGGCATCTGGATCATCACTGCTCAAGTAATGTTGTCAAATGTTTGCTCCCCCCCCACCACCACCAAACCACACTGATCCATACTGATCAATTTTGGCAACAACTTTGCCATTCTTTTAGCTAGTACAGACATGAACACTTTAAAATTGTGGTTTAAAATCGAATTGGATGTATATGAAGCTAGCATTTTATCCTCCACAGCTTTCTTCCAAGAAGTTGCTGCTTCCCCTCCTTTTAAAATACTGTTAAAACAAAATCTTCCAGATCTTTATCACTTTCTTCTCTCCTAATTTCCAAACTTCCACAGGAATACCATCTGTTCCTGCAGACTTTCCTTTAAACTGATTATCCATCACTGTTTTTATCTCGTCACCTCCTATCTTAACTGTTAGTTGTTGAGCCTCATCTACCTCTAACCTTGGCATAATTAGATCTTCCATAAATATTTCCATTTGTTTTCTTTCTTGATTTCCACATTTCTCTGCTTTATACAAATGCTCATAAAATTTCTGGAAAATCCCTTAAGTCTCTATATGATATTTTTCTTGTTATAGGTTCCCTAAGTTTGACAACAACCCTTTCAAAGTTCTGTTGCCTAAGTTATTGTGCCAAAAGTTTTTTGTGCTCTAGAGTTGTTATGATAAAATAGTTGCTTAACGGTAATCTTTTTAAACTCATGCATATTATTCAGATACTTGCTTATTTTCTCTTAAACGCTCCATGTTTGCTCCTCTTCTTGTTGTGTGACATTCCCCTTATTCTGCAATATTTTAACCCTTGTCATCCCTTCTAAGTAACTTCTATTACTTCTTAACAGATCTCTTTCTCTTTTATTTTGACACTATTTTTAAAACTAATTTTCATTTTATCCTAGTCACTAATGATAACTTCTTAAGATATTTCTATTTTCCCTAATAACTCTCAAATAATTTCTAAAACCCATTCCTTAAATTCCTCTCTTTTTAACAGGTGGGTGGGAAAGAACCTGTGTCTTACTTTTACTTCATTACCCTGCATTTTTATTTAAATTTTTATTGGTGCATGATCAGAAATAGTTACTGAATTTGTGTCGAAGTTTTCAATTAAATGCATATGTTCCTATGAAATATAACTTCTATCTAGTCTAGTCCAGTTATTGTACCTTAACGAATAATATGTAAATTCTGTCTGAGCAGCTACTACTGAATTCACATCTTTCATACCAAATATTTTCATAAATTTCTTTTGAAATCTACTCTCTTTTGTTAAATTGCCCCTTCTAGGTCCCCCCGATACATCCTTATAATTGCAAATCAAATTTCAGTCCCCATCTACAAATAATTATTTGCCCAAAATGTTTCTTAAGCTCCATAACAGCAGTTTTCAATGGAATATAAATACATGCCATTGTAACCCTCCTCCCTTTGCCAATAGACACTTACTACTACAAATCTACCATTCTTGTCTTTTTTCCCCCTCATCTATCACTATTGGAGCTCCTCTAGCAATTAATATAATTAATCCCTTTTTTCTCTGCCCTTTATATTCTGCTGAATATCCATTCTGAAATCCTCACTTTGTCAAATTCACATGCTCATTTCTTTCCAACTGTGTCTCATGTAGCATTGCTATTTGCACTCTGCGTTTCTTAATAAAATTCAGTACTCTTTCCTTTTATCTATACCTGCACAGCTGCTCACATTTCTAGGATAATATGGACAGCATAACCATTATGATAAAAAGCTACTGTTCCCACCTATTATATGACAGTTTTTTTGAATTTGTATTTCCAGCTTTTATGTTACATGTATGTATATGTGTGTGTATATATATATATATATATATATATATATATATATATATATATATATATATATATATATATACATACACTAATGTTCTTTAGTACAATTGTTTCTTATCTCCATTCGAACCTATGTCACATTTTTCAAGACTTTTTGTTTTAATGAAAACCCTCAAATAAAAAAACTAAATACAAAACACCCCATCTCCTATTAACTCAGAACTAACACACAAATATATGTACATCTTCAAAACATGAACTTTAACCCTCTAAAAGGGAGCAATTGTCCCAAACTGATGGTTGCATCTATAGGCATTATCTAACCTAAAATTACGGTTACCCATTCTAAACTGCATGTTATAGCCTGTGCTCCCACTTACATTGATTATTTCCTGTTTTTTTTTCTTATCTCTCTTACCCTCCCAGATAAGAAAAACAACTTGTATGTTTTCAGAAAAAAATAACTTTTAGCCCTAAGAAAAAATGCACTGGCTATCTTCAAATAAAACTAAACTGCACACTGTTCTATTAACTGCATTGCAGTATTAAGGCTGCTAAGGAAGGTTATCCCCTCTTATTCACTTCCAATAATTTCAAATTTAATTTTTTTACTCTGAACTGTTTGCCATCGTACCTTTAAATGTTGCATTTCCCTCAGGAAATAATACTCAGAATTTTCAAGATTAACTGCGTGCACCTACAGACAGCTTGTCTCCATGGAAATGTACTCAGCAATGAGTCTTTGTAAATTTATCTCGTAAAAGAATGCAACACTATCCTCAGATGCAGACATCTCAACTCCACTAACATCTGTCAATAGAAAACAAACAAACTAATATCTTTTGCAGCTGTAAGAACCTTAGCGTTTTCATGGCTTTTAACATTTTGTCTTATTGTTAAAGCCTACATACTTACACAAACACCTGTTTACAGCTTATGTCAAAGGTAGTAATCTCGATATTCATCCTTGTAAAATAAAAACAGAAATATCCTAATTCTACACATAATATAATCAGTGTACTTTTACACCCCACTCCCACCACCTCCACTCTAGCAGCCCAAGATCGCAGCATATTAACATTAAGCTTGCTTTTGTACAGCCTTTTTCTCTTGTTATACTTGTTAAAACTAAAAAAGTACTTGCTTACTTTAATATCTTTAACACATACAAGAGTCACTGAAAACACTTCTCTACAAACACTCTGCTTTCTCCAGTTTTTAATATTTTCCCTTCTGCCATAATTTTGTCAGGATCAGCTCTTTCTGCTGCTATGACGGCATCTTTACTAGTATAGGTCTTGGCTACTTTCTCATGGCCAGGTTTGGAGCATAGACTCAATGTGCCCTTTCAACTAAAATTTTCTGCTGTGGAACACCAGTCCAATTGATTATTTGTGCTTTCATAAAATTAATATAGTCTGTTTCTTCCAATTTCTCTGGTACAGCAAAAATCACAGGTTTTCTCTGTGCGCCGTTTCTTGTAACGAGACTATTTTATTAACAGTTCTTCTTGAGAAATATCATATTCAGCCAGCTTTTTCTTCATGTCAGCCTCTGATTTTTGCAGTTTTATCAGTTCATCTGAATGGCTAGTTAAGCTTCTTCTATTGTTTCCAGACTTTTATTGTTTGAATTGATATATCCCTTTAACGTTTCATTTATTTTAATTACGTCTGAGTACATCTGATTTATTTTTTCCTCTAAATTAATGGAAGTCATCTCTTGAACCAAAGATGAAGCTTGTGCTGCTTTTTGCTAATCAGCTGCAGAATCCTTTCATAACAGCGTTTTCTCTTCACCTTTTCTAGTTGATTTTCTTTCAGGTTTTCCAAGCTTCTTTGCTGGCATTTGGGCAGTGTATTTACTAGCCATAAAATGAATTTTATATATAAAAAAATTAATGGCACTCCTTTTTCGCAGTTTCTGTTTTCACAAGGGAGAACTGAAGTTATGCTGTTTGCTCAGTTTGTAGTCATTGTAGCCATCTTGGAAGTCCTTAACTATTAATTGTTGAGCCTCATCTACTTCTAATCATACAGAAAGCCTTCTTTCAACATGTTCACATGATATTTATGGTTATTACAAAATATTCACAATGATACTTGGTTATTAACTGCTAAATTTGCATAATTAAATATAAGGGTGAGATTGTCAAGCAAATTAATGATGTGGTCTCAAAAATCACAGACATGTCTTTAGAAGTGAAATACATGCAGGTTAAGCTAAACAGCTTTTAAAGCACATGACATTGCCATAAATTTTAGCTGTAGAAGGGCAGCAGCAAATGGGACTATTATCAAAAGGTATGCCTAGTTAAAGCTTTAGTGCATGGTGGATGATGTGAAAGGAAGCTGCTGGAATAACCCTTGGCCAATGATTTGCTTGTAGCCTTCCATCACAGGAATTTAAAAAAATGGGGAAGGGCAAGCCTATGATGAATATAAAACAGTCATTTTACATTGGTATTCCAGGATGCAAAAGAAACAACCAGCTAAATACTAGCCCTCTTACAGGAAACAATTCATGGGAAAATAAAGTCAGACAAAAAAATTGGTGTTTTAGTAATGTAGGCTTATAAAGGTGGCAGAGGTAAAGGGAGGCAGCAGGACAAAGGATGAGATGTTATTAGCTATACTTCCAATTCCTTCTCCCTTTCATTCCCTTTCTCCTGTCCTCTTTCCAACCTCTGGTTAGCAGGCTTTCACACTAAAGGCTGAATTGGTACAGCCTGTTTATCAACAGGTGGGTAAAGGAAATTATTTCAGAAGCAGGCAGTCTCTTCCTTCACAGGAAGATCTTCTGTTATTTAGGATTATGTATCACTCCTTGTGCTGGATTAGCTTATTTCTTGCAGGACAGTAAACAGAGTTTCTCCAAATGGACCAGGGGAAAACATTTGTTACACAAAGCTGTTTCTAAACTCAGAGAAAATGGCTCATGGATCTGTCAAGGCTAAATACATTCTAAGAGTGACCAAGTTCAAGATACTAATTCTTCAGTTGATGTTGCCTTTTTTGATTACGTGAATATTTTTGATAATTTTGGACACGCACTAATCATACTTCTACATTCCCCCAAAAAAATCACAAGTAGTGTCTGTGGACTCAATGTGTATTAGGGCCATTTTCAGTTTACTTTTCTGTCCCTGGTCATTTGAGAGGTCCCAGTATGCTTATGAAATGTCTAGGTTCATAGGTTGGTACTATGCTATCAGCCCTAGGACCTATACAAGCCAAGCCATAAAAATTCCCTGGATATTTCTTCCCACACTATTTACTTCCCTGGACCCCTGTCTAGCAGGGCAACTGACGTGATCCCCGGGGTGAATTTCCTTTCTCCCATCCAATCATCAAGGTTCCTTTTGAAGACAGCCAAAGAAGCACTCTGCTTGACATGTATGGGCAATCTATTCCAGAGTCTGGGGAGTCTCTGGATCAGGAACCTATCCTGCCCTGCATGTTTTGTTTATTGTGATGACAAGGTTTAGATCTCTGGAGCGTGTAGCTCTGAGGGACTGGGATTTCTTTAAGTGTAGCATGTCCAACAGCTCTTGGTTTGACATGGCCTTGTATGTTAAGCAGAAACTGCCTCTGAGTAGACGATATGCGACAGAGTATAGCTGGAATTGTTTTAAGATGGTCAGCGTAGCGCGTCTGCTTTAGGCCTGTGATTCTGTTAGTGAGGTATTTCTGTGGCCTTTCCAGTTGTTGCAGATGTCTTGAGAGGTACATACCAAACGGGGCATTGTATTTTATAATGGGTCTAATGAGGGATGAGTACAGTGGGACAATGACCTCCTTTTTTCTGGATGAAAAGCCCTTAGTGATGAGGTGTGCCACATAGAAGGATTTCCTGACTGTTGTGGCAATGTGGTTATCGAAGGTGAGACCACTGTGCACCTTTGTCCCTAAGTCTCTTATCACACTTTCAGTGTTTGGTATACTGCCACCTATATGGTAATTCACGGGTACATGTTTTTTCCCAAAGGGGATAACTATACATTTCTTGGCATTGAGCTTGAGCCCATGGCTCTGGCACCAAGCATCTGTTTCTGTAAGGCCCTTTTGTAGAGTATCCACATCATTTGGGGATTCAATAATGGCTCCCAGTTTGCAGTCATCTGCGAACTTTGTTAGCCAGAGTCCCTTAGTGTTGGCCTGTACTTCAGAGAAGTAGATTCCAAACAAGAGCGGTCCCAGGACTGAACCCTGAGGTACTCCACTTGTCACTTGTCTGGACTGGATTTGGAGTTGGCTACTTTTACAGTGTGGGTTCTATCTAGCCTTTATGTTTGCATACTTGAGGGTACAGGGTGCACATTTCTGCCTTACTTGGGTAAATGCCTGTACCAGACACCATTAGCAGGAATCCAAAGGTCACCAACACAAACTGTGCACCGCCTACCCCATCTGGGCTTTTCCACAATCTTACCAATGTCAAGCCCAACTCCAAATAAGTCAAAGAGTTTACTGGTACCTCTGCTGGATATAAACAGGGGACAGCTTTATCATTTCAAGATTAGCAAACTCCACCTGAAAGCTTATTTTGAGGATATAACAAAAAATCAACTATGATAACCAGAGGACTCTTCAGAATCCTAGATACATGTCTTCCTCTATTCATATGGCTCTCTTCGCTAGACTGCACATAATGAAAATGCTGTAGCATCTCAAGAACTTGGACAGTAACACAGTCATTCTCTGCACCAGGTGATTCCTCTCATCCTTACCTTGAGGAAGAGTTGTATTGGTGGACACAACAATAACAGCATAAAGAGGACAGGCCTCCATCTGTCCCATGGTGTTTGTGAGGGGGCGTAAATGACAGTGCCCACCAAACCCTTACCACAGATGCTTATAGTTTGCCTGGTGGGAATATTTAGCACAGTCTGAAGTCCATGGGAAGTGAAGTACACTCATGCTTCCAAAGAATATCAGTCTGAAGGAAATGATAGCTTTTGAAAAAACTGGTTAAACACTTTAATCTCTTAGACTTTTCTTCTGTAACTGATAGTACGTGAAGTAGACAATGACTGATGCTCTACAAATCAATATCATCATAACCTTATTACATGTTTTCAACATGGATGCAAAGACTGAAGACTTTCAAGATGGATGCACAATGACCAACAGGTTGATTAGAACCTCTCTCAATGTGAGGAAAAAACTGCATTAATTTTATGAAAGCACAGATAAGCAACCTATCTGTGCTTTCATAAAATTAATGCAGTTTTTTTCCTTCTCTGGTACAGCAAAAAAATCACAATTTTCTCTGTATGCTCTGTCTTCTAATTCTACTGTTTTTTTTTTTTTTTAAACAGCTGTTCTTTAAAAGCATCATGATCGACCAGCAATTTTTTTCATTCATCCTCTGATTTTTTCAGTTTTATCAGTTCATCTGAATTACTAGAGAAAGCTGCTTCTCTTTTGCCCAGACGTTTGTTATTTAAATTTATATATTTTTGTTAAACACTTATTTTAAACGTCTTGACTATATTTGATGCATTTTTCCTCTAAATTAGTTGATTCCATCTCCTGCTGAAACTTGAACTGCTTTTTGCTGAATAGCTTATTTTCCCCAAAGTGTTTTTTTCCTTCTACTTTCCTGATTTATTTTCTCTTTACTTTCTCCAGATTACTTCATTGCTAGCATCCTGACAATGTATTTACTAGCCAGTAACTGAATTTACCTAAATTGATAACTTTTAATGACTTTTTTTCTTGAGCTTTAGTTTTCACATTGAGAGAGGTTCTAATCAACCTGTTGGTCATTGTGCATCCATCTTGAAAGTCCTCAGTCTTTGCATCCATGTTGAGAACATGTAATAAGGTTATGATGATATTATCCCAACAATCAGGGAATGTCGAAATGCAAGTCAGAGACTCAAGCTGTCAATGTTTTTCCTGGAGAATCAAATACATTTTTAGATACAAAACAGGCTATAGAGAAAATTAAGTTTTGCTATCAATAGGTGAGCCAGCAAACAAAAGGGGACTTTGCTTTTCATTCTTCAGGCAGTAACTAAGTCCACAGAGAGACTCTGTCAGTGAAACATTTTCCATACAGGAGCTGACTAGAAGAACCAGGACTACCTTGGACCTGAACCAGACACTGGCATTAGGAGATGGAGAGGATCAGGAAGAATACCAGCAGCACTGTGAAATTAGTGAATAAATGGGAGACTATAAAGCAGCAGCATGCCAACATTAATGTGTTCGTGTAAACTAAAAGTTGGAAGTATGTCTTCAAAAGAATGGTTATGTATGGCAGATGGGAGAAATAGTGTTCTACCATAATGGTTACTTTGTCCATATTTTCATGGAATGTAAATGGCCTTATAAGTATAGAAAAAAAGAAATAATACTGTATTATATTAAGACTTGTAGGGCACAACTAGCAATGTTGCAGGACACACACGTGAATTAAAATGAACATGTGAATTTGACAAAGAAAGGACTTCGGGATAGAGGTATTAGGGACAAAGAAAAAGTGAAATAAAAACAACGAATAATAGAGGGGCTTTGATAGTGACAGAAGATGAGGAAAAAAGCCAGTAATGTTAGATTTGTGGCAGTAAGGGGTTTACTGACAGGGGAAGAGGATTATGACAGTGTGTATTAACATTCCACCTAAAATTGATGTTATAGAGCTTAAGAGAATGTTGGTAGAAATAGCAAGTTTTCAGCAAGAAGTATTATTTATGAGTAGGGGCTATAATCTGATTTGCAATAGTAAGACTGTATCAGGGGACCAAGAATGGAACATACAGCAAAAGAAAGTAGATTTCCATATAAATATATGAGATTATTTGGCACGGAAGATGTGAATTCAGAAGTAGAGACCTAGACTGAATTTACATATGATTTCCCAAGGTATAATAGTTGAGATGGACTGGACATCAGGTTGGGAGGGTGGCCTAATGGTTAAGGTGTTTGCCTTACAAACACAAGGTGCAGGGTTTGAGTCTCACAAGGGATAATTGGCTAGGCTTACAATGGCTCGCAAGGGCAGTTAGCTTTGTACTAACCTATGAACATAACTGAAAGCTTTGAAACAAGTACAGTGACAATTTCAGATCATGCATCAACAAAAGTTGAGATAAAGATGAAGGAAGTAAAATGAGACACTGGTGTTTTTCTACTTATCTGCTAAACAGAGAAGAATTTAAGGAATGGGTAATGGAACTGATTAAAAAGTTATTAAGTAAGACAGAAATTTGGTCAGAAATGACACTGAGTGAGATACAAATAAAGTGGAGTTCAAAAACACAGTAGAAGTAAGACAGAAAGAGATATGGTAAAACGAAATAGGAATCATTTAGAGGTGTTAACACATTTTAAGTATTTTAGAATAAGGGAAATTCATAAAACAAAAGTAGTAACAACTGCAAAGTACAAAAGAGAAAATAAGGGAATATTTGCGAAATATGCATCAGGTTAGAAAGGTGCTGTTAAGCAACTCTTTCTAACAACTTCAGATAACAAAAACTTTTAGCACAACGACTTGGGCAACAGAAAGTAGAAAGGACTGTTGCTAAACTTAGGGAGCCTGTAACAAGTAAAATAAGCAGACATGCTACAGAAATATTAGAGGTTATTTCAAACATTTTCTAAAATGCTGTATAAAGCAGAGGAATGTAGAAACCAACAAAAGGCACAACTGGAAACATTTACTGGATACTTAATTATGACAAGGTTAAAGGAAGACGAGGGCTTAACAATTAAAATAAGACAGGAAAAGATGAGATGAAATTGGTGATCTACAATTAAAGGGGAAGTCTCCAGGACCAAACAGTATTCCTGTGGAAGTTTGGAAGTTGAGAGGGAAGAAAGTGATAAAATCTCGATGGTTTTGTTTTGCAATTTTTTTAAAAGGGTGAGGGTGGGGGGCAGTATCTTGGAAGAAAGCTGTGGTGGCTGTATTAGTCAGACTCTACTTTATATAAACCTATTTCAATTTTAAATCATGACTATAAAGTGTCTATGTCTACAAAAATGTCAAAGGTGCTATCATAGTAGAGAAATATGGATCAATGTGGTTTTGTGGAGGAGAGACAAACATTTGAGAAAACTTACAGAACTATGGTTATCCAGAGGGAGGCAGAGTGTAAGAAAATACCATTATTGTTGGGGAGTCTTGATGCAGAGAAAGCATTTGATGCAGTAAGCAGGGCAATGGAAGCATTTGCATTTCCTGATAGAATACAAAATCAGTTAAGAGGAATAAATATTTAGGGTCTGAGGCAAGAACTAAGGTGGGAACGTTCCTCTCCAATGAGCTGTTTGAATAGAGGAACCTGGCAGGTGTATCATCTTTACATTCTGTTATTTAGAGCTACTGGCAAAGATGATAAGGGATTATCAAATTCAAGCATATAACTGGTGTGGTAATCAGGAAGAGTTAATCTTATTCACAGATGATATTTTGGCACTTGATAAACAGAGAAATGACTTTAAAGTATATAAAATAAATGATGATAAACCAAAACCTACAGCGGAAAACTATGTACAAACACAAACTATTTCAGCAATACCCATATTTATGGGGCTATGATATGCTGAAGTATTAAGGTGTATGTATTAAAAGGATTCTGTTATGGCAGCTAAGGAGAGAGACGAAACAAAAGGTATTACAACAACTGAGAAGCTAGAATTTCTTGTTTATAGCTATATACTGTAAGACAAAAGCATGGAAAAATGTTTCTAGCTTTATATAAAGGTCAGGCCACATTTTTATCAACAGATGAGAAATTGTGGACCACAATTAATAAATAGCTGAAAGATTGAGAAGTAGGGCAAGAGTTAAGTGGGTTGAGTTGATTTCTCCCCACAGAATAAGGTACTTTAGGAATATCTAATTTTACAGATAATATATAGCTATGCAGTTAATGCTCACACCTCTTCAATAAACCAAAGCTTTCAGCCAACTCTTCAAACTAATTCTGGACTGTATCTTGCTCAATGAGAGTTCTCAGAAGTGCAGATACATCTGATGACTGTGTGACAAATTTGGAAATCCCTACAACTGCAATAATAAGAGCTTTCATTTGGAGTCCGCATATTTAAAATAACATGCACCCTTTCATCAATGGCTGTAACCCATAAGAAATTAGATGACCCACATATTTCAAAGAAGAGTCACCAGTATGATATTTTGCTCTGTCTATTCGGTCTAGCAGGTTAATTACAGAAATATCATGCTCTTGAATTAAGCCCCAAACTAAAATACAGTCAATTATGCTTGTATCTCCACTGAAGCCTTGAAATATATCAACTACAGTTTTTTGAAAGACCTCTAGAGCTGATAAAATGGCCGATGGAAGTCTTAGAATTCTAGATCTGCCCAATGGTGAATTAAAGGTATGTAGCTTGTAGTTTACTTTATCTTGTTAAATCTGCCAGTTCCCCTGACATACTTCTACTAATGAACAAAATTTTGCATTAGGAAAGGTTGCAACTATTTTTCTACTAACCATGGAGGACAGTGCTCACTTACTGTCTGTTGATAAGTCTTGTGAGTCTATACAGATCCTAACTTTGTCTTCCTTCACAGTAACTACTATACTGTTAACCAATTTTGGAGGCTCAGTCTGTTTCACAATTATTTCCAGCTGTAGCACTTGTACTGTCATTGCAGTCAGTCCCTGTGGTTACTCTATGCACTGAATTAATCACCAGCACTGCTTCTTATGACAATTTAATTCAAACAGATCAAAACAGCTTAATAGAATGTCAGAGTTCGCTTCAGTGCAATACAAATTGTGCTTCTGTATCTTCAGTGACATGAGCACAACAGTTGTTTTTTCTGCAATGTCTTTCTACTGCATACATTTTACCTGAAGGAACATTGCAATTCTGCTTTCTACTCAGTTCATTTTTTTTTCAGCGTAATGCTGTTACTGTAAAGCTTCTGGCTTAATACTGAACTTGCTTAAACACTGGATATCAGCTCAAGCAATGTGACTAGAACATACACCCATTCTTGTAGCACAGCTGTCTTGGTTTGCATTTCAATCTACTTAACTTCATAGGCAGGTACTAGGCTACCGGCCCTGGGGCCTATATAAGCCTAGCCAAAAAGGTTCCCTGGCTTTCGCCAACCAAGAAAATTATTTTCCTGTGCCTCTGTCATGCAGTGCCGCAGAAGTGATCCCCGGGGTGAATTTTCTATTTCCCATCCAGTCGTCAAGATTTTTCTTAAAGAGGACCAATGAGGAGCTTTGCTTTACATGAATGGGAAGTTTGTTCGAGAGTACGGGAAGTCTCTGGAACAGAAATCTATCCCTCCAGCATGTTCTGTTTATTGTGGTGATGAGGTTTAGGTCAATGGAGTGTGTAGTTCGGAGAGATTGGGATTTCTTTAAGTGTAGCATGTCCAACAGCTCTGGGTTTGACATAGCTTTGTATGTAAGGCAGAGATTGCCTCTGAGTAGGCAATATGCGACGGAGTAAAGCTGGAGTTTTTTGAGACGGTCTGCGTATGGCATCTGTTTGAGGCCAGTAATTCTCTTAGTGAATTATTTCTGTGGCCTTTCCAATTGTTGTAGGTGTCTTGTGAGATACATGCCAAACAGGGCATTGTACTCTATAATGGGTCTAATGAGGGATGAGTAGAGAAGAACAATGACATCCTTTTTTCTAGAGGAGAATCCTTTTATGATGAGGAGTGCCATGTAGAAGGATTTCCTGACTACTGTGGTGATGTGGGTATCAAAGGAGAAACTACTGCCCACCTGTGTCCTGAGGTCCCTTATCGCACTTTCAGTGTTTAATGAGCTACCGCCTATGTGGTACTTCATGGGTACCGAGTTTTTCCCAAAGGGGATGACAATGCACTTATTGGCATTGGGCTTGAAGCCATGACTTTGACGCCAAACTTCTGTCTCTGTGAAGCCCTTTTGTAGAATGTCTACATCATTAGGTGATTCTATTATGGCTTCCAGTTTGCAGTCATTTGCGAACTTTGCTAGCAAAAGACCTTCTGTGTTGGCCTGCACTTCAGAGAAGTAGATGCCGAACAGGAGAAGACCCAGGACCGAACCCTGTGGTACTTCACTCTTCACTGGTCTGAAGTCGGACTTGGAGTCAGCTACTTTTACTGTGTGGGTTCTGTCAGTGAGCCAGTTGGCCACCCATCTTGTGACATAGGGATTTATGCCAAGTTCAGTGAGTTTATCTATAATTCCAGACTGGGGGATGGTATCGAAAGCCTTGGCGAGGTCAAGATAGGCTGTGTGCACTACCTTGCTCTCATCTACGGCTCTAGTGACTGCTTCAAAGAAGTCAATCAGGTTCAGTAGACATGATCTACCTTTTACAAACCCAAACTGAGTGGGGTCCAGGGTTTGGAGGTTATCCTTGTCTTTGTTTATGAGCTCCAAGATGACATGTTCCATGGTCTTGCAGACCAGGCTCGTCAGGCTAATGGGGCGGTAGTTTCCAGGGTCTGTGGTGGCACCCCCTTTGTGGAGGGGGGTAACCGTCACTGTGCGCCATTCTGTAGGCACATAGCCTGAGGTGAGGCTATGATTGAACATGGTACTTAGGTGGGGTGCGAGTTCGTACAGTACGCAGCCTGGGATGTTGTCTGGTCCCATGGATGCTGTGTTCTTGTCTTTGGAGAGTGTGGTCTTTACTTGTTCATCCGTGATTACAGGGGCTTTGCATTCTTCCAGTATTTAGATGGGCCCTTTGGAGGGTGAGAGGGGGGTAAAGTTAGCACTGAACCTATCTGCCAGGATGTTGGCAATATCAGTTGGTTCTGTATATTTAGTGCCATTGTGCTGTAGCTCACAGCAGATCGGAGTGTTGCCATTGAAATTCTTGACATAGCTGTAGAATGCTTTCTGGTTATTTTTGGAATCAGTGGTGATTTTACTTTCATAACTGGCTTTGGAGGATTTTATGAGGGATCTCAGCTTCTTGCTGAGGCTGACCAGGGAGTTCCTCCAATCTTAAGATTTTTACTCTTTTGCAACAGCTTCTTCCTTCTGTTGGTAGAGTTTGTTTATGGCAGAGGATAGCATCTTGGTTCTGTTGGGGATGGCACAATCCATGACTCGTGTATGTGCTTATACAGTGCATTTGTGCTAGATTCAGCAGTCGTACCTCTATTTTCCGTCTGCATGGGTGTCGTGAAGTTTGCCACTTCTGTCTTAAGAAGCATGAAGTTGGCTTTGGAGTAGTTTTTGACAGTGATTTCCTTAATAGGGGGTGGGGGTGGGATATGGATGTCTAGGGTGCTTAGCTTGTGGTCAGATCTGACCTGCAAGGAGTTGACCTCTGGCATGGAACACCAGTTACCCATACTGGTAATGACCAAGTCCAGGATATTGCTGTCCCTGGTGGGGGTATGGACAAGCTGATCCAAGGTGTTGGAATTTATGAATTCCAGAAAATGGTGAGTGAATGAGTTGGTACACAAGTAGTTTTCCCAGCTGATGGTGGCGTAGTTGAAATCGCCCATAATTAAGGTGTTGGGTTGTACCTTAATATTTTCCAGTATCTTAAGAAATGAAGACTGGGAATCCTGGGGCATGGTGGGGGATCTGTAATAAGCTACAACCTGGATTGCAGTCTTGCCCAGTGTTAGTTGCACTTGGATAATTTTGGATGCATTATGTTGAGCAACTACCCTGGAGGTGTGGATATCCTTAATGAATATGGACACTCCTCTGCCTTTAGTGTTTCGGATTGCCTTAACTAAGACTGATGAGTTACCACTTGAAAAAGCTGCTCATAAATCTTGAATTTATAATCAATGTTCAAAGCAGATCTGACCCAAAAGCTTCCCTTTATGCCCAGAGTATGACAAAAATAAATAAATGCAGACTCCGGCACCCTGAAATAAAAATCTGTAGGTAGATTTCAGGTATTATATTATACTCTGCTGCAGTGTCAACCTTCAACACAACTGATTTGCATTTATATATATAGCTTTTCAGACCAAACTATTTTCTGTTATTTTTTTCTTTATAGCTTTGTGGATAGAACTATTGTCTCTCTAATTCACAACACTCAGGGGTATGCTCTTCATACATGGGTTTATATTACAAAGTCAAAAGATAAAAAGAGCGAATGCTCTTTTATCAAACACCGAAAGCCGAAAGCACTAAATATTGAATACACGGAACAGCGATTTTTTTTCCCAGGGGGAAAAAAAACACTGGGCCATTTTTGGGACTTTGCCCTTTGCTCCACCGTGGTGTGATCTTGGAGTTGGTATATTTAAGCAGGGGGAGTTGGATTCATTTTTTTTTTTTTTTGGCAGAGCAGCGATTTTTTCTCCCTGGGGAAAAAAATCGTTGATCTGTGTCTTTGATATTTAGTGATTTCGGCTTTCAGTGTTTGATAAAAGAGCGTTCACTCTTTTCATCTTTCGACTTTGTAATATAGAACCGCATACACAGCTCCAAAGTACACAAATGTTTATTTTTCCATTACTGATTGTCTCCAGGTTAACACTGTTTCTGGAACTTTTTTCTCTTTTAAAGACATTCCTGCATAATGCCCAACACATCTATGTATTTTGCAAACTTCACATTTTTCGGTTTATACTGTCCATTTTCACATCTGCAGTCACAGCAAATAAAATAGATATGGTTCTTTGTTGCTTGCTTGCTACTAGTTGTTATGTTCATTTTCATTTTTTTTCCCCACCTTTTAGGTTTTGTTTTCCTTTACTTTCCTGTCACTTCTACACACTTCTCTGCCAACAGGACTTTAACAACATATTTGAAAATTCACTCATACAAAATATCTACAAATTTTTCAAGTGTTAGGCAAAATTCTATCAAAAGCCCGCCTCTTATGTAATCATGTCTTTTTGCCGCACATAGTTCAGTCACTGATCAATAAAATCACACAGCTGACCAAAATCACGGTCATTCGCTTTATGCCTCATTTCTGTCACATAAGCATCAACAGTCTCTTGCTCCTCTTGATTTCTGATTAATGCATACATGCCTTATATAGGGTAGATTCTTTTTTGTCTCACTGTATGCCTATATTTTAGCTTTCAGAACTTCCAAATTACTTTTATCCTTCACAATAAGAGCAAAAAACATTTATCTTCATTTTCTGCAGTTTGTAGAAAAGTGGTGCATAGACTTTGTCACTGTGGTCACTTGCAGCAAGACAAAATTCAAACTTCTGGATCCAAAACTTCCAGTTTTCTAGCATGCTTTTCAGCAACTTATGAGATGCTGTAGGTTAAATACTTGCCATATAAAACTAAAATCAATGATATACCTTTCAAAAAAATAATGACTGAGCTATATGCTTGCGATTTAAAGAAAATATGTACTTTCTACATTTGTGCGAAGAGGTTATCGCAGCGAAGCAAACCTACTGTAGATTTTGTGAAAAGTAAGTAAAAACAGAATGCACCGGGACAAAATACTAGTCAACAGACACTGGGAAGTAGAAAGCAAAAGACATCTTTTCAGGACTAATACATTATGCCTTTGGTGGTTTGATAATGATAAATTAAATGAAAGTGACTAATTTGGCCATTTTGAGTAGCATTCTGACATTATATTCAGTCTACCAGGTTCAAATTCTGGAACTTGTGAAACAGATGTTACTGGATTTAACACCAGCATTATTAGCATTAGGCTTTAATAATATATGATACAGATATCCAGCCTGTCATCTGACTCACACACCAATGAAGTTACTCCTCAGATTTATACTGTAAACATAATTTACTTTTCTTTTCTTGGCAAATCAGTGTGTTAGTCCAGGACAAACATTTTTGCTTAAACTTGGTGACTAAATGGTAACAGACAATTCAACAAAGGCTTTACAATGACATGGTGGAAAGACAACAGTACAGTAATGTGTCCAAAGCAAATAATTTTCAGAATATACACCCAGTTTCTATTTCCCTTCCAAAAATTTCTGAACAATCTCATATGTAAATGAGCTTACTGTCAGCTATGGTCAGATCACTCACTGACTCTACTTTAAGTAAGACAGCATATACTATTAACTCATGGTTACTTTGGCTAATTAAGATTAATTTGCTTTCACTGTTGTATAAAAGGAAGATGGATTTCTACAGACCAATAAAAGTCCAATAAAAACTCCACTGCAGGTTATTTTCAAAATCTGAATTATTAGTGCTATAAGTCTTACTCCATCTGTATATCCACTGCCGAACAGAAAAGAAAATTTGTGCACACAACTCACAAGCATACTTCTCAACTGTCCAGATTTTTGCGTCATATTTTTGGTCCGTTCCTTATAAAATTTGTGATTTTTCTGGACTTTTGTGGCAAATCGGTGAGGGCTGAATTTACTAAATAATCACAGGCATTTGAGTTTCAGTCTTCATACTCTTCAGAAAATGCATGGTAACACAAGACCTTTTATTCTAGCACATTTCTAAGTTTATAAGAGCAATATTAAAAATTTGTCCCCCCATTATTTTGTCTTTGTCCAAGTTTTTGTGCAAAGAGGTTGTGAGCTATGCATCAGGTGAACAATATCTTATGAATTCCACAATAAAACTCTAGGAAACTTCATAATTTATAAAATGCACTTTTAAAAGCCCCCAGTTCATAAAATGGATTTTTAGGCTTCAAAATGCTCAGGTGCTGTATGAACTGTCTCACCTGAAATAAACAAACAACTATTACTGACTCTAGTGCAGATCCTTGAGGAACACCCTTAATGTCCATTCTGATATCAGAATATTTGTTCTACCTTCTGCGGTGTAAGCAAATGTGATACACTTGCCTAACAAGGTATACACCTTTCCAATAACTTAATATATCCAGCAAAATGATCATACAAGAACACCAACTGACCATGTCTGAAAAAATGCAACATTACAAATGTTTGGCTAACAGTTTACACACACTTTTTTCATGGAACATCAGTGACCTCTCATGTACCAAATACCTTACCTAGTTTGCTATTTCTCATAAAGTGGGTCCCTTCCCCCCAGAAAAAGAATATCCTATTAAGCAATTGGACTTTGACTGACAGCATGACTGGAAGTAAACAATGGGATCTCACATTGCATTGCAGTCTGTGGTGTTTTTGCTTAATTGTAATTGATCCTGAGACCCAAGTGTGTAATGACAATGGTGTGCCCCTGACCCACATTCCCATATGTGCAGCACTGGACCTCTGCTTTCGTACCCAGTTATTTCCAAACCTATTCTGATTATCAGCAGGTCTGCAAAAAGAAATGAATAAGCAGCAGTTGTTCCCTATACAGCCTGTCAGTTCAAGTAACTTGGCCACTATCTGCAGTATTCCAGCTGTGACAAACCTCTAGTGCTCAGAACATTAGCAAAACCTGGAGCACTAACGTAATATATGAAAGCCCTATCTCTGCAATGTGGGGACTGGCTGCAAGTTTGAAAATATAAGCTTACTTCTTGTTACCATTGTGATGTTCACCACTGCCACCAATATGTGACGTTTCCACACTGGGCCAGTAATCAAGGAGCCTGAATCCTCACCACTGACACTGGAGATTGACATACATTTGGACTATTACACTCTATTTCCAGATGCAGACCTCTCTGCATCAAGTACAATTTCCCTTAAGAGCACACAGGGAACACACTCATCCTGGGGTCTGGATGTCTCTACATCTGTCTCTCTCCAAGTCCCCAATAAGACTACCCACTGGTACAGTTGTAGGGTTAGGTCCTCAGGCGAGTGTCCAAGCCAAGTCTTCCAGCACCCTGTCTATGAACCCAGTGCTTTGTGTCCCTGCCCCAAGTAGCTGACACACACACTGAGAGATTTGATTCTTCACACACAAACCCCCCCCACCCCTTGGGAAAGGCTGTCACAGACTTACCTGCTGTGTCCCCTTCTGCCCAGAGTATAAGGTAGTTATTACTGCCACCAGACACTCCACAAGCAGCTACTATAAGGCCCTTAACAAAGGGTGTCCAATTATACTGTGTAATATTAATACTAATGACTGTAGTTGAACAAGACAGCGAGGCCTTCTGGAGTGGCCCACACAGTGTCACCAAATAAATATAAGTAGTCTCAATGGTTTGATACTTTCTATAAGGACCAGCCACAATAAAAGTTTTAAATATATTTAATAACAAATAATGAACATGAAAATATTGAATATATATTTACAGTAAACCACAGAGTTCAAATTACAGAAATATTGAAATTAACATTGATGGACACACTCATACAAATAAAGAAAAACACTCTCTAAACTAAAATTCACTATATTCCTGAGTTATCTAAAATAATTATTGTTCCCTATTTAAGTTACTTACTATCACAAGGCAAGATGCCTGTGGATGAGGGTCTTTCTAGTCATGCTCCCCAAAACGGAATACTCAATATTCTGTACTATCTAAAATATAATTTCCAAGATGGGTGGCAGAATGATCTCATCTGGTCACTTGACTCTAGGTTCTCACAATATCCCCCTTTGAAGCTGAGACAGGAATTTAGCATAGATGGCTACTATACACATCTAAATGTTTATGGCAGTGCCTGGGGCTAACCCTCTTTTTAATGAGCTAATGAACAAAGCCTTTTTCCAAGACCTAGCGTCTCCGGTCCTACTCAGCACTGTGGGGGTACCGTTTTTATGGTTTAAAAGCTCATTTACATTTCTCTTATTTTTCTTAAGTTAGCTGGTTAACCATTGCTGTCCCAGTATCCTCTATTAAAACATATAAATTCAGTTACAATAATACATGTACACTTCTTTTCATTTCATCAGGGTGCAATGTTGATACATTTTAACACAAAAAAAACTCACAAATACATTTTCAGCACAAGCATCTGGTATAAATCAGTTGGATATTCAAAGGACATATCATTCTTTACAAAACCCCAGTTGGCTATGCTGGCACTTGCCCATATCATCACAACCATCATAAAACACAGTTAGAACATGAACAATATACCAAGTTAGTCACTGTGATAAAAAAATAATACAATCTGCAAAAAGTATATTTCCAAAGAAACAACAAAAAAATAAAATTACTGTAGCATACTGATTTAGACTTTTTCACCAGATACTTTCACAGGTGTATTTGTCAACAAAGATTTTGCTTCATGAAATTTTCCAACTATAACCCAAAGAGCACTTTAGCAGCTCTGATAGTTTCAAAATGGGAAAAACAAGTAAGGAAAACCTATAAACTATAGAAACCAAATAACATACTGATAAAAGATCTTTTAAGCAAAAGACCATCACAGATAGTTAAAACTTGCCAAATGTGAATAAGTTCAAAATGTAATTAAAGACACTCCAAAGGATAACATTATGGTATAAATATCTTAGTACAATACATAAGCAACTGTAAACTGGTATATTTACAGAATCAATTAGCATATGATCACCAGCCACTAAACACCTCTACGTCTTACCTGTGTCCACTAAGGCTGGCTGTCTCTCTCACGGCCTGTGCAGTCTCTGATGCAAAATCCAAAGCTCCAGCTACAGGCTTAGTTACTGTTCCAACCAGTCCTCTTCCCAAACCAGCTATGAAACCACTGACTCCACCATCTGTTTTTACACCTTCCACAGTTGAGGTGATCACACTTGTTAGTCCACCAATGATACCTGAGTAAAGGAAGTCATACAATATTATCATCATATACATACAGGGACTTGTGCATGACTCATTCTCATTAGTTACTCCTAAAATAAATTGTTTTCTTCTGACTTTCAATGTGGTTAAAATGTTCTGAATCAGTACATTAGTTACTAAAGCCTTAGTAAATGTTTCCGGCAATATCGAGGATATCAGCTAATGGTCTGACATGGGGACAGGTACATGTATGGCTTTAAAGAAGGCTTTTTTTTTTTCTTAATTCTGTCAGTTCATACCTCATACCTGCAATCAATCAACAAACCTTTCTTATGATTTCCCAAATGTTCTACTTTGAAGGCAATTGCTGTAAGGCCATCACTCAGGTAGCTATCAATGTCTTTTTGTGGGCAATATTTCCATGTGTACATAATAGTTAGAAAAACAATCTCTTGTGGCCCTGACATACATGTTGCCAAAATAGGAGAAGCAATGCTGGACCAATGATGCATACATGCTTCCATGCCTACTTCTTAACCAATTGCTACAGCAATATTTCATGAATCACTGTACAGATGCTGGTACTTCATGCTGCTTCCCACTTTATAAGCCTCCACCTGCAACTGGCGGGGCTAAACAAAAGGTTTCGTTCCTACACCTTAGGTAAGTAATAAGCCGCTATCAGCAACTCATACCGGATACACACTGCTGGTTCCTCCAGCAGTTAGGTGAATAATAGATCCTGGGCTACCTGGCTGAAGCTGGGGTATTGTCCTATCACGCTATATAATGGTACTAGATCTTAACAGGAAGTTAACCCTTGACTATGGAGTGGGAGATGGAGGGATTGAAGTCAATCCCCTAACAAACATTTAAAACTCAGCAAATTAAATAAGCAACTTTGTCAATGACAGTAAAAGAGAAATGCTTTAAATGTTAAACACACCAGTGATGAGTCAATATTATTATAGTTCCATTCTTATTACTAATTTTTGTCACTTTTATCAAGATTACTGTCATCTAATTTTTATCAGTTTTGTACTACTTTTATTTAGTTTTAGTCTCTCAAGTGACAAGTAATGTAACACTACTTGGCTTTGTCATGCCAAATGCAAATCTCTTCCTCCCTGCTAACAGTCTAATTCAAGCCTAGAGCGCCTTTTGTATTTGTTCGGTTAACACCCATAGCTTCTTATGGCGTCCACACCTTTTCTGGGTCTGGCTTCTTTAACTAAGTGACTTATCACCTAATATTTTATAAGCAATATTAGAAGGGGCAAGGAATAATTAACAAAATGACACTAAGACTGTTAATGCAGGATGTCTCATAGTAAAAAAAAAAATAATCGCTTTTTGCCACTTGCTATTCATATTTTCACATTTATGCTCAAGTTTTCATAACTGAGAGAAGTACAAGCTACTGAGGCATATGGTGGGAAAAAGGAACATTTATTGTCAATCTCCATTTATATACTGGAAACACTACACATTTTTTTGTTAGCAATTATAACAAATAAGCACTATTTCCATATGTACTTAATACTTAGAAAAACAAGTGATTTACATATTACTGCATGGCATCAGGTGAAACCTTAGATATTGCTGAAGAAACCTATCACTTACATTTGCACTGTTAAGTTGCACATCTTAACAGATATTCAGTGCTATTTATATTGCTAAATATACAATCAATAATATATTTTCATATTTCTGTCATCCAGAGAAGTATTTCTTGTTTTCATGTCAAAACTTATGTCTGGTTAACAAAAGTGTTTTAACAATATATGTCTAGGTTGCATACTTTACAAGATATGGCAATGTGTTTATGAAAGTTTAGCAGGAAAAACATAATTTTAGGTTTGTATGCGTCATTATACATTACAGTATTTAAAGAAAGACTATGAATGCACTGACTGTTATTTCTGTAAAGAATACTTCTTACTGATTGCATTGCTATTTGTACAGTTTTAATAACAGTTATTGTTCACAAAATACTTACTCTTGTATATTGTATGCTTCTAAGTTGATTTTTCAGAAAATGCTCTGGAATACAAGAGTGTGTGTAGGCTGCTAAAGGTGTGAAATTCCACACCACATAGATGCTAATGAGTTAACTGCAGTCAATGACACAGCATACTAGCCTATCTTTCTAGATCTTCCCAGCGTAAATGCTACCTTAGTGGTTCAAGAATGTTCCTCCCTGACTGGCTTTAGACATGCCTTAAAGACATATAGTGGAGTAGACTAATATACATTTACATGGTTTTAGTCTCATAGTTACTATTGTTTTAGCTATTTCTATTGCTTGCTAAAGCTCCTAAGGTGTTGTGGTTAATGATGTTTTATTTGTTTTTCGTTTATTCTGTAATAATGCTCTAGGGAAAAAAAACACTTAAATAAACAACTTGTACTACCAGCTTAATCCCTGTATACTAAGTGTCTACTTATAAGCTAATCTGCACTATTTCAGTTTTCTTCTAATATAATCATTGCTCCTTATTCAGTCCTCTCCAAACACAATGCAAAATTATGAAGTAGAGTGAATAAATGCAAAAGCATTTTGGGGTTGCTTATTCAAGGACCTAGAATCATGGAAACTGCATTCCGAGAGATACAATTCATCAAATAATAGATCCCCCCAAACAACGTGATGGTCTATACTCTGATTTCTCCAAGCAGTGTGTCTGTTCAACATAACCAAAACTCAATTATACTAACTAATAGCATTAAATTAACAGAATACACATGAACAGATTGTCCCCAAAAGATTTAAGAATCCCTAAAATAGGAAACAGGTTTACTTTAGTTTGATACTCGGTTACTAATTTCTATTGTATACACAACACAGGCAGTGTTCAACTAAAATTAATGACTTATCGAACAGTAATACTGAACCGATATGCATTTTTCTACTTTCTGGAAAATCCAAGTGATGTTACAAATTTAAGTTTGATCAACTGCAATTCAGTAGATGACTATCAAAAAGATATTCAACGTTTACCCTGACTGAATAACTAGGTTACTGTACGATTATCACCTGCCCTCTTTTTGCAGTACATGCCTGACTTGGACAGCTATGTACTTTGGAAAATACGAAAACTATGCATACATCTAAATATTCTTAATAAGAAATAAAAAAGAAACAACTACAGTTCTACAACACTGAGTCTTTATTTTGGTAAAAAGTGAAAGTGCTTATCTTCCAGTTGCTGAGGCAGAAAATAACACCTATGTGCCAAATGTATTGTTTAATGTATGAGAGAACAATCTTTCATGGTCCTTGACTATGCATTTGTTCTTTATCAATCTTCTATTAATCAACTTTCAGCATCATTCTTTTCAGTAAAATCTCATATTTAGGGACATGAAAGCAAGTAATGTTAAAGTAAAAACCAATCTAACAAGGAACACCAACAGCAGTAAAAGGTGGAAAAGCACTCAACACCAGAGACTGGATAAAGACTATTTCTGACTTATCAAGAAAGGTCCTCTCAGAGACCAGCTTTGGAAGGTATGCATGCTCTATGGCTTTCAGGGGATGGATAAAGTCTACTTCTGACCTATCAAAAAGGTCCTCTCAGAGATCAGCTTTGAAAGGTATCTATGTTTGGTGGCTTTCAGAAGTCCCTTAAAAACTCTTGTTTAACTTTGCATTTTATTCAGTTGCTTACTTCAATATTTATTTATTTATTTGTTTGATATTCCTTTACCGGGAAAGTCCAACTAAGCCAGAAAGTGTCCATTTTTAGCGAAGGCCTAAGGAGAAAACCTCCGCAATTACAATATTTGAAAAATCAAGTACAGATGTTTCCAAGCACGAAGTATCATGCTAGATTACAAAACAGCAAGTACAAATATTTTAAATCCCAAAGCATGACGTTACACTACAAAACGTAAGAGTGAAAGAAAAACAATGTTGCAATAAGAAAAGCATAGAAAATATGTTTCATATTAAAGTGCAATGAAAAACAATAACTTGAGTTGGAGAGTATATGGGGAAAAACTGAATAGTCATATTAATTGTTACATAGATTAGTATGTAGTAAATGAGACCGGAGGCAATTCTAATAAGATATTTAAAGAGATATCAGAGACAGTAAGCTGAAATTAAGTGATGTCTTAGTATGAGACATGATGTTCATATTATGGTTATAGAAGGAAGAAGGATGGAGAGAATGTGATTATAAGAAGAGTGCAGGGTGGGGTGCCTTTAGGGAGGTTGGGTGAGTAGGGAGGAAAGAGGTTAGCCACCCAGTGGTGTAAACCTTGGCTCAAGATGATTGTCACTGTTGAAGTGACACCTCGATCCCATGTGCAAAATGGGAAATAGAGGTTGACGATAGATGGATGGATGAAGGTAGAGGAGAGGTATGCAGAGATGAATTAAATAAGGTAAGATAGTGTGGAAAACAAAAGGAGTGGAGTAGGAGGCCGGAGAGGATTTGAGTGTGATCTAGGTTGAAAGGGAAGGGTGAGAGAAGTATAGTGAGTAAGTTCAGCCAGGATTGGCACAGGAGCAGGTCCAAGATTTTGTAAGGTATTCTTTTAGGGAGCATTTAAAGGTGGGTAGGTTAGAAATAGTTCTGGTGGTTAGATGCAAGAAGTTCCATTTTTTTGTTAGTGAGCACAAGTATAGTCTTAGTCTAGGGGATTTATTTATGGTGAGAAGTTGTTTGTCTTTCGATCTAAGAGTTTTTTTTGGGAAAATACATATTGATCCAAGGGGTAAGAGCTAGGCAGGCTAATGGCTTGTGCATGACTTTATGTAATTTTATACACGGAATGTATGAGAGGTAGAGGGGGAGTTCCAGCCAGCTAAGGGAATGCAGAGCTTTGCAGTGGTGGGTAAAGATGGATGAAGTAGTAGCAAACTTGTCAATTTTGCTGTAGCAACTTTCAAGTTTGTTTTTTATGGATGATTGTTTATTGGTTAGAACTGGTGCTCCATGGAGTAGTGAGGGCAGAAGGTAGGTTTTGTCTAGATTAATTTTCATGTGTGCCTAGTTTTTGATGGGGTTTCTTGATATTGCTTTGGATGTGGAGGTCAGATTTACAATCATCATCTATTAAGACTCCTAATAGTTTGGTATGGTGGACTAACTTGATTTCCTTGCCATTTGCCAAAAAGATTTTGAAAGATTCTTTGTTAGGGGTATGAGATTTAGGGTAAAGAGGAGTTTGGTTTTGGGGGGTTGAGTAGGTGTTGTGCCATTGTAAGCCATGTTTCAACAGAGTTGGCAGCTTGTTGAGTGATTTCTTGGAGGTTGTTTAAGGTGTCTGAAGAGCAGATGATGGTGGAGTCATCTTCTTATTGAATCAAAGTGCCTTCACAGAAAGATGAATGTAGGTTATTGATAAAAATACTGAAAAGTAGAGGGCCAAGGATGGATCTTTGTGGGATGTTTGTGGGAAATTTGGAAGGTATGCAGAGACTTGCCATTTTACAGCTTGTTGCCTACTGCAAGGTAGCTAGAGGAATCATTGAATAGATGGAGATGCTAGACCCAGGGTGAAAATGTGATTGACGAGTTTACTGTGAGAGACCATGTCAAAGGCTTTTGATGGATCTAGAAATACTGCAGATACAAGTTTATTAGAGTTTTGAGCTTTATTGACAGTGTCTGTAAATGATAGTAATGTAGTAGAGGTACTGTGGTCTGGCCAAAATCCATGTTACTTACTGGTGATTAACTTATTTTGTAAGACATAGTGCAGAAACTGTTAACAAATGCATTTTAAGGATTTTAGAGAGGGGAGACAGGATGGCTATGGCCTTTATGTATGGGAGCAATGTGTGCCATTTTCAAAAATGTATGGACAGGATTCTGTTACTGATTTATTAATAAGAATGTTGACTGGATATGCTATTGCATCTGTAGCTAGATTTACGTATTTGGGGGAAGGTTATCAGCTGAGGAGAAACAAGGTTTTAGTTTACGTAAAAGTTCCTTTATGAGAGTTATAGAAACTGGTTGAAAGGTAAAGTGGCTGGAGTTGTCTGCATGTGTACTGGAGAGTTTGCTGATAGGTGAGTTTTGCAAAGGAAATGTGGTAGGGTCTAAGGTAGGGGGAGTTGGCTGTGTGGAAGGGGTTGTGTCAGGTGAGTTTCAGGTTAAGTTGGCTATGCATTCTGTGAAGTATGTATTGAAACAGGTAGCAGTTTGAAGAGGGAGAATGTCTGGGTATGGGCTGGGATTCTTTTTTGTACCTGGGCTGATGAGAAAGGATATGGAGAAACAGAATTTTTAGGGTTGATTTTATAGGTATTTTGTAGCTGAGTATAGTAAGACCTTTTATCTCCATTAACTTGTTTCTTGACCCAGTTTTGTAGCTGTCTGAATAGTTGCCAAATTTTGTCATTTTTATTTTTTGCCAGTTAATCTATGCTTTGTCTCTGTCTTTCATAATGGCTGATGAGCTATGGGGTATGGTTCTTTTTAATTCTTATTGCACACTGTGGTGTCAGGTGATAAGGATATTTAGAAATGCGGCACCAAAGTATTCAACTGTATCATTTAAGGGGAGCCTTTTTAGGATGGATCAGTTAAATGCCTTCAGAGATTCAAAGAAAGACTCCTTGGAGAATTTGGAGAGATTACGGGTAGTTTTGAGCTTATGTTCCCTTGTTAATTGTCTAATATTCCTTTGGGTATAAGCTGGCAGGTAATCACTTAGTGTATCAGGGAGGGTACATGAGGAGGTAAAATTAGATGGGTTGGTAAGCACAATCCAATCCAGGATAGATTGTTGGGAGTTAGTTTTGCCATGTCTTGCTGGTGTACTAATACGTTGAGTGAATCCAAAGAGGTTCATGCTGTTGATCACTTTATGTGCAGATAAAGAATGCTAGTCAATGTTTACATCACCCAGGAGGATAATTTCATTTGTGATTGTATCTGTTATCCAGGATAGTATGTTTTCAAGTACTGGAAAGCTCTGTCCTGGGGGATATATAGCACTGCACGGCATATGCTCTTGCCACTATCAAGTTTTAGGAATGAAATTAGAATTTATGCTTTCCCAAAATTTGGGATTGTGCCTGTATAGGGAGTTACTGTGAGCATATTTGGAAAAATTCTAGCTATTCCACCAGCTTTTTTATGTTTTCTATTGAACCTAATCATATTATAACCAAGGGGCAGTACTTCAGCATCTTTTATTTCACGCTTTAGCCAGGTCTCAGTTGTGGCTAGGATGTCGGGGTTGTGTTGGGTCATCCATGCATGAAAATCTGTGATTTTGTTGCATGTGTTTCTAATGCGTACAGTGATTAGTTTTAAACTTTTAGGGAGCATTTTATGGTTTGGGGTTTGAATGGGACCCAGGTTGGGGTGGATATCACCACAATGATGCATGGTGGAGAAAGAAGGTTTGTATATTATGACATGTCTAGCAGGTTGGGGTAGAAGTATTACCTTACACTGGGACTGACATTTTTAGTATTTTGGGGTTACAACAGTGGAATGGAGTTATAGGAAATAAACTTGAAGAGATTTTGGAGTAGCTAATGTGAAGATGGTTAAGAGGTGAGGATGAAGTAATGGTTGAGGTGTGCTTATTTATTACTAGTACTGATGGTAATGTTAGGAATGAAAGGAGGAGGATGAATAAGGTAATGCACTAAGGAAATAGCATTGTTAGTGTGTAAAATCTTGCAGTATGGTTAGGTAGGGTAATAAGCAGTGACATTAGTGTGGAGAATAGGTAGGTTTTGATGAGGAGGGAGCAGAGTGAGATTTGTGAAGGATTTACAACAGACGTGAGTGGAGATGGTATAGAGAGAACAGTTTGTGATTGGATAGAAAATTAGGTACAAGAAAGGAGGGAGAGTAAAGGAGGTGGAGTAAGTAATGTATAAGTGTAGATGCAGTTGAGGTGGGTGGAAATTGGGGGTAGGGGACACTCAGGCTGAATGGGGCGGGTTTGGTCCATGGTAGAGTAAGTATCAGGAAAACTATCTGTAAAACTGCAGCAAAACAGGAGGTATGACAAATCCTGATAATTTTAAAGACAGTAAGAAGTTGGTAAATTGCTATTAACATACACCTAAGTTAACTGCAAAAGGCAGTACTGCAGTGACTTTGGCTTGAAATAATGCTATAGTAGTTGGAGAACAACTAAGACGAGGGGAGGACCAATCAGGTACTTCAATGGAATGCATTTACTACCCCCGACATATGGTTTACCTGGTTTACCACCAAAAATAAACAATCAGTGGGGTAGAATGTTTATGGATACATAGATAAGGCCTTTGAACTCTATAAAATACTTCACATAAGTCACAGCATTTAATTTTATGGTAATAGACTTTTACTGCCTTTCTAAGGGGTCTTTTACACTGCTAGAGTAAAATATGTTAAAGTGTTAATTTAGCTTCACCTTCAACAGTAAAAGGCTTGTGTGTGGGGTGTCCCTCCAGCAGATTCAACACTACAACACAGAACACAGTAATGTATAAATGAGGGAAAACAATTAATTTTAGCTTGAGTCTTGGAAATTGCTTTACACAAATTTTAACTGAAGGTATTGTTTCTTTGCACTTTTGCAACTAGAGGTGAAATTTAGCTGTACAAGTTCCTTAGGTAGTGTGATTATGTTAACTTTTCAGCAGCAGTTGTCAGACTTACTGTGTACTCAATATAATGGATTTTAATTGAAGGTACTGTTTCTTTTGAACTTCTGCAAGAGCAGGTGGAATTGAGCTTTACAAGTTCCTTAGGTAGTGTGATTATGTTAACTTTGCAGCAGCAGTTGTCCGACTTACTGTATGCTTGGTATACTTACTGTAGAGTGAAGCAGCTGGACAGAGAGGAATATACTTCGGTCATGGGGTAGAGAAGTGATTATCTTTGAATACACTCAAGTTTTTGTCATATGCTCTAATCTGATCTGCTGCCAAGTTCTAAAGCAGAGCTTATCTGCTATACTTAAAGTCAAGGATCCTCTTTGATGGGTCCATAGTTGGGCTAAATCCCAAGTAGTAACCACCGGAATGTCACGAGCCATGGACTGCAAAAGCACAGAACTCGAACAATTAAGTCCTACAGTGCATACTTCTCAAACTCACTTAATTCTCATGAGTTGCTGTCTAAAGAATAAGGCCTACAGGATCTTGTTGAGTGATCTTTGATCAGTAAGTTTAATAATGGGTGTTTAGGTGAATGACACCAAAAGATAATGCAGCTAGAAATCCAATTGGAAATTATCTGCTTGGCAACTAAAAGACATCCCCAGGAGCAAATGAAAGAAACAACTCATCTGTCTTCCTAAATTAGTGACTCTATTTCAGGTAAAACCACAAATGGTAGTGCATATCCAAGATATGATGGATCCCTGTTTCCCTAATTTCTGCCACTGCAAATAAGATGGGGAAATTAACAGAAAAACACTGAAATAATATTCATAAAGAAATAGTAGTTGATCTAGAGAAACATCTTATTGTTCTAGAAGACCAGACATGATTCTCTATATAAAAGGCCTAGTTACAAGATAGGGGATGGGAACTAACTTTGTGTGGCATGATGCCAGGGAATCTTCTTGGCTAGGCTTATATAGGCTCCAGGGCCATTAGCCTAGTACACACCTATGAACCTAGATACTTCACACAGGTAAAGACTACAGGGAAGGAGACTTTCAATAAGACGCACTTAAAAGACAACCGAACTAGCCAAACTGACCAGCAGATGGGCAAGACTGTCAAGTATGAATTTTAGATCTTATGGAGGAGAGGAGTTACTCTTAGGGTGACAGCGTTGTAGAACCCCTTTCAAAAATTGTGCAGATGGTGCTGGGCCAGTATTCTGACCTCAGTAAGGTCATGATGTAAAAAGATAGCTGTACAAACACCTTAACAGTAGAATAATGAAGACTGCATAGGTGCAAAAGCTACATCATAATCATATGGAGGCTGACTGACTGACTGACTGGGGAGGTACAGGGCATTACTATGCCAAAATTGCGAACCCTTTCTACCTGGCAGCAAAGCCTACTGACTGGAGGGAGTGATTCCTGACTGCATACAGCCTCATTCAAATCAAACATACTCATAAGCAAATCTGGTAGGATAAGAGGATCAACATTAGACACCAGGCTTTGCAGGTGAATTGGCTAACCCACTCATTGAGACATCCCTGGCCTGGACCAGGGTTTACTGTACAACTAGAGATTTTACAGCTTGAAGCCATACCCTTCTTTGCTGAAAAAGGGTGATGGAAATTAATTTTGGATATTCTTCCTTCTTTGATCTTTGAGTTGAGACATGGAATCAGTAGAAAAGTGTATAAACCTCTCTCAAGTAGTATAACACCAAAAAAGAAGGGGCAGATTGCATTTTCTCAAGTGGCAAAGAAACCAACCTCCAAAGTGCTCCATATCCAGAAAACCATGACATGAGACAGCCAATGATCAGGAGTACCTGTGCAAGGACTGGAGACTAACTTCCTTGGGATGTCAAGTACTGACAGATGTATGCCTCTGTGACCCAATGCCATGTGAGCATTTCCTTCCTGTAGAGACAGAGAGAAAGAGTTTGCATCTCAGTGCCTGTTTAGGTACCACAGGATGAAATGGTTGCCTGACAGGATCAACACAGACTATCAAAGCATTTCTTCTCCTTGGTCTTCATGGCTAGAAGCACCAATCTCAGCTCCACCTGTTTGATATGGGGCTTCTTTTCCGGAGGGGAAACACACTCCCTGCACCATGTGCGAGACTGTGTGCTTCTCACACCATACGTAAAACACTGATCATCAGAACCTGGCTTCAAGATGAAAAGATCCACCCAAAGGCTGGCAGGGTGGGTGCACAACTCCTAGGCCTGATAACAAGGGTCTGACAGTCAAAGAATGTCTGAGAGTCTGGTGGCTATGAATCACTGACATCTCAAAATTCACTGCAACATCCCCATCTTCAGCTATGCAAATTGTACCATGAAAGACTGCAACAGCCACAGCACTGTCTGAGCCTGGACTCTGCTCTGCATCTACAACTATGTGTACAAAGTCATGACCTCCTGAGTCTTCTGTAAGGGAAGAAATGATAAGCAGTGAACACTGTTTAATTTTAACCCAATGAAGGACTTTCTCCAAGCCAGGGACAAAGAGGACTTCTTCCAATTTAAAGATACTCACAAGGAAACATTGATGTCAGCATTCAAAGGAGGGCCACCTCTACAATGTCTTTAGACTTAACTGGAAGCCAGTTATATCATTAAGGGAATACCACAAGACTCTTCTCCTACACAGCTTTGGCTACCATGGACAACACCTTGGTGAAGACTAGAAGTTGAGTAAGTAATGCCCATCTAGTGTAAACTAGACTACATTTCTGCATGATATTATTTATTATTTATTTGACATTTGTTAACCAGGTTAGTCCATCTGAGCCAATGGCCTGTTTTCAGTGGAGACTCAAGGAGAAAAGCTCCAGCAATACAAACATAAAAAGATACCATAGTAGGCAATATACAAAACCCTAGAAAAACAGTGCAGCAATATAACATAAGCAAAAATTACATTATCAGTAATAAAAATAAAACAAAATGAAGTAAATACAACTAGTACATTTAAGTATTTACAATAATGACATATCTTACCCAAGTAGTGTAATGTAGTATTGTCTAATGTGCAGATTAGTCATTAAGTTATTAGATGCAGACAGATAGTGAAAAGATAAAAGGAAAATGCAAATTACAGATGATTTAGGCAAGGAGTGGCTTTTGAGTTCAGAAAGTAGTGCTTGACTTCAGTTTTAAAGCAGTTGGAACTAGTGGTGCTACAAATGTGAGGTGGTAGCCTATTCCACTCAAGGGACACAGAGTGTTTTAGAAGAGTTTACCATAAGTTTTGTTGGGTTTATAGATCTCTGGAAGGTTATGAGCTAAAAGGTGTCCATTATATCCAGTGATACACCTGACAATGTGTGGAAACAAGACAATAACTTACGCAGAGCAATCATCAGAAACTTAATGTATTGATATGCTGACTGAAGTTGACGGGGTTGAAAATAAAATAGGCATCATCCATCCCCTATGACCTCCTGAAAAGAGGGAAGTAAAATCTCCTGCCTGTAACTCAGAAATGGTGTAGTCTGTATGAACCCTATAAGCAGTAGACTCTGGACTTTTTCCAAGAGCAAGAATGTCATCAGCTGGTCCATCAATGGAATTTTTTTGGTGGAGGAATGTAAGCTCCTGCACATGGTTGAAGATGATCACATCTACAACCATCAGCACATTGTGATGATTCTCTAAGCCTGGAAGAAATCAAACAATCACCGCCAATGCCCTTCTTAAGCAGTTAAGACATGAGTTAGAACCACTGTGGAAAGATCAGAGTCACTCTCTTGAGTGAATGAGCAAGACTCTCAGTGGAGACAAGAGTGTCTCTCATTAGAGGGCCTTAATCAAATGACAAGAAGGGCTATTCCTCTTTTGGGATCAGTCAGGTTTGGTAAAGGAAGAAATTAAGGCAAACAATTGGCCAGATCATTAAGATCTCAGTCAAGGTAGGTAAGGGCCTGCTCCCTCTGCAGGAGGTCAGTGAAGAAATCATAATGCAGCTGGATGAACACCATATCCTATGGAATATAGGCAGTAAGGGTTTTGTTCTTGAAGGAAGATAACGTCAGCCACTCCTTCCCATGCAGGTATATGCCAAAGCCTGAGGATCAGGGTCAAAACTGCAGCAAGGGACATGGTATCTGATTTAGGTTCATAGGTTCATACTAGGCTATCTGCCCGAGGGCATTTACAAGCCTAGCCCATAGTTTTGTGGCTTACGCCACCCCTTTAGTATGGGGAACTATACCCATTATTTTGCTGTGCCTCTGTCGAGCAGTGACACTGAGGTAATCCCTGGGGTATATCTGCGATCTCCCATCCATTGGTCAAGATTTCTCTTGAACAAGGCCAGCGAGGTGCTCTGCCTCACATATACCGGGATTTTGTTCCACAGCATAGGGAGTCTTTGGGTGAGGAATCTATCCCTCCAGCACGTCCTATTAATAGCCGTGTCAAGGTTTAAGTCTCCCGCTCTTGTGGTTCTGATGGATCTAGATTTTTTGAGGTGAAGCATATTCATCAAATCTGGGTTTGACATGGCCTTGTATGTTAGGCAAAGGTCACCTCTGAGCAGTGTGGCGACTGAATAGAGTTGGAGTTCTTTCAGTCGGGCGGCATAGGACAGATGTTTGAGACCCTTTATCCTTTTGGTGAGGAACTTTTGTGGCCTCTCAAGCTGCTGCAAGTGTCGGGTCAGATACATTCCGAATGGGGCATTGTACTCAATCATTGGTCTGATGAGTGATGAGTATAGGGAGACTATGACCTCCCTTGATCTAGATGAGAATCCCTTCATGATAAGGTGGGCAATGTAGAATGTCTTCCTCACTACTTTGGCTACATGGGTGTCGAATGACAGACTACTATCAACTTGGGTCCCCAGGTCCCTGATAACTTCTTCTGTGCTCAGTGGATTGCCACCTATTTGGTAGCTAGGGGTAACCTTGTTTTTCCCGAAGGGTATGACTATGCATTTTTTGGCATTTAACTTTAGACCATGGCTCTGGCACCAGTCATCCGTTTCCGTGAGACCCTTCTGGAGGATATCTGTGTCAGTTGTGTTTTCTACTATGGCGCCCAGTTTGCAGTCGTCTGCAAACTTTGTCAGCCATAACCCTCCTGTGTTTGCTTGTACTTCGGAAAAGTAGATGCCAAACAAGAGTGGGCCCAGGACTGAGCCCTGTGGTACACCACTTGTGACAGGCTTTGAGTCTGACATGGCGCCAGCAACTCTGACCCTGTGTGTTCTGTCACTCAGCCAGTTTGCAACCCATCTTGTGATGTATGGGTTAACATTTAAGCTGATGAGTTTTTCAATGATACCCGAGTGGGGTATTGTATTGAAGGCCTTCGCCAGATCGAGGTAGGCTGTATGGACTGCCTTTCCCTCATCAATGGCTTTGGTGACTGTTTGAAAAAGTCAACCAAGTTTAGAAGGCATGATCTGCCTTTGACAAAGCCAAACTGGGATGGATCCAAAGTCTGCAAATTCCCTATGTCTTTATTTATGAGGTCCATTATGATCCTCTCCATGGCTTTGCAGATAAGGCTTGTCAAGCTAATGGGCCGGTAATTTCCAGGGTCGGTGGAGGCACCGCCTTTGTGAAGTGGGACCACAGTTGCAGTGCGCCACTCCCTGGGTACGTATCCAGAGGTAAGACTATGATTAAACAGCTGTCCTAGCTGTGGGTTTAATTCCTCGTTGAGTTCGTGGAGCACACAGCCGGGGACACCATCAGGTCCCATGGATGCTGTGTTTTTTGCTTTGGAGAGAGCAGTTCTCACTTGGGCGTTGGAGATGTTTGGGGAGCTGCAATCGCTTGGTATAGATATCTCTCCCTTTGGGGGGGGGGGAGTTTGCACTGAACCTGTCGGCCAGTATGTTGGCAATGTCTGTAGGATCAGTAATCTTCACATCATTTTGAACTAGTTCTGAACATATCTGGGAGTTTCCTCCCAGGTTTCTAACATAGCTAAAGAAGGCCTTATGATTGTCTTTTGAGTCTTTAGCTATTTTTCTCTCAAAGTTTGCTTTGGATGATTTTATGAGAGCTCTTAGTTTTTTACTTATAGTGATCAAGGGTGTCTTACCTTTTAAGGATTTTGCTCTATCTTGTAGTAGCTTCCTCCTTTTGTTGTAGAGTTTGTTTATGGCTGGGGTCCACCAGACTGGACGCTTGCCTTTGGTACAAAGAGTCTTTGTTTTGCTTGGGATTGCCTTATCCATGCAGTCCTGCAGGTGCTGGTAGAAGGCATTTGTAAGTGATTCAGCGGCTTGAGTACTGTTTTCCGCGCTCGGGGCCTTAAAAGAGACCACACTAGTCTTTAGGAGTGTGAAGTCGGCTTTGAGAAGTTCTTTACTGTGGTCTTTTTATTTCAGGTGGGGTGGGATGAGGACCTCCAGCGAGATTAGTTTGTGATCTGATCTCACCAGTGAGGGGTATACTTCGGTGTTGAACATTGTGCTCCCATGTTCGTGATGATGAGATCAAGTATGTTTTCTCCTCTTGTGGGGATGGTGACTAGTTGTTCCATGGCATTTGAGTTTATGAATTCCAGGAACTTTTGGGCTAGGGTGTTTGGGCTTGAGTAGTGTACCCAGTCTATATTAGGGTAATTGAAGTCACCTAGTATGATGGTGTTTGGTGATACATTTATCCCCTCTAGTGTTTTCAGGAAGGCCAAGTGAGGTTCCTGAGTTTGTGAGGGTGGCCTGTAACATGCTACAATTTGCAGAGCAGTCTTGCCTATGGTTAATTGCACCTGGATGGTTTCCGATGCATCGTGCGTTGTCACCAGTCTGGAGGTGTGGGTGTCCTTGATGAATATGGATACCCCCCCCTCCTTTCTTGGTATTTTCCAGATTTTGGGGCCGGAACGCATGATATGAGGTAAAACCTGATAGTGCTGGGGTGCTCTCAGGAGCCTTGAACCAGGTTTCTGTCACAGCACAGACATCGATGTTCTCCATACTGAGAAGGGCCTCGAGTGCGTGCATTTTGAGATTTAGACTTCTGGCATTGAGCAGCATTACCCTTAGTTTTTTTTTCCTTTTTTGTGTTCTAGGGTGGTAGGTTTAGAATTTGAGCCTTGCCTAAAAAGGCATTATGGGGTGGCAAGAGCCTTTGCCAATATCCGAATCCCAGGGTGACAGGTGCAAGCCGCCTTGAAGCAGCGTGGCTTGTCCAGCATGTCATCCCAGGCAGACAGACATTGGATCCCCTTTGAATGACACCAGAGTTTAAGCCAATTGTTAAAGCTGATCATCTTATCTCTGTATTGTGGCATCATTCTTGGTGAAGGTAGGATGCTGCTCAGGGTCAGGGTCATACCTGCCTGGTCTACATAATCAGAGAGCTCCTCAATGTCTCTTTTCATGTAGTCCAAGGAGGTACGTCTCAGGTCATTTACACCAGCGTGGACAATGACTGAGTCGTATTTGTACCTGCTGTTGAGAGACCTGAGTGCATGCGTTATGTGGCGGATTCTAGCGCCCGACAGGCAGCTTACTGCGACCTTCTCCTTACTCAGTCTGGTGAGCGGGACGTCAGTGTGTCTGACTATGGAGTCACCAATGACTAGTGTGTCTGGCATTGTGTTTGGCCTTAAGGGCTGTGACTGTTTGACACTCTGACTGTGAGGTCTATGTGTTGCAGGTGTTGTGTTCTGAGGTGGTGGTTGTTTGGGTGTCTGCTTTGGTGGCCTCTGCTGTTTTGGTAGATTTTTGATCAGAGCCTCCGAGTATGTCTTTGTGCGTTTATGTGTATGATTTGAGGTTGAGATGGTACTATGTGAGACTGGGTCTATAGTGTGTGTGGTAACCTTTTCCTCCTGACTGGTCTTGCCAGTCCTATGTTGAGAGAGCTCAGCCTCCAGTTTGGCCGTATAGTTGCATCTCTCGCATGTATTTGTGTTTTGTGGGAGGAGGAGAGGGTTGTCTGTGTACATGAGGCAATTGTAACATTGCCTCAATATTCCCAGGTTCACCAGCTGAGCAGGAGAGGACACTAGCAACTGATCCCTCGACATGCTAGAAGGACTAGACAAAAAACTTTAAAAGAGATTCCGGGGGACGTGGGTGACCGAGAAATGGGGGTTTACCTTTTTGGGGTGCTATCTATAAGAGTGCTGTATCAAGGTAATAAGTACTGTAGGATTAAGTGCTAGGTTTAACAGATAGAGAATAGTCTACTTGGAGTCAAGTAGAGATGATCTTTTTAGTTATAGGATACGCTGATTAGATCAGTAGTATAGTTCGAGGAAGGTAGTTTTAAGGGAAAATTTGAAGAGTGGACTTTAGGTAGCCCGAATAGTTTAAACCTGCTTAACCGGCGCTGCCCTAGTGTGCAACAGTGGCAACTCCGCGCTAACGCGCGTTTATCGCGTTTTATACCAGGGGCTGGAAAAAGCTAGAAACTGGCCCAAAACGACCAATAAACTACTAGTTACTGGCTGAAACCTCACAAAACTGGACAAAAGGCAGCTCAATGCTTCCCACTCCCACTGGTAAGCAAGGTAACTTCCTCTCCCCCAAATAAGGCAAGGAAACAGTACACAGGAACTACAACCAAAGCCCAGGAATCAGCAACTCTGAAACTGGACTAAACTCAGTAAAGCGGGAAAAACAAGAGATATTTTTTTCTTTTTTTTAAAAAACAGGCAGAAACAGGTACAGCAAACACTTATAAATGCTATGAATCAGCTATTTCAGCTTACACAGAAGAATTTGCTACAAATACAGTCAAAAAGTAACAAACAAGGATTCCAAGTGCAATATTAAGTTAAATGCAGTAAAAACAGCTTCAATGTAACAGAAAGGCAGGCGAAATACAGTCGCTAGGTATTTAGATGTGGAAAGCAACAAAAAATATACTTAGTATCAAGAAAAGTCGCTTATTCAGCTCTCTGCAGCCTGGATTACTCTGCTGGCCCACGTGGAGTCTGTGCTGAGTAGGTACAAGCTGGAAAACGCGCGTTTATCGTGTTTTATACCAGGGGGCTGGAAAAAGCTAGAAACTGGCCCAAAACGACCAATAAACTATTAGTTACTGGCTGAAACCTCACAAAACTGGACAAAAGGCAGCTCAATGCTTCCCACTCCCACTGGTAAGCAAGGTAACTTCCTCTCCTCCAAATAAGGCAAGGAAACAGTACACAGGAACTACAACCAAAGCCCAGGAATCAGCAACTCTGAAACTGGACTAAACTCAGTAAAGCGGGAAAAACAAGAGATATTTTTTTCTTTTTTTTAAAAAACAGGCAGAAACAGGTACAGCAAACACTTATAAATGCTATGAATCAGCTATTACAGCTTACACAGAAGAATTTGCTACAAATACAGTCAAAAAGTAACAAACAAGGATTCCAAGTGCAATATTAAGTTAAATGCAGTAAAAACAGCTTCAATGTAACAGAAAGGCAGGCGAAATACAGTCGCTAGGTATTTAGATGTGGAAAGCAACAAAAAATATACTTAGTATCAAGAAAAGTCGCTTATTCAGCTCTCTGCAGCCTGGATTACTCTGCTGGCCCACGTGGAGTCTGTGCTGAGTAGGTACAAGCTGGAAAACGCGTTTACCGCGTTTTATACCAGGGGCTGGAAAAGCTAGAAACTGGCCCAAAACGACCAATAAACTACTAGTTACTGGCTGAAACCTCACAAAACTGGACAAAAGGCAGCTCAATGCTTCCCACTCCCACTGGTAAGCAAGGTAACTTCCTCTCCCCCAAATAAGGCAAGGAAACAGTACACAGGAACTACAACCAAAGCCCAGGAATCAGCAACTCTGAAACTGGACTAAACTCAGTAAAGCGGGAAAAACAAGAGATATTTTTTTCTTTTTTTCTTTTTTTTAAAAAACAGGCAGAAACAGGTACAGCAAACACTTATAAATGCTATGAATCAGCTATTACAGCTTACACAGAAGAATTTGCTACAAATACAGTTAAAAAGTAACAAACAAGGATTCCAGGTGCAATATTAAGTTAAATGCAGTAAAAACAGCTTCAATGTAACAGAAAGGCAGGCGAAATACAGTCGCTAGGTATTTAGATGTGGAAAGCAACAAAAAATATACTTAGTATCAAGAAAAGTCGCTTATTCAGCTCTCTGCAGCCTGGATTACTCTGCTGGCCCACGTGGAGTCTGTGCTGAGTAGGTATTTCTAAAGTTTTGCCGGGATGAACACCTAAAGATGATCTTTGAGCCTAGATTCAAGGAGGGTATGAAACTTAACCAGCTTTCCTAACTAGGTGGACCTGGAACTGAGGAAAGTTTAATGAACAGATGACAGCTCTAAGAGAAGTACACCATTTTGCCACACCTGTCCAGAACTCTAGACCCCTTTCAGGCAACATGGTGGCAAAATGCTGTAGTTTCTGTAAGCTATGCTAGACCAAAGAATTTGCACAGGCATTTGCATTGGGAATTTGTTTAGTTGATCTGCAAACCCATATAGCAGCTTGTAAATTGCATTAGACATTTTTGAGTGGACAAAAGAGCAGAATGACAGTACCTCCAAGCTGATTAACAGCATCAAGAATTCCTTGTTCCAGGGGTGGGAAAATAAAGAGCTACTAAAGCTTCTTTCCAAGAAATTTAGCCAGGTACTTCTTAAGGAAGGGAAAAGAAAAGCCCAAGTCTTATTTTCAATGGAGTCCCAAGGGAAAATTTTCCATGAAATAAACAAGGCAAAAAGCAGTGTAAAGGCATGGTCTAGCCTATGTTCGACAACAACAAACACGACGGAGGATAGGTCTGAGTAAATGGAGGTGGCTCTGGCTGCTACCACATTAACATCTGCTGGAGAACTGGTGTACCACCAACAGCAATGTGTCTAGTGATACTTGCGTTAACACACAGGGGATGATGTGCAGCAGTGCTCATGTGTATTTCCATAAAAAGGCAGCAACTGTGAAGATCCCCCTCCCAATGCAAGTATGATGTTAGGCTAGTCTGCCTGAACTCCTGACTGGCCTGATCCCTACCACCAGACTCTCATTTCTCAGAAAGAACAGGGCTGGTGAGCTCTGAACAAGGGAATTAATAGGCTGTAGGTCTCGCAACCTGGTGAGGGGACTGGGCCTAACATTTGCAATGAATGGGGATGTCAATAAGCTTGGAGGCAGAGAATGAATTAGAAGTTATGTACCTACCACAACGTTCCATGTTAGTTGTCTTCTCTCGCCTTCTTTCTTGCTGGATGGGTTCGGAGCCGATCCTTGGCTCCGACTCGGCACTTTCTTTAGCTCGAGAACTCCTTTTACCAGCTCGAGGCAACCCTATATCCCATGATGCAAGGCGGAACTACCTCAGATCTCGTTTGGCAGCTAACTGACCCTGCTAAAGACTATCCTAACATAATTAGGAACCATGGTTCCTAAAAGAAGTCCTCATAACAATGCTCCAGAGGAAGCAATCTAATAGGAACTCTCCAAGATCTGTCCAGGCCAGGGGGAAGGAGGGAGGGACGCAAGAATGAAGCGAGAAGACAACTAACATGGAGCGTTATGGTAGGTACATAACTTCTAAATGTTAAGTTGTCAATCTCGCCTTCATTCTTGCTGGATGGGACAGCGTCCTAGCACCTGTATCCCGGGTGGCTCAATGGAACAGACTCTTGAGAACTGTGGAACCAAAACTGGCCCTATCTCTGGAGGCCAAATCCAACTTGTAATGAGACACAAAGGTATGAGGCGTGGCCCAAGTAGCTGCTGCACAAATAGTGTCAATGGGAAGTCTATCCTGAAAGGCTACAGAAGTGGATAGACTCCTGGTGGAATGTGCTTTTGGCTTAGAAGATAGTTGTTTGCCCCTTAGAGAGTACACATAGGAAATGGTGGAAGTCAACCATCTAGATAAGGTCACTTTAGAAACTGGAAGACCTAACCTGTTTTCTGCATAGGAGACAAACAATTGGTCTGATTTTCTGATTTGTTTAGTCCTATGCAAGTAGTACCTGAGCTGACGATGAACATCCAAAAAGTGCAGCTTCTGTTCAGCTCTGTCAGAATAGTTAGGAAAGAAAACTGGTAGATCAATAGATTGGTTAATATTGGTTTGAGATACAACCTTGGGAAGAAAGGAAGAGTTAGTTCTTAGCGAAACCCTATCCTTATGAAAAACCAGATAAGGTGAACGAATACAGAGGGCCTGAATCTCAGAAACTCTTCTTGCAGAAGTAACAGCCAATAAAAATATAGTTTTCCACGTCAATAACTTTAATGAACACGTAGCAGATGGTTCGAAAGGAGGCAGAATTAGGGATGCCAACATTAAGTTCAGATCCCATTGCGGAGGAGGATGTTTCATAGGCGGTTTTAGGAGAAAAACTCCTCTTAAAAAGGCCTTGCATAACCTATGAGACATGATGTTATTGTCATGCAAGCCAACATGATACTTGGAAATAGCAGCCAGCTGTACTTTGACTGTAGATGATGAGGATCCTGAATGAAAAACCTCCGCCAGGAAATCCAAAACAGAATGTACAGGAGCGGTAAAAGGATCAATATTTCTGGCGTTTGCCCAAATTGAAAAACGTCGCCACTTGCTAGCATAAATAGTTCTAGTGGACGACTTTAAAGAAGACACTAAAATGTCTCTGACTGAGTCAGAAATCATTGGTAGCCTGGCTAGGGAAGGAAGTGGAGCAACCAAGCAGTGAGGTTGAGAGAATGAATGGCCCGGTGCTGCTGACCCGACTGGTGGATCAAAAGATCCGGAACTGGGTCCAGATGCCAGGGCTGCACCAGAAGATGACGATGTAGAGACGGAAACCAAATTTGTCGAGGCCAATATGGAGCAATGAGGATCAATTTTGCTCTCAAAACGGTGGCTTTCTGAATGACTTGTGGAATCAATGGAAAGGGAGGAAAAGCATAAAGAAGTCCCAGAGGCCAATCCTGGGTTAGAGAGTCTCTCAAGGGTTGGCCTGGAAGGGGAAATAGTGTGAAGTAATCTAGGCACTTGCTGTTTTGAGGGGTAGCGAAAAGATCGCAACAAGGAGTGCCCCACTTCAGAAAAATCTGATCTACTACAGATTGATTGAGAGACCACTCGTGAGGCATCAGAATAGATCTGCTTAGCCTGTCCGCCAATAGGTTGGACCTGCCGGGGATGTGCGTTGCTATCAGAAACCGCTGAGAAGAGATCGCCCATTGCCAAAGTCTGTGAGCTTCTCGACATAAGGGATAGGACCTGGTTCCGCCCTGTTTGTTGATGTACCAGACCACGGACATGTTGTCCGTCTGTACTGCAATAGTCCCTGTGGGAAGAAAGTCGTCGAGGGCTTGCAACGTTAAAAGCACTGCTCTCATCTCCAGGACATTTATGTGCAGATGGTATTCTATGGGTTGCCACGTACCGTGGACCATCCTGCCCTGATAATGCCCCCCCCACCCGATCAGGGAGGCATCCGTGGTGACTGTGGCAAATGGGAGGGAGGGAACAAAGGGTCGGCCCTGATGAAGAAGAGGGGAAGATATCCACCATCGTAGATGAGCCCTGCACGACTGTGTTACCAAGATTTCGTGTCTCATAGGCAGATTGTGGTACGACCACTGCGTGAATAACATCCACTGCAGGAGACGCATGTGGAAGCGAGCCAGTGGAAGAAGAACAATGGCCGCAGCCATTAGGCCTAGAACTTTCAAGACAAACCTGGCTTTGATCTTGTTGCTTAGTAACAGAAGCTGAACAAATTTCTGGATGTCCAGAATCCTTTGATCTGTTAGCCTGGCTAACATTTTGACAGTATTTAACTCTGCGCCTATAAAAATGATAGATTGGCAAGGCAGCAGAGAGGATTTTTCGAAATTTACCGAAATTCCCAGTTTCTTGCAAAGCTGTAGGGTGTAGTCTCTGGACTGAAGAAGCTGATGCTTGGTGGTGGCGGAGAGGAGCCAGTCGTCCAAATAAGGAAACACCTGGAATCCTCGACGTCTCAGGTGAGCTGTGACCACTGCCATACATTTGGTGAACACTCTGGGGGCTGAAGTGAGGCCAAAGGGCAGTGCTCTGAATTGGTAATGACTGGCTCCCAGCCGAAAGCGGAGAAACCTTCTGGGCGTCTGTGAATCTTTATGTGATAGTACGCATCCTGAAGGTCTATAGAGCACATCCAGTTGTCCTTGCCCAGAAAGGGCAGAATGGATTGCAGCGTGACCATCCGGAATCTTGCCTTCTTGACAGACTTGTTTAGTCTGCTTAGGTCTAGTATCGGTCTCCAATCTCCCGTCCTTTTGGGGACCAAAAAGAATCTTGAGTAGAAGCCGGATCCTACTTGGTCTGCCGGCACTGTTTGGATGGCTCTTTTTTTCAGGAGTTTTGAAACTTCCTGTCTTGCCAAATCCCTTTGACCGGGTGAGATGTCTGGAAGGGATTGTAGAGGTACGGGAAACCTTTCGATGGGGATTTTGTAACCCTCGGATATGATCGACTGTACCCACTTCTCTTGGGATAGGGATTGCCAGGCTACTGGGTACAGTGAAATTCTTCCCCCGACTGCCTCCAAGGGTGGACAGTCGGGCAACACCTCAGGGATGCTGAAAGGGCTTCTCAGGAAGAGACTCCCTGTTGCCCTGGTTCTGAGGACCCCTGCCTCTAGGGGCGTCTATTATTGTTACCCCTCTGCCTCTGGGGTAAACTGACCACGTGTGTCCGGTGTAGCTCCTTGGGCTTTTCGGAACCACATCTTCCCCCCCTTCTGACCCTTGGGGTAAGGTCTAGAAGGAGTGGAAAACTGGACTCCAACGGCAGAAAGAGTTTTACCGTCCTGCTCACATCTGGTCAAAGTATCCTTCACCTGAGGTCCGAACAAAGCCGAACCGTCAAAGGGGGTGTTGGTGAAGGATGCCTTAAAGGGGTCCGCAAAATTACACAGCCGCATCCAGGCTTAGCGTCTAAGACCAACACCTGTGCCTGCGGCCCTGCTCGCTCCATCGGCCGCATAAGATATGAGCCGCATGGAGGAGTTAGATATGGAATTCAGGATAGCAAGCTGTGAGGCAATCTTTTCCTGAGCCCCAGCAGCAGAAGGATCCTGGACTACTTCTCCCAGTTCCTTGAGAATATCTCGTTGAAGCCTGGTGAAGTGACAAAGGTAATTCAGCGAACGCATAGCAAAGGTCGCTGAAGAAAACATCCGCTTTCCATACCTGTCCATGGTCCTAGAATCCTTATTAGGAGGATGGACAGGCACTGAAGGATCCGCCAGTTCCTTCTTAGTGGCCGCCGCCACCACCATAGCATCCACAGAGACACCTTTGGACAGGAACTGTTTATCCGAAGGGGCCGTGATGAACTTGGATGGTCTCCTGGGGACAGGTTCCACAGAATCTGGAGCCGCCCACACCTTCCGAGCCACTACCTGCATGAGTGGGTCGAAAGGCGGAGACACCCAGGAGGTGGAGGGTCGGGATCCAAAAGCCTCCAGGTATACCGACTCATCCTCGGAGGGTCAATGGAGGCCAATTCACCCTCTGTTTGAGGAGCTCAAGGATGTCTGAAAAGGAGACATCCTCAGAGGGGGACCGTGGGGAACCCTCTGACTCATCTAAGTCGGTATCAGATGTGGTAGACTCAGGGGAGTCTGTGTGTTTCCTCTTACACGTCCTCTTCCGAGGGGGTTCCCCTGCAGGGTCAGGAGAAACCTCGGAAGAGGAGGAAATTCCCAGTGGGGAAACCTGGGGCGATGGATCCCTGGGCCTGAGAGCAAGAGGCTGGCAAGAGGCATCTGCAGGCACTGCTGAGGGAGGAGCTAGAGGGATAGACCGTTGACCAGGCTCAGAGGCCAGGACACTCCTCATCACCTCAAAGGCTCCTCTCCCGGGAGACCGGAACACACCGCTCGAAGAAACAGGAATGGTCGGCTCCAAGAGAGAGAAGGCTCCGAGGCCGATGTCGGCGCCGAGCTTACAAAGCGAAGCCCGAGAGGGAGGCGGGGTCGGACAAGGGTCGATGCCACTAGCCCCTCGGAGCCGACAGTGGAAACCCAACGACCGGATCCCTCCAAGGAAGGTCTCCAGGAGGAGATCTGAGCCGAAGCCCACGGAGCCGAAGCATGTATCGGCTCCGGCATCGAAACAGTCGCTGTCCCAAGAAGCTCCGGCTCCGAACTCTGGTGTGGAGTCGGAGGAGGAATCTCAAGAATCGGGGCTACAGCCGAAGTCTGTTGAGACGGGCTATGGAGCATTTGGGCCAGTGCCTGAGACTTCAACAGCCTGCTTACCACCCTCTCCAAATCGTGGTCAGACAGCCTGGAAGATCTCGAAGATCGGCTCCGATGGCTCCGCTCCGACAAAGAGGAGATCCCGGGCCGAATGGATACTCATAATAGGGGACCGAGATCTCTTACGAAGCCATCGGGCCGAAGCCCCTAGAACTCCAGATGGAGCCGAGGATTTCTTGGCTCCGATGCTGGATACAGCGTCGGCTCCAGCCGGAGCCGACAAGGCCACAGTAGTCAGGGTATCGGAGCCGGCGGCACCGAACCCACTACTCGAACAGAAGAAGTATCGACTCCAGCGGGCGATATCGGCTCGACGGGCCGGAGCCACCGGAGGAGGCTTGGACACTGTAGCCTGAACCCGGTGGCTTAAGAGGTTTTCCTGACCCTGACTTAGGAGGAGAACCTTCAGGTTTAAGTAAACCTCGGAGGATTAATTTGTTCCTCCTTTCCTGCAGGACTCTCTGGCTAAAAACATGACACAACGCACAGGAGTCCTGCAGGTGCAAAGGCCCCAGGCAATAAACACAAGAAGTGTGACCGTCTGTCAGAGACATTTTCTGACAGCACTGGTCACACTTCTGAAGCCTGAACCTTGCCTTCTTTTGACATCCTAGAAGGAAAAACACAAACAGTCCCAACAAACACACCAATTAATCCCTTACACAGACACACAGGAAGGGAATAACTTGGGGAACTAGGCCTGACTAAAAACTTTAAACTGAAATTTTTTATAAAAGTTTAAAAGGAAGGGAATAGGGTGGGCTGTAACTAAGTACAGACTAAACTAACACTAAAGGGAAAAAATAAACCCCTAACTACACTTTTTCTTATTTTACCAAGAAAAAACTTACCTCAGCTGGCAAAGGAGACCTCTTTCGCTAAGCGGCAAACGAAATCTGAGGTAGTTCCGCCTTGCATCATGGGATATAGGGTTGCCTCGAGCTGGTAAAAGGAGTTCTCGAGCTAAAGCAAGTGCCGAGTCGGAGCCGAGGATTGGCTCCGAACCCATCCAGCAAGAATGAAGGCGAGATTGACAACTTAACATCAGGTGTATCATGTCAGGGACCCAATGTGTTCCAGGATGGGGAGAGTGGAGAGCTCACCCTAGGGACCCAGTCTCTGTCTTTTGGGAAGAATAAATAGGTCAGTTAGATGAAGTTAGAGAAGATACTGAGTCAAGCAGACAAAAGGGTATAAAATATATAAGTGTGCACAACAAAACTATAAGATACATACAGGCGGATGCATGCATGCATGAGAAATAGTAAGTTTAGAATACATTTTGACATGATTTGCACAAAAACAGGAAACAAACAAATCAGAGATGTAAGTAAAGCAAGAGAAAATAAAGGAGGTTATGAAACATAAAACGATGAAAAATAAGTTGTTTAGATGGAAATTACATAAAATAAGACATAGTACTATGTAATGAAGGTTGCAAACATTATAACACTAACCTACATATGTGACACCACAGCTGTATATCCATATGCTGTGAAAGCTTGTTAGACATGTTCCTAATTTTAGGTAAGATTCTTCTCATGGAGTTTGCTAATAAGAGAGGTGTAAATACAAATGGAAACAGAAGGAAAATCTCTAATATACCCATAGTGAGAGTGCTCACTAAACAACCATACCACCACAATATACGACTAACACCAAATATGCTTCTATTGAGGTACTAAAGTAATCCCTCCAACAGTCTCCTAGCCACACCCCAAAATGTACTAATGTGTCTGGATTACAGCAGGACAATCATACTATACCCACCAAACTTGTTAATCCTACTGGCACAGGCAAGAGTCACCAAAATGGTATGCAGACACCCAAGACATATAGAGCATGCAGATACATGTGATAATATCCTTGTCATAGGTGACTTAACAGTCAGACATACTAATGTCTCACTCACCCGGTTGAGGAAAAATTTAGCAACAGTCAGTTATTTCTTGGGTGCCAGGTTTCATAATCTCACCAAGGCACTTAGACCCTTACTATCCAAATATGCAGACAACATGGTTGGTGTATATGTGGGATCAAACAACCTTTGATGACTAGCTTGGAAGATACAGATGAGGACATGGCTGAAATGTCCCCATACATATTGGAGTTTGAAAATAGCTAATCACAAACTGTATCTTATCACCACAACAATGATGCCACAATATAAACATATAATAACTGAATTCGATCATGGCTTAGGAGTTTAACACCATGTGCAGCAACACTGAGGGAGATAGTGGACAGTCCTACTTGCTTCACTAGGGATGCCCTGCACGTCTCTCATTGGGGCTTCTGCATGTGATATTCTCTACCCCCCCAAGTGCAGTTTTAGGCACAGCCAGTCTCTTACACTTAGCAACCTAAATAGTTCCAGCAACACAGCACTGCTCAATGCTAGAAGCCTGAATGCCTCCACTAGAAGCCCCTATGATCTTTAAAAATGCCCTCATTTGTAAAATCACTGAAATGTGGTTCCTGCCTGCTAACAACACTCTCCCTCTACTTGGGTTTAATGCCTATCACTCGTTTAGATCTTCCACTGAGGGCAGCTTAGATTTCAGAGGGGGAACAACCATATTTATTCATAACCTCATCACCTTACGAATAGCTAATTAATATAACAATCCTGAATTCTTGTGTACTCTGGTATCTATAAACAAGTCCACCTATTACATTGTTACTAAATACATACGCCCTCCATGAACCCCACAGATCATAACTACTTTACCAAACTACAGTCCCTAACTACTAAATCTGGAGCATTTTCCCCACGCCTCCGCTGAAAATTGGCTTTATTCTTATTAGACTTTCCCGGTAAACAAATGTTAAAATAAAAAAAAATCTAACACAAACCTTATGAGTGATTTTAACAACCCATCCAGAAACAAACACATCACTAACAACAAATATGCATAATGGTTCCTGGACTTCATCACTGCAAACTCTCTCTCACTGATTTCATGGATTCCTGCAATCTGCAAGGCAGAGTCAGTCCATGAGCCATAATCATTTTGCAAATATCCACCACAAAGGAGCACTTCCTGCCTCAAGGAAGGCAGACCAAGTCAGATCCGGCTCCCATCCAATCAAAGTTTGCTTTACAGGAAGTGGGGGTATCACACAGTTTTATATATAACAGAAGACTATTCCAAATATAGGGAAAGCACTGAGTAATAAATCTGTCCCTTCAGCATGTAGTTGTAATTAGAGACACAGATCTTTAGTTCATGTGTTTCTGGAGATGTAAAAGATAAAGGTTCGGTTCCTTAATAGCACGGACCACTAAACATAAAAAAACAGGCAAGAGTCTATATAACATAGGGTATAGGAGTAGTGCTTCAAACCTGGCCTGGTAATGAGAGTCTTTAGTCCAATGATCTGTGCTTGGAACCAGTAGTGTATCTAGGGCAGTTGCCCAAAGTGCAAGCTGTTAGGAGGCATGAACAGCACTTCAGATGAGATGCAGATTGTGCAGAACTACAGTAATGGCATTCACTCAACCAAAGCTGTGGCTGACATTGTAGCTGCATAAATCAACATGCTTAGTTGTTTGCAGTGTTTGTGTGTGTGTGTGTATATCTATCTATCTATACTAAAAGACATTATATTTTCAAATTGGCCTGATCAGTGTAGAGAGAACAGCACAGAGGAATGACCTGGATGAGATACCTTTAAGTATTAAAAATGGGTTACACAGAAGGACTTCCAGACTACCGCTGCAGCATGGTTGTCAAAGAAAAGGGAATTGTCTACGAAGGTGTTGCGATCTCTGATACCTATAGCAGTCTGGGGTAGGTTGCTGCCTATTATGTAAGCTTCAGTTGAGATCTGTTTACCATAGCTGACAATATTACACTTCTTTGCATTTAATTGTGTTTATAATACACCACTGATTTGTATGGCTTGGATCTTAATTCAGCAACACTGCATCAGATGAGGAGTAGATGGACACACCCAGCTTGCAGTCATCTGCATAATTAGGTGGCCATCTTTTTGGGCAACATACCTGTCAACTGTCCAGATTTTTGCAGAATGATCAGATTTTTGCATCATCTGCATATTTTTGGTCTGTTCCTCATAAATTTGTGATTTTATGGCAATTTGCTGAGGACTGAAGCCACTAAATAATTACATATGCTTGAGGTTTCAGACTTCATATCCTTCAAAAACTGCTGAGATAAAACCTCTTATTCTAGCAAGCTTCTGTTTCCAAGAGCAATATGTAAACTCTGTCCCGATTTTTGGACTTTTCTCCCCATATCATTTTAAGCTTTGTCCAGATTTCATGTGTTAAGTGGCTGGGACATACGTAGGGCAGAGGTCTGGAGATCTGAGAAGCAGATACTGAGGAGATGTAGTCTTGGTACAGAACCATAAGGAATATTTTGCCTTCTGAGGTGGCACCTGCTACTTTAACTACATTTGGTTCTATATGAAAACAGATGGTATCCTCCTGTACTAAAGGCACAAATCTATTCAACTTATTTCTTAGTAATATAGCTCCAGTATGCCCCACATCTACTGCTACACCATCAATGATTAAATCAGACTAACAACCTGCAGTATTCTCCTTAAGAACACAGCCTCTGATGTGATCAAATCCTTCTGTCTTCAGAAACTTCTCAAAGGCTACTCTCCTACAACCAATTGATAATAATGAGTATTAACTGCTCTCCACCACAAGAGAACCTCACAGGTAAAACTGTCTCTTATGTCAATTATTTCTACTCCAGTCTAAATTTCTGGAGACACCTTCCTCCTCCACCATAAAAATATCAACTTTAAAAACAAACCTCTATGGTGGACCTCCAGTACAAATAAAATCTACGCAAACAGAAAACAACTGTTGGCCTTTAAAAATAAAAATGTATTCCCCTTCAGTATAAGTCATCCTAAAAAGGTAAAGAAAGAATTAACATGCAAGGCAAAACATGGATTAAACAAGCAGCATCATACAAGAACAACCAAAAAGCAATCTTTAAATACAAAATGAAACTTATAAACAATACTCAGCACTGCACAGATCCTGTGTACAATGGCACAACCCACTCTGACCCTGATGAAATTAAAATATACTAGTAGAAAACTTCACCTCAGACATACCACTCCCCAAACACATCATCCTGCCACAGTGCCATCTTCTACAATTACCTCCAAACAAGTCAAATAATCCCTCTCCAAAACTAATACTTGCGCAATGGGTCCAGACAATAATATGAAACACTTGCTTACTGACCCTGTTACAAAGTTATTCAATCTTAGCTCTTCTACATGGTATAGATTCATAGCTGTTTTCTAGTGTAACAACCATGAGGGCTGTTTTAAAAATAGCCATGATTCCCAAATCTCAGACAAGTTCTGGTAGCCTTGATAAGTGTAAGCAGGGGCTTGAAAGATGAAACATTTACAAGCAGGGACCCAGGAGATGAACCATTTACAGGATGCCTTTGTCCATTAGAGACATGGGTGCCAAACCAGGGATGAATTTCCTGCTGCCAATCCAATTGTCCAAGTTGCACTCGAATTGGGTTTAGGAGGAACTCTGCTTCACATGGAAAGGGAGCCTGTTCCAGAGATGGGATAGTCTCTGGGATACATACCTCTCTCTCCAGCAGGGCCTATTTATATCATAGGCAAGGTTTAAGTCTTTAGAATTGGTAATTCTGGTGCTGTTTGTTTTGTGGATATGCAGGATGTTCATCAGAGTGGGGTCTGACAATGCTCTGTACAGCAGGAATAGATCTCCCCTCAACAGCCCGTAGGAGACAGAATACAGGGATAGGGCCTTGAGCCAGTCTGCATATGACATTTTACTTACGCCCTGTAATCTTTTAGTGAGGAACCTCTGTGGACATTCCAATTGTTGGAGCTGCCTGGTTAGATGCATACCAAAAGTGGCATTGTACTCAATGATAGCTCTGATGAATGATGAATACAGTAGAATAATGACTTCCTTGGACCTAAATGCCATACCTTTGTTTATAGGTTGTGCAACACAGAATGATTTCCTCACTTCTTCTTCTTTCAGCTTTTCCATGGTTAGGGGTCACCACAGCAGATCACCTGTCCGCTCATGATTGGCAGTGGAGTTTTACAGTGTCGAGTTGCCAGCCCGGCACCCAACCTTCACAGAGGGCACACACATGCACATACTCGTGCCTAGGGTCAATTTAGTGTGTCCAAACTACCTACAGCATGTCTTTGGGATGTGGGAGGAAACCGGAGCACCTGGAGGAAACCCACACGACCACAGTGAGGACATGCAGACTCCGCACAGAAGGCACCCCAGCCAAGGATCGAACCGGAGAACCTCTTGCTGTGAGGCAGCAACGATAACTGCTGCACCACTGCGGCTGCCCAGAATGATTTCCTCACTATTGTAGATATATGATGGTCAAAGGCTAGATTAGTGTGTCTGTCCCTTAGTCTCTAACTACTGTGTCAACTCTAATGGGTGTGTTGTCAATATCATAGTTACCAGGGTGGATGACTTCCTGAACTATTATGCATTTCTTGGCATTTAGTTTTAGTCCATGGCTCTGACACCAGTTGTTTGTGTCAGCCCTTCCTGAAGAATATTTGTGTCAGTGTGGCGTTCAATGACGGCTCCTAATTTGCATTCATCTTCAGATTTAGTCAGCCGGAGACCACGGACATTGGCCCTAACTTCAAAAAAGTAAATGCCAAAAAAAGGAGAGGTCCAAGGACCAGTCACTGAGGGAATGCACTCGTGACTGGCCTCTTTGCTGAGGTGGACTTCCCAGTTCTAACTTCATGGGTCTGTCTGTGAGCCAGTTGGCTACTCACTGGGTGAAATACAGGTTTATACCTAACCTCTTGAGTTTGTCAACAATGCCCAAATGGGGTATTATGTCAAATGCCTTGGCTAGGTCAAGGTAGGCAGTGTGAACCACTCTGCCCTCATCCATTGCTTTGGTGACCTTTTCAAAGAAGTCCAACAGGTTGAGTAGGCATGACTTGCCCTTGACAAAACCAAAATGGGTTGAATCCAATGTCTGGAGGTTTACTGTACCATTATCGATCATTTCCATGATAATTCTTTCCAAGGCTTTGCACATGAGACTAGTGAAATTTAAGGGTCTGTAGATGGCCCATCTTTGTGCAGAGGGATGACTGTTGCTGTTCTCCATTTATGAGGCACAAAGCCTGTTTGGAGGCTACAGTTAAATAGCAATTCCAGATGGCCTAATAGGTCATGTTTCATGCTATTTAGAAGACATCCTGCGATATTGTCTGGGCCCATTGATGCAATGTTCTTGGCCTTAGAGTGGGCATTAAGGACCTGTTCCCTAGTGACAGTGGAGGGGAGTTATATTTGATGGTATTTCCTGAGGAAAGGTTGAAGGGAAGACAGGGGTAAAATTGGAGTTGAATTTGCTGGCCAGTAGGTTTGCTATATTTTCTGCCTCAGAATAGGTGACTCCATTTACAATGAGGTCTGCACATAATTGTGTATTGCCTTTAAGGTTGTAGACACAACTAAAGAATGCCTTGTGGTTGGTCCTCCACCTGGGAGGCCAAATTTACCTCAAATATAACCTTGCACTGTCGTTGTGCTCTCTGTGCCTTTAAACCAAGTCTCAGTGACCGCACAGATGTCAGCATTCTCTAGGGTGAACAGAGCTTCTAGGGAGTGGAGTTTTTAGTTTAGAGTCCTAGCATTGAGCAGTAATACATTTAGATTTTATTGTTTTTGATTTGCTGTGGCAGAAGTACTTTCAGTTTGGCATTGCCTAAAAAAGGCACTATGAGGGAAGACAATGTTTAGCTAATACTTGAAAGCCTAGATGGGACAGGTGCAAGCCTTCCTTGGCAAAGCAGTGTGGTCTGTTGACCATTTCCTTCCATGCTGACAAATACTACACCACCTTAGAATGACACCAGAAATTAAGCCAATTATTAAAGTCAGTCATCTTTTGTTTGTATTGTGGCATCATCCTTGGAGAAAGTAAAATACTGCTCAATGCTAGGCTCATATCATCTTGGGACACATATTCCAAGAGCTCCATGATGTCTCTCTCTTCATATAGCCTAAGTAGATATGTCTCAAGGTCATTTACACCCACATGTACTATGACTGACCATACTGGTACTTGTGGTCCAGTTACCGGAGTGTGTGTGTAATGTGTCAGATCTTAGCCCCTGATAAGTAGCTGACTGTGACTTTCTCCTTACTCAGCCTGGTGAGAGGGACACCAGTGTGTTTCATGATGGAGTCTCCAATGACCAGAATGTTGGATTGTGTGGTGGCTTAGCTTATGGGCTTAGAAGTAGAAGCTCCATGAGATGTGGCTGTATGTGGGTGTTGTTTTGAAAGAGAGCATTTGGAAATGCTGAGGGCATTTGTTATGTGTACTTTGTCTAGGAGGTCTTTGGAGTTTAGGAAGGTTACATTTAAGTGCCTCAGCATATGTGGGTCTACATGTCTGCTTTGAAATGTGTGTTACGGATGCACTGCGTGTACGACTGACAATCTTATAGACATGTGAGTGCTTTTGCTCCAGTGACATTGTGTAAATACATTTCTCACATACCATATCAGTTTGTTTGAGAATTAAGTAACTAGCTGTCAGTAAACATGAGGCAATTTCTACATTGCCTTAGGATGCTCATATCCACCAAGCTGGTAATGGAGATAGTGGGAAAGTTCATACCCATGGCAAAAGACCCTTTTTTTATTGATTAGACAGCTGGAATGAGAATAGAAAGCAATGTCAGGAGTATCCGGTTTGCAACTCTGGGGACAGTGCTTGCCACTGCAAACTAGTTGTCCTGTGTGCAACTAGGTATTGGTGAAATTGCAATCGTGCTTTTACAGGAAAAATGTCACTCAAGGTGTCTGTACCTATACAGGGCATGGCCAAACACTAGAGGGGAACTAATAAGTAGATGCTGAAAATTTAAGCATGGACTATTTAGGCAGATATTCTGAAGTTAGAAACAAATCAAGCAGCACTTACTGAAAATAAAGAATTAGCTTGTCAAGAATGATGAAAAGAGGGGAGTCGCATAAATGGCTACTGCCTGGCTACTACTAGAGTTGGTCTCACCACAGCTTCACTCTGCTGGGATACAATGCTCCTTTCTTCTTCTCTCACTGGAAGCAAACCATTAGCATCAATCCCAGGAGGAGAATCAGGCCACAGCCTGCTTGGTGTCCACTGTCTTGTCCTAGATGAGCCAAGGGTCTGTAGGCTTGTTGTAGCCTTTTCCTGGTAGATGTCTTAAAAAGCAACCAGACCAGTCAGGAACGTCAAGCACAGACACTCAATGCCCAACCAGAAACAGCATTCCATACACCAGTGCCAGGCTTCAAGAGATCAGGAGCCAGAATGGATGACATGCAAACTAAACACTGCAATGGGTCTAACACGGGTTTTACAGAAAACTCTAAGGATGCACTCCTGCAATACAAGTACCCACCAGACACCATGAAGTAGCCCTGAGAAGCAACTCTTGATGTGAAATAAGATGATGGATCCTTTGCAAATGGAGCACAGAACCACATGCAAACTTCTAAGCTGACCTTAGGATGGGTGACCGTAGAACCAATTACATGCAAGATAACACCCCTGACAAGGTTGGTCATTAATGACCTTCAAGCAGATTGAAGACAGAGTGACAGAACAACTCTGGGATACAACCTCCATCCTTCAGGAAGTTAACTGAAAGAACACCTCCCCAATACTAAAGTCTTCAACCAACATCAAAGACCAGGAACGACATGAAACCTCACCTAACGACTGTTAAAGTTGCTATCTGAAGGGGCCAGGGGGTCAGATGAACAGTTCACTTATCCTCAAGTGTATCCGACCTGTACCTATCCTCTATGACTCTGCAACTGTTACTATAAAGATGCACTTGTTTCTTTCACAGCGTGAATTTGTCTTACAGTTCCTTAGCCTAACATGCCAAATGATGTAGAAAAGGAGAATGCACCTCCTTATATACTATTACTTCAAACAGGATCTTGTACTTCTTATTTTTATACTTGCATGTCAGTATCTTCAGACCAAAGAGCTTCAACTAGTTGCCTAAAAAGGTAAACAATGTGCAAACAGCTATATTTCTCTTTCATCACCACTGCTTCAAAAAGATCATCACACATAATACTACTCTCTGCATACATACATCTTAACTTCAACATTTTGCTTACTATTTATCAGCATTTCTTGACAAAACTCTGACCTGCACATTTGTCTCAGTGCTACTAATATATTTTTGGACTAAACTATATCAACTCTCTTCACTTTAACAGGATCAACATACAGCTCCTTTCAAGCTTCTCTTCAAAAACATATACATTTTGAAAACAATTATTTTTCTTGTTACATATATTTTATAAGTGGTTATTTCCAAGAAAGAGTTTACAAAACTGATTAAAAGCAGCCATGCCAAGTATATGAGGCTTGAATTTCATTCATTTGTTCACTCTCTGATCATCCACTTTATCCAATGCAGGGATGCATGAGCCAACACTCCAACACAAGGGAGAGAAACCAATCAGAATGTAAGCATGCAAAGATTTAACAAAGGCATGGCACACACACACACACACCTATAAGGAACTTGGAGAATCACTAATTTATCTTGGACATGTCATTTAGATATGGAAAAAAAAATAAAAGCAAGCAATAAAATCCAGACAGATATATAATAATGGCAGGCTCCACAAAGAAGGCACCCCAGAAAGATGTAAAGTAGGGAACAAAGCACTGAGGAAACACCACTAATCAATGAGCAACTGTGTCATGGTTCTCTTTCTTGGCTTCATTTTAATTGAAACACATTCTGACATCACTTGTTTTATATCCATTACTGTTATAGTGCATTCTCACACCTAACCATTTCAAATTTTTGCTTTCTTATTTGGCTCACAATTTATCTTAACACTTAAATTTCCTTGATTAATTATTTTAGCTGTGTGTTTGTGATTTTACTTGTTTTACATGTATCCATGGCTTAAGATCTGGTCTAGTTAATGGCTTACACCACAAAGTATTTATCACTAATTAATGAAGCGAACAGCTCACAGCATCCAATGTGTCTGGCTTGACTCTTTGATCAGTTATGCAAAAATGTGTAGTTATTATATGACCTTGTATGTAAATACAAGTTCTTTCTAGGACCACAGTATTTCCAGTACCTTTCTAACTGCTGATCTTTTACCACTCCTCTAGTTAAGAAAAGTTAAGCACCTTCAATGTTTCTTCACCAGTGAAAATACAGAAATTTAGTGCAATGTACATTTTCAAGTTTCTCACACTGACTGAAAAATACATCAAATCTCTGGATTCTCAGCTTCCAGAACACAACTTACAGGTGACGCGTGTATATACTGAGAATGATTCTTCCATCTTCCATAACACACATTCTTTAAAACAAATATATTTTAAACTTCTCCACTTCTGCAGATATACCACCCCAGTTCTGACACCATGTGTGATGCCCCACCACTGGGCCAGTAATCAAGCAGCCTCAATCCTCACCACTGGCAACAGTGGGGGACGTACACTGGGACGATGACAAGTACACAAACAGTATTTCCAGATGCAGCTCTCTGCATCAAGTGCAATTTCCCATAAGAGCACACAGAGACCACAGTCAGTCCGGGTCTGGTTTCTCCCTCTTTCTCCAGATCCCCAATAAGACTCTCCACTGGCACGGCTATATTGTTGAGATGTCAACTGAATGGCCAAGCCAAGACCTCCAGCACCCTCTCTGTCCAACCAGTGCTTCATGTTACTGCCCAAGTAGCTGACACACACACTCTTTGAGGTTTGATTTATACAAACAGATACACCTGGAGAAGCTGGAACAGGTTTACTAACTATGCTCCCTTCTGCCCAGACTATAAGGTAGTTTTCACTGCCACCAGCCAGCTCCTTATGAGCTACTTTAAGGTCCTTAGCAAAGGATATCTAGTCTTTCTGTGTAATTGTTACTATTAATACAAATGGTAATTTGACCAAAATGCAAGGCTAGTAGGAGTGACCTACATGGTCACCAAATAAATATGCAAGTACTCTCAAAATCTAAATATGTCTCACAAAAATCAGCCACCATGAAAGGTTTAAATATATTTAATAATAAATAAGAAAAGAACAAGACAATACCAAATATATATTTACAGTGACACCCGAGCTCAAAATCACAGGAAATATTTAAAACAACATTGCAGGACAGTCTCAAATAAATAAAGAAAAACATCAAAACTATGCTTCACTATTTTCCTGACTAAATCTAAGAAAATTACTATAACCTAAAAACTTACTCAGACCAAGGCAGATGTGGTGAATGGTTCTGGTCAGGTCCAGGACAGAATACAGAATGCTTAGTCTCTCTAAGAGAGTTCTCAAATTAATATCTCAAATATTACTGTTGGGATAGCTGGCAGAATGGCATAATTTCTTGTCAGCTGACTCTATCCCAGGTGAAACCCCCCACTGCTGGAAGCTAGCAGTATTTGGCATCTACCTGTAAAAATACATAGACAAGGGCTTTTCCTCAGATCTTTGCCACATGCTGGAATTCATAAAACAATAAAACACTTCCAAGACAATACAGCAAGTTCCCTAGTTTTAGACATCCTGTCTCTTGCGGTCATAAAGTAATTTAATTTCAGCTATTTTTCTGGAATTTTGCTAGCCTTTAGTTAACCTCCTGTGCTCCAGTTTGCATATACATGTAAACATTTAAAATAGTGTATTTACATTTCTGTTCTCTTCCAGCAGGGCACACTGTGGATACATCTTTAAGCTCAGTACTTTAAAAAATACCTTTTTTAACATATGTCTGCACAAACAAGTTTGATATACACATGACATACAGTTCTAATACAGTTGTAACACAAGCATCTTATATAGATCATGTTGATATTCACAAATGACATATTATTTACAAAAATCCAGATGGCTGGGCTGGCAGTATCTCCCTTGGTCACACCATGTAACATTGGGATGTTTATCAGAATGTTCATTATTCAAATACAGACATTAGAAATGAGCTTCCAGCCTTCAGTAGGCATTTATTAAGACATCCTTCAAGAAGAAGGGTGTACCGAGTGATATGTAAAGTTTTTTGTAGTTAGATATTAGCATTTAAAGTTATATGCCCCATATGCTGATGAAAACCTGAAAGGGTATGCCTGTAATGAAAAATTTTCTCAGTTCACCCAGAACCCAAGTAATGCATGGGGGAATTAAGATGTGGTGATATGTATCCTGTATGTCCACGGCATAAAAGAAGCTTTGATCACAACACTGTGGGGAAAATGTCTGCATATATATATATATATATATATATATATATATATATATATATATATATATACACACACACACACACACACACACACACACCAAAATAGTTCACAGGTTCACTGATGGTTTATGACTCAAGAAGAAATGAAGTAAATTTCCTCCTTCCAGAAGTGCCAGGATGTACTCTAACCTACAACTTTCTGAATTAAAATGTCACCCTCTTGTGATAAACCTAGTAGCTGCTCTACCCCACCCCCCAAGAAGACAGTGACCTGCATAATCTGAACACAGAAAAGAAAAAGAGACACAGGTTCTAGCCTGAAAACATAGAAAAGAAGTATGTGTATGGTTGGCAGAGTGAGGAAATGACAGGATGAGGGGACTTAATGATAAAGATAAAATGCAAGGCCCACATAGATGTCTGAAGAATCTGTTTGAAGTGTCATCAGCCCATCTCATGCAGAATCTTTGACAAATCCTTGAACAGTGTACCAACAAATTCCCTAACAACACACTGGCACCAGAGGACTGGAATGTGGCTACAGTGATTCGATTCCACAAAGTGGGATCAAAAACAGATGCAACTAACTAAAGACCTGTTGGTCTTACCACAGCAGTAGATAACACCATGGAGCAAATAGTGTGAAAAAGCCTAGTGCAATTCCTGCCAGGCTGGCGGCCAACAGCCTCCATGACAAATTCTGACTTATTATAAAATAACAGCTCAAAAAACAACTAAAAAATAATGAAAACAAATTGCTTTCATTACAGTTTTTTTTTTCTTTTTTCCAGTCTTTTTTGAGCTGTTATTTTATACTATTTTACTTGATACGGCTTTTGTTTTTTAAGTCTTTAGTCGATAAATTCCGACATATGTTCATAACCAACATGTCCTGCCAAAACAATGTTATCCTCTTCTATGACTGATTGATATTGAAAATGACAGGAAAAACCTAATGGATGTGGTACACCAAAAGTGTAAAACTAAGAGGTAACACCTGATTTCACTTTCGATAAAACCTTTAAGTTAGTGGTAAAACAAACTCTTCATTTCAACATATACTATATCTGCACTCATACACTATTACATGTTTTAAATTTTTTTCAAGAATAAGCTATATCTGATTTTGAGAACTGTATATAAAATAAACTAAATGTACTACTGTCAAATGTACCAGTGAAAATATATATTTTTCTTGCTGAAAGTCAAACCCTGTAGCCATTTTCTTTATAATTTGTGATTTGAGTTGTTATCCTTCTTTTGTAATAAATGTCAGAGTTAAAAAGAAATAGTTACCGTGAGCCAATCCATGGATTCCAGCCACAAAGTGCTCCCCACTAGTTGCTGCCTGATATCGAATAAACTCTCTCTCAGTCTGATGCCGCAAGTCCATTGTCTTTCCAAGGCCATCTGACAATGTCCCCGCAAACTGAAAAAAAGTATTAAAATGATCAAAATATGGTGCAGCCACTGTGGTAAAATTATAAATATGGAGATCACTTTTGCTTGCGTCTATTCAACAAATTATACTGCCCTAACTAAAGATGATCAAAAGTACTACATGTTACTAGACAGTCGCGTTATAGGTATCTTCTTCAAAACAACCTAGTAAATAGCCACAGAAAAGCAATTCCTAGTAAGGCATGTTATGCATAGTTACCCAGCTAAGATTTGCTTCATTTCATTTTAAATTGCCATTTTACAACAGGAGCCTCTTTTGCCTTTAACACAAGCAACTTCCAGTTTCATTAAGAAAAGGAAGAATTAGTTTATTTATTTTATGCTGATATGTATATTTTTATGTATTTGTTAACTATGGCAGAAAACTGACCTAAATATACCATTTTCAAGTTCATCCCACAGACAAATAAACAAACGAATGAATGAATGAAATGATTAGTTTATTATTTGATCTAGAATCTTCAGCTAAAAATGCAATTTTCAGTGGAATCTTAGGGACATAAGCTCCTAATACGCAAATAACAATAATGAGACATTAAGCATAAAATGCTTTACAATCAAAGAAAAGACTATATACATCATTATGCAGCATACAAAACAGTGTATAGAAAAGAAAAACATCAAAGAACTGCACCTTGCCTGAATACACTGCATGAGCCCTGCTTTATACAGGTAGATAAACTTCTCAGATGATATACAAAGACATAACATAGTCTACAATGGTGCATATTCTGTGAACTTGGCCCATACAATAAATTCTCTAAGGAGTTAAAGGATGTGTATAAAATAATAACACTAAAGAAAAAAGTGGATAAGGATGTTTTAGTTGTGGAGATATACCTGCATGCACTGCAAAGTTGTACATAACAATGAGTAAGTTACAGTAACACTATGAGTGGGAGAAGTTTGGTTGTAAATGTTGAACTAGTTTAATAACATAGGTCAACTGTATGAAAGACACAGAAGTACATAGACAGTGAGACTTGGGGAAGGAGCAAAAGGAATACAATGTTGGGTCAAATGGCAGGGAGAGAATGACCAGATTAAGATTTTAAGTAATACTGTTTGGGGTGGTAGTGGTGGTGGGGGGGGGGGGGGTCAATGAATGGTGCAAAAGTTGCTAATGGTAATTACTCAGACTTTGAGCAAACAGCAAGTCCAAATTCCAGGAGGAAGGCACTGGTATAGGTGATACCCAAAGAAGTATCACCCACAAATAAAAAGACTCGCTAAAGGGATAGGTTCCTAACTCAGTGTATTATAACCCTATGGAATAAATTAACACTACAGGTCAAACAAAATACTGCTACTTTTGCTATCTTTAAAGTTAGATGATGACTGGATGGGTAGATAAAAATCTACCCCAGTGTTATCATGTATGACTCCGCTCACTTTGAGAAGCAGGCACTATTAACGCTTAAAAAGGGTGATAAGAGCACTAAAGTGTCAACTGAAAGGTGTTATTTAGCTAGGAATCAGATGGTCCATGTGATCATTTAACTAGCACTGTTCAGATGTCCCTAAGGAAAATACCCACTAAACACAAGCTCTTACAGAAGTAATCTCAGTCTTCAACCAGAGCTATGCTGACATTACTTGTGTGTCCAGATTGCTCCAGCACTGGATGGTTTCATTCACTCTGACCTGTGTGGATTTGTTGCAAAGCACATACTTAACAATGGGCTATAAGCAGCTCAGGATTTGAGTGCTATTGCTTGGGGTCAGTTGGGATGATGAAAAAGCTTCTGATATACTTTGTTGTAAATATTTGTTCAAAGCAATGAATTGATCTGAGTTCACCTTAAATATCATAATTCATTAGAGGAATATTTATACTGGGACTGTGTGCAGAAAAAGGTGAATGCCAAGCCTTCTTTCTCTCTCCAGTTGTTTGGAGATAATTCCAGGATGGTCTGCTCTCTTTCCATTGTTTGCTTTTCATAGAACCCATTGGTTATGGTTCTCAGGTGAGTGGAAATAGATTTGATTTTGGAAGGAAGAAAAAATGAAGATGACATTGTACGTTGATGAGCTACTGATATATCGCCAAGACCCAGAGACTCATTTGAGCAATCTATTTGATCTACTGAAAAGTTTGGACAGCTCTTGAGTTATAAATTAACAGTGATAAGAGACAGGCGATCTTGGTGAATTTAGTTCCTACTCCAAGGTAAGGCTGTTACTTACTTGGGTGTTTTACTGTCTTTTGTTATAGCTGACATGATCAAACTGACTACATGGAACATTAAGAGAAAAAATGTAAGAAATGCATATTTTTCTAATAAAGGCCACTGGCCTTAGATATGGTTCAGAAAAGTTCAAGCAGTGCAGATGTTTATAATTCCCTTGACAATGTACACTGTTCAGCCCATCCCTCTTGACGTGGTAACCTTCTTTTTTTTTCAAGATATTAAATACTCCATTTACACTTTTATTTGGAGGAAAGAGAGGCTGACAGTGTTATGGGACAAGCTGATGTTAGAACATATACAGATTAAAGTATTTTGCATTTGGAGCATCAAGTGCAGACTGCCAAGGTTGAAAAAGACAGCCTGGACTTCCAAGTGACATCTGCCAACCTCTACCTTACCACCCCTTAAATCGGGCACAATCAACTGATGTACAAGAAATCTAAAACTATGACTAGTGAAATTCTGTACATGCTTATAAAGTGCACTTGTGCAGTCTCAATTCCGAATATAGCCCATGTGCTCTAAAATGCGCTATTTACAGGGGTCGATTGTTTTTTCAATATAAAAACAATCATTACAATAGTCTGCATAAAACCTAGGAACAAATTTGTACCTACGTATTGGATGAACATAAGCTTTCTCATCAGAAATATACTTACATGCCTTACAGGCTCTACATGGATAGGTACCAGCCTATCAGAAAGATAACTAATCTTTACATCATTATAACAATAACATAACTGTCTCTTCAATGATTTGCTATTCTTAAAACAAAAGACAGGGTCAGGACCGACTATATCCCTAATAGTGTCATCAGCTAAAAGAATAGGACAATTCCTATGGATGATCCGACACATCTTAGCTATGTCATCTGCATATGTCAGGGTCACCCTAGTCCTAGCAAGGTACCTACTTTCTTCGACTTCCCAGCACTCTTAGCAGAGAAACAGGGTCTAGCTCTATCCTTCCAGGCTTCGAACAGATCACCCATATGGGTGTTCAATTGATCATTGGAATATCCCCTATCTATAAAATCATTGTGTAACCCCATTATTGCAAGCTGAAGTAAAATATCATCTGTATATAATCTAGATAACCTACAGGCATGACTTCTAACCACATTGTGATATATAAAGTCAGGATGCATGCTGCTCCAATGCAAAAGACTATTCTTCCAGCATGCTTTCCTGAACAGCCTAGTCTCACTAGATCCCTCAGAAGTCTTAACTAATTGTACATCTAAAAATTCAATGGTATTAAAAGAAACATTTTTAGTGAACCTAAAGAAGGTGGTGGTATTCCCCAAATACTATATGAACTTATCCAATGCATCCATGGACCCATCCCACAAAAGAAAAATGTCATTCACATACCTTTTACAATATTTAATACATGAGGTAAATCTATGCATACCAAAAACAAACTCATCCTCCCACTGTGCCATAACTAAAATGGCATAGCTATTGGCACAAGCCGTGCCCATAGCTAAGCCTGTTTTCTGTAGATAAATACAACCATTAAATACAAAAACATTATTTTTTAAAATAAGTTCCAATAAAAAACAAATCAAAGTAATCATAACACTGGAATATGAACTACACTTAGAAAGAAGCAACTTAACTGCATCAACCCCTTCCATATTAGGAATGACTGTAAATAACGTGCAAACATCTAAAGTAACAAACAAATAATCAGAAATATTTAAATGACCAACAGATTCAAAACAAGGTTCCCAAAAATGGCCCGCATCCCTCAGCACAGAGGGGATCTTTTCCACTATCGGTCCCAACTTACTCTGTACAAAAATAGAAAGGGGCTTGGTTAACCGACCTTTACCAGATACAGTTGGTCCCAAAGGAGGTTTGTGTAGGCTCTTATGAATCTTGGGAAGGCTGTGAATATTAGGTTTTATTTTTTTCACTTTTTGTATTGGTCTGAAGACGTGCATAGTATATGCACAAAAGCACTTACCACTTGGATAAAGAAATATATTTTTGGCTGTGTTTGGTTGCTTCATCATTTATTCTTGTTGAACTTTGTTTTTTGGATTAGATCAGCATTCATTCACCGGGCTTGTTTTTTATCAAGCGGATTCTGTGTGTGAAACTAAGTTAAACCAAGGGTTAGAAAGAAAGCTGAAAATAATATCAGAAATGGGATTATGTGAATGGGTAGATGGGCCACTGCCATTATCTGCCCACAAGAATTCAACAACAGCTTCAGCAACTAAAGGTGAAAAGTTGACCTTTTGACTGTTAAGTTGAAGAATTATTTCAGGAGTGAATTTACCTGTTTCATCTAAGCCTTCTTTGCCTGAGAAGGCTATGTTTTTCCTCCGGAATTTATTTGCACTTGTTGCCACATCAGATAACTGACTCTCTATACTCCATCTAAACTGATATTCTTCTAATAAAGGCTTTCTTCAGTTTGAATGTTAGCCAGTGGTTGGGTGACCCCTTAATCCTGCGGTTCTGGCAGGAACTTATTTGTTTTGCAGGGAAAGATGCAGTAAAAGGAGATGTAGTTAGAAGTCCATTTTGAGGTGGTTTGTTTGAAACAAATGATTAATCAGGTTTTCTGAGTGTTTTAGTAATACGCAAATAAACCTGAGTTGTGTATGTCCAGTGAATGCAAAGTTATTTTCCCCTTATTGTTTAGGATGGGGACAGAACACAGGGAGATAAATAGCTTGGTCCAAGAATAGCACTAAAACTACTGTCGGCATGAAGCAGGGATTTGTTCTCCATGAAAACTCTTGTCTTGATGGAACCCAAGAAAAGGCTCACTACACATGAAGGCTTGCAGCTCAGAAATCCTTCTAGCTGAGTTGATGACTACTAACAATGCAGTTTTACAAGAGAGGGAAATTTGATATCTGAAGAAGCAGTAGGCTCAAAGGGGGGGGTTAACACTTTCCTTTATGACATTAAGGTCTCATGAAGGGTCAAGGAATCTTATGTGGGGTTTTAAGTGGATAATTCCCTTGATAAACTGTTTTATCATAGACAGCGAGAATAAGGGTAGATATAAAGGCAAGCAGGCAGAGATGGACGAGGTATAGATTTTAATGGAGGAGTAAGACAGTTCCGTCAGATAAGACAGCACCCAGAGGACACTGGCTAGCAAAGTTTGGTGCTCCTTAGCCTGGCACCATACTGAGAATCTCTTTTATTTTGAAATATATCATTTGCTAGTGTTGAGTCGTCTTCTAATCTTTCTATACAAAAAGATGTCCATATAGAACAGCTGTCCCTGTGGGATTAGAATCATATCATCCAGGGTGTCAGTTTCAGGGTGCTCATGCTGGGGTGAGCGGTGAGTTCTATATTCTGGGTTAAGAGATCCACCTCCGTGGCAGTATCCTTTGTTTTACTCTGATCATGTTGTGCAACAAAGAGAACCAGTTTTGCTTTTGCTAAAAGGCTGCAATCAGTATCCTCTCTGATCTTCATAAGTAATCTGGGGAAGACAGGTATGGGAGAGAAAGTCAAAAGAAATAGACGTCATAATTAGAAGGAGAATGCATTTGTCTTAAGGCCACTGAACAGTATTTTTTTTATTTGCCTGTTGTCTTTTCAGGTAAAAATATCTACCTATGTCACACCCCAACTCTCTATGATTTACCTTGAAGACCGTCTTTTTTTTTATTTATTTTTTTTTAACATCCACTCATTGGGTGGGGGGGTGTAGTCCTGCTTAGATGATCTGCTAGGCTGTTGTTTTCCACTAGGAGGTACCCTACAAAAAATTCAACCTCATCTAGAATCTGCACTGCCTCCCAAAATTTCAAGACCACGTGATAGAGTGGGTAGGAATGACCTCCCCCCAATATGGTTATGTACCACATCACTCTGGTGTTGTCTATCTGTATCAGAATAGGTTTTGGTTTCTACTTCTGTTTAAATGCTGTCATGCCTCTGAAGTGTGACTCTAGAAAAACCTTTTCATATCTGCACTGCACTGCACATGGCAGGGATGCCTGAAAGAGTGCTCCATGCTAGCTCTGAGACATCTGTTGTCATCACCTGGTTCCCTAACTGACTTTAGAATGGTGCTCCTTTGGTTTGGTTGCAGGCCTCTACCCACCAAAACAGATCCGCTTTTAATCAGGGAAGCAGTTTTATCTTGAAGTTGAGGGGCGTTTGTGGTGACACCACTTTTCAGATGCCACTGTATTTTCTCATGTGGACCTTTGATAATGGCATCATTAAGATGCAGTAGGTCATGTAACCCAAGGTTGCCAAAAGTTCCCTGGCAGAAACTTTGTCTTTTTAGGCTAGTGCCTGAAGTAGTGGGCTAGAAAGAAACACAGTCTTCTCCTGTGAACAGAAGGCCATTTGTCTGCTGAAGTCTAGCAGGATTTTTAAGAATATCAGTCCGTTTGCAGCTGTAAGGTTGGACTTTTTTAGGTTGAAGGACAAACTCGAGTTTGAGTGGTAAGTCATGAACAGGTCAAGAAATGCTGTGATATTCTCTGCAGTGCTTGCTGGAATGAGAGAATCATCTAGTTTAAGATATAGCTGTATGCCTTTGGTCCTTCATAAAGCAACTACTGGAGTCAGACATTTTGCAAAAACTATGGGAGCAGTGGATAAGGCAAAGGGCAATGAACAGAACTGAAAGTGATTCTCACCTGCCCTAAAATGAAGAAATCAATAACTATTTGAAATGCTGGGACTTGCTATAGCGAGTGTCGAAACTTTGAGACTGAATGGTCACAAAAAAAAAAAAAAAAAAAAACGGGCTTACATATAGTCTTTAACCCTATTAACTTCCAAACTGAACTGAAAACATGTGACTGGTCACCGCTAAGACACCTCCAATTAGACGAAGCAGTATCCTACTTTAATGCCAAATTCTTAGAAATCCTGGACTATCATGCCCCATCCCGCTCAATGAGAAATAGGACTAAAACTGCTCCATGGCTAACAAGAGAGACAAGGCACAAAATTATACTAAGAAATAAAATCTGGACCAAATGGTGAGCAATTAAAAACCCAGCTGATCATCTAACATTTAGACAGCTGAGAAATGCTACCAAAAATCTATATTTCTAGATAAAAGGAACGTCTACCACAACAACCAGCAAACCCACCAATACAAACCTCAAAAGTTCTGGGCAGGCATAAAAAGACTCCTCCACTCAGGTCAGTACAAAACTCCTACCCCAACAGGATCCACCTATGAAACTCCTAAGCATATTACAAATGCCTTTAATACCTTCTTTACTGATGCAGTCCAAACTGTCACCAATTCACTACCTCCTGTTAGTACAAGTTTGTCATCCTCCTTGACTACTTTTACCCCATCATTTCATTTACAACAGTTCCTACATCCCTCATCTGCACTCTTCTTCATAAACTAAAACCTTGCACCCCCCCTCAGCTGACCTTCTACCAGCAGAATATCTAGAGAAAGCAGTAGTAGCCTTTCCTGTTTCCATCCTTATAAATAGAACCATTACTGAAGGAACGATCCCATCTATCTGGAAAGTCTCCTACATTATCAAACTGCACAAAGGGGGCAACTCAACTGAACTCTCTAACTACCGCCCAATAGCTCTTCTCTCTCCTTTAGCCAAAATTATGGAAAAATGTATCCACTGCCAACTACTAGACCACCTACTGCAAAATAACTTATTAGCTGTCAGCATGGCTTCAGGCCTCACCATAGTACCACCACAGCCCTCTTATCCTTTTCTGACTGTATTAACAATAACCAAAACAACAATAATCTATCCTCAGCACTCCTTATTGACCTATCAAAAGCCCTTGATATAGTCAACCATCAACTTCTTTTGAATATACTTAAGTCTCTCTCACTAAATACACAGGCTTTACAATGGTTTAAATCCTACCTTGAAAATAGGCAACAGGCTGTGCTTTGGGAAAATAATCTATCCTCTCACCTTCCTATTACCCTGGGAGTCCCTCAAGGTTCTATCCTGGGCCCTCTCCTTTTCTCAGTTTTCATCAATGGTCTTAATCTAAGGGGTTGGGAGGGTGGCCTAACGGTTAAGGTGTTTGCCTTACAAACACAAGGTGCAGGGTTTGAGTCTCACAAGGGATAATTGGCTAGGCTTAAAATGGCTCGCAAGGGCAGTTAGCTTAGTACTAATCTATGAACCTATTCCTCAAGCTACATGTATCCAATATGCTGATGACTCCACACTAATATGCTCGGCTACCTCTGTACCTCATCTCCAGGCCATTACCCAAACAGTGCTTAACACAGTAAAAATCTGGTTCTTACAGCATAGCCTCCTCCTGAATCCTAAAAACACTACTACTCTTCACTCCCACACAAAGATCCCCCCAATTGACTTCACAGTTATATCCAATGATGGCATTGTTATATCTACCGACCCAACTACCAAGCTCTTAGGAGTAACAATAGACCATAATCTTAGCTTTGACACATATTAACACAACAATAAAAACAGTAAACAGATAATTAGGCTCCCTTTATAGGATTAAACCCTTCCTTACTCCAACAGCTAGAACAACTATTGCCCTCACCCATCTAATTTCCACCCTCCTCTACGCCTCTCCCATCTATACCAACCTATCAAAAAATAATCTTAACAAACTAGCTACCTCCTACAACAATACTGCCAGATTTGCTACTGGTTCCTCATTTAGAACTTACCACTGTCAAAACCAAAAGCAACTAGGATGGCTAGAACTTCATAATCAACTTCAGAGTCAACAACATATTATTGCCCATAAGATCCTCTATCTTCCTAAAAATACTTCTATACTTACTAGCCTTCTAATCCCCTACAGTAATTTGACGACCCTTCGCTCAGCCAATAAAGTACTAGTATCTACAGTCAAATCCAAAAATAAGGCCGGTGATTCTCAGTTCGCCAACACTGTTGGCAAATCCTGGAACCTGCTTCCCAAGGAACTCTCATCTCTCTCCTCAGTGAAACTGTTCAAAAAACAACTCAGAGAATACCTTAGTAACCACTGGTTATGCCCATGTAGTAACCCAGACTAATCTTTCCACCACCTTCTCTGAACCCTACCTACATGACCATTTGCAAATTAATTCCAACTCTCTCTATGCCTTAGAGAGTAGACCTACCTATACTAATTTTTGTCTTTATAACTTTCTCTCACATATGATCCTCTTCTAATTATGTACTTGCATAATTTGGTGCTTGCAGCATTACCTAGCTATCACATATAAATATCTATATAGACATTCTCTATATTTCTTATTACATGCTACCTTAAAGTTGCTATGCTACGATAGGATAAATGGAATGACTCACTCCTGAATACTGTACCTGGAGCTGCTATATTTGTTGTTTGCTTTTCATTTCTCTTTCTTATGGTGTGCCACTTTGAATTTATTTGTTGTTCAATCTCTTTCTTATTATCTGCTACTTTAATAGTAATATTTGTCTATAACATTTGCATTCTTCACCTTCAAATAGTACGGTACCTAAAATTGTTACAATTTTACTTATCTGTACCTGTAGTAGCTAATATTTTGCTTATGTGGAGCTTGAAAATGGACATGTATGCAGTTAAACTAGCCCAGTCAACAAATGTAAAAATAAATAAATAAATAAATTAGTAAATAAAGCCAGGAACTGAGCGACAGTGAGGAAGTCAAACGATGCAAAAATTAATTAAAATCTCCACTTTTAATACAAAATATAAGACAGGATAAGCGCTTTCGAAAGTAGCTTCATCAGATCCATACAAAAACCTACTTGCTAAAGCGCTTATCCTGTCTTATATTTTTGTATTAAAAGTGGAGATTTTAATTAATTTTTGCATTGTTTGACTTCCTCACTGTTGCTCAGTTCCTGGCTTTATTTACTGATTTTAAACTTTTTTCTGTGAACCTGAGCGTTTACCTGTCCCATTGGATTTACTTTGCTAAATAAATAAATTAGTTCGAGATGGCAATTTCCCAGAATATTCTCTTTTCTCTGAGGTATGGCAATCTCGGAGTTAGTATAAATGAGTTTGGTGGGGACTGTGAGACGCTTGTTCTGCAAAAAAGTTTAAAGGTGAAGAATGACATTTGCTGCTTCCTCATCCCTGCATTTTCAGTTTTTTTTGAGTGCCAACATTTCAACAGGGAGACAAAGAAATTTACTGTGCTCCTTTGCTAAGGGGATATGGAGGTATGCATCTTTTATATCCAGGGTGTCCATGAGAGTCTGATAGGAAATTGTGCATAGAAGCTTTTGAATTTTGGAATAATCAGGAATTTGTTTAAACCTGAAAGATCTAGAATTGGTCACTAGGTCCCAACTTTTCTTTGGACAAGGAAGAGTTTTGAATAAAATCCTGTTTTCCATTCTTTTGAAGGGACTGGTTCTACAGATCCATATGCCTGCAAATGTTTTATGTGAGCCTGTACCTTCACGAGCTGTCCTTTGGGAAAGGTGAGAATGCCTAAAAACTCTGGAAGGGAAGCAAATTGCAGTCTTATAACTTGAGGCATCCCATTTATTTTGAGTGACATTTAGCCACTGATTTAAGGAAAGCCAGCGTCCCAGCTTTGTGGGGGGAGTAAGTTGGGATGGGGTTGGTCTTAAGGGGTAGGTGGAGAGGGTGGTATGTTCTGAGTTTAAAGCTGCCCCTACTAGACCACTGGGTATGGGCAGGTAGGCCTGGATCACTGGTCAGATTGCCACCTTTTTTGCTGTCTCCCTTTCTCTATTGGTCCTTCTGCTCCTTTGACTTGACTGCGTGGCTATAAAGGACCAGGATTTAATAAGGTAATTCCTACTGAACCACAGGTGCTGTGCCAGTGAAAAGCCTCTGACAGTTTGCAAAGACTTTAGCCTCATCTTCCATTTTTTTTTGAATACACTGTGTTTTGGTCAAAACAGAAATCCCTTGTCTAAGGGTGCATCAAGAATTTCAGTTTTAACATGATCAGGCAGTGAGTGCTCTCTTAACCAAGCATGCCTCCTTATAACAGATCCTAAAATAGATGGCCTGATAGATTATTCCAAAGCATCAATGACCCAATATAAAAAGAGTGTTTAACAAATTTGGAACATGAGTTGCAAAGTTCCAACAACTCTTTCTGAATAGCTTTCACCCCATCCTCCAGATTCTATTTCATTTGGAATAGAAGTGATTCCTGAGATTTTCCTAAATGAAACTAGCAATTAAAAGTTTTCATTCCAGGTTAGTTGACATATAAACTTTCTTGCCAAATATGTCCACTTTTCTCCCCTTTGTCACTGGACAGTAGTTTTTTTAGAGGTGTCACCTTTGGCTCTCTTGAGTCCTGAGGAAACCACCTCAGGATCTGCCATATGATTTTTGAAAAGACGTTTGTGGGAATTGTGGACTCTATAAAAATGGACATCCTACTTAGGGGTAGGAGGTTAGGAGTGAGGCTGCAAATTACATCATCCACAACCTGTATGACCCTTGGAATAGGCAGAGCTTTGTGCTCAGGATGCCAAAGAAACTCACCCATTCTTTTTGTAGATTCAGGATAATCTTGAGATGTCCAGTTGAAGGACACTCTATTCTTGTGGAGGGTATCTCCCAAGGAAAAATCCTCAGGCAGTGAGGCTGAGGCAAATACTTCATCTGACTCAGAGTCTGCATATAACCCTAAAGTGATTTGGTAAGCATATACCAGCTCATCGTAAGGATCAAAAGACTCCTGAGATGAAAGATATTTTTTTCTGTAGGAGAAGTTCCCTGGGCAGGGATCATGCCACAGCCCAGCTGTCTGGATCACATAAATTCCATGAGATCCTCAGCTAGCTGGACAAATTCCTGTGGGTAAACCTGAAGGGACTGATACCCAGATGGCCTAGGCTAGGACAAGCTACCAGCAAGCTTTCTTCTGTTTGGCCTTGGGCCTGGTCTTAGGTGAGTGTCATCAGCAAAGGCAGCAGGCAAGTGACCATGGCCTGTATCTGGTCTGCTGAAGACTCACCTTTTCTTTCACAAGGGAAAACCACCATCCCCGCTAGTAGGTCTGGGTAAGGTCTGGGTAAAGTGTTGGAAGCTGGAATATTCACAGTGGCTCCTACCCAATGCAACACCCTAAGAATGTCAGGGTAAGTGGATGTTGTTGGGACCTACAACATGGGAGACTTCACACGAGTCTCACCAGAGGTTTTGGGAACACAGTCATTGGAGGGGACTGCCAACACAACCCAGCACCTTCTACAATAACAAGCCTTGGAGGACTACCAGACACTCATAAGCTGTAGTCTAGTACCTCAACTGTCTTCAGATGTTTCTCCTTCCTTGTTTGTGGGAGCTCTGTTTCAGCATTACTGGAAGACATCATGGCACATGAGGGTTACTGACGCTATTTTTCCTTCTCAAAAAACTTCTCAAGTGGCTCAACTCTACACTTAATGGTGCTAGAATTTAAATAAGTGCAATGGGGACAGTTGGGCACATCGTGCTCTGGTCCCAGTATACTCTCCTCTGGTCGAAAAATTAAGAAAGAAAACTGTTAAATTAATGGCTTGATTTAAAGCATATTCTTAGGTCAGTTCAGAAAGTAAATTGGGACTGGTTTGAAGTGAAACCCTATCCTTATAAAAAATCAAATACAGCAACTTGCATGTCAAAGCCTGTAGTTCTGGAATTCTACTGGCTGAAGTAATTGTCACTAGGAAAATCATTTTCCAAGAATGAAAAATGAGGTCCACTGAGGCTGCAGGTTCAAAGGGGGGTTTGGTTAGGGCTTGAAGTAATACAGTAATATCCCGTTCAAAAGGGGGCTTGGTTAGGGCTTGAAGTAACACAATAATATCCCAAGGTAGAGCAGGGTCTCTTAATCGTGGCCTGAGAAAGCCCCTCATAAAAAAGCCTTAGATAATATCAATGAAGCAAGAAGCGCATGACTTTTTACCCGCATGAAAATTGGAGATCACTGCTAGTTGAACCTTAATGGCAGAAAAACTTGCATCTTCTTTAAACAAACTAACCAAAAAAATCCAAAATAGAAGGCAAAGGAGCTAAGAAAGGATCTAGAGCCCTGAAGGAAGCCCGAATGGAAAATCTTTTCTACATTTATAGACTTTCCTAGTAGCTGTTTCTGAGGGAAAGACAAAATATGAGGCACAGAGGAAGAAAGCCTGGAGTTTCAGGCCGTCACTGAATGTGGAGAAACCAAGTAATCACCTTTAGGGCTTTGATGTCCACATAAAGGCTGGCCAATGGGTGAGAGACCAGGTCTAGAAGGGGATCCAAAACCCAAGAGGGTGTATCAGATGAAGCAATAGAGAAGGGAACCATATCTGTGAAGGCCAAATAGGATAACCTTTGCCTGGGAGAGGGAGTCCTGACAGGCCTGCAGTGCAAGGAAGACTGCCTTTATCTCTAGCACACTGATGCCAAGATCTGCCTCTGCTGATGTAATTGCGCCTTAGACCATCTTCCATGAGAAATACCCCTCACCACAGAAGCAACAAGGCCCTGATAACTGTGACCATAGGGGTAGAAAATATGAAGGGGATAATCTACAAAAAACAGATGGGAATTTAAACACTAAAGAATAAGCTGCGTCAATATCCTTGTCAGACTGCAAAAGTTGATACGGCATGCACAACTGGACTGAGAGAGTCCACTGCAGTACCCTTATATAAAATCTGGCATGAAGGAGCACAGCTGTGGAAGTTACCACTGAACGTAGTTAAGTGAAGAATGGACTTTGTTCGGGAAAGGGGGAATTTTAGATGCCTGTTGACGTAGGATAAAGACTCCGGAATTTGGCAGTGTTAGAGTTAGTACCCAGGTGACATCCTATGAACTCTATCATCTGGACAGGAGTCAACTGTGATTTTTCTATGTTGATTGTGATTCCTAACTGCGAGTATAACTGCAGCAAGGACTTTGTGGCTGAAACAAGTAGACCCCTCATGGAAATAGTTATGATCCAGTCATCGAAATATGGAAACACTCAAAACTCTTGCAGCATGAGATGTACTACAACCATTGGTATGCATCTGCTGAACACCCAAGTGGGCTGTGGTGAAACCAAAGAACAGTGCTCTGAACTGAAAGCAGAGGAACATCCTGGATTGCCTCACTACTTTGATGTGGTAGTAAGCATCCTGCAGGTCCAGTGAGCAAATCCAGTCATCCTTTCTCAAAAGAGGCAAAATGGATTGAACTGTGGCCATCTGTAATTTTGCCTGTCGTATGAACTGGTTTAGATGACTGAGGTCCAAAATGGGCTTGAGGTCCCTGTTTTTCTTCAGAACCAAAAAAAATCTCAAGTAGACTGCAGACCCTTGCTGGTCAGGTGGGCCTCTTGAGTGACTTGTTTCTCTAGCAGCTTTAAGACTTTCAACGCTGCTGCCTTCTTTTGACTGGGCAGAACATCAGGAAACTTTCTTTGCTTTTTTTCAGGTTGGAAAACGAAGGAAACAGTGCAGCATCTGGTTATGATTTTCTGTACCCAAGAATCTTGTGTGATGGCTAACCAGGCTTGGGGTGCAGAGACAAGCTACCCACAACTGCCTTCAGACTGCAGCAGCTGAGTAACCTTTCAGGAATGCTAGAAGTGTTTGCCAACCAAAGGGCCTCAAAACCACTGGTTCTGCAGTCCACATCTGCCATGGGAATGATAATCCACTGAAGTTGCTCCCACCCTCTACCCCAGGGGGCTTAATCACCTGAACTGACATGCACAAAAGCCCTGTGATTAGCAGACCCACAGTCTCTTCCCACCCCCTTGGTTGCTGAAGTCATTGTGGGCGGCTGGAAAATCAGATAGCCGGACCTGACAGGATTTTGTCCTCTTGCTCACTTCTGGTGAGACTTTTTTAACTTTGAGCCCAAAGACAGTGGACCGATCAAAATGGGCATGCAAAAAGGATGTCTTGATGTTCTCTGCTAAATCGCAGAGAGAGAGCTAGGTGTGTCAATGCAGAGCAATGACAGTGCCCACTGCTCTAAAAGTGTTATCAGCTGCATTTGATAGAAGGTGACTGGACATGTTGGATATAGACTAAAGGGTAGTCAGCTGTAAGTCCACAGTCTTGTGGATCTCTGCAGGTGAAGTACTCGAGAGACACTTGGACAATTCCTAAGTCAAGTCTCTCTGAAAACTGGTTAAATGAGCCAAATAGCTCAGCACATATAACACAAATGTCAGTGAAGCATAAGTCTACTTCCTAAACCTGCCCAAAACCCTAGAGTCTCTGTTAGGCAAACGGACAGTCGAACTTTCTTCAGACAACTCCTCCTTAGTGGTCACTGCACCCATGATGGCATCTAGAGCAGGACCCTTGCTCCAGTGTGCTCTATCTCTCCCGGAAACCAGAATTTTATCAGCTCCACCACATCCATCTCCTTTCATGCCCCCTGCAATACCAAATATATGAGCATGTCAGCAGGAGAGACTACACAGAAGTTAGGAAGCAGAAGGGGGACTCTCCTCATGAGTTTCCTCGAGACCTAAGGGAGCGGACTGTCCCCATCAAATAAGATAAAGTGAGGAGGAGCCATCAAAGCCACAGGAGATTGGGAAATAACCTAGTGTGAGCAGGAGCCCTCTTCTGTAAACCTACAGAGAATCCCCTCAAATTCCTCAAAGGCTAAAGTTAAATCCAGACATAAAGACAGACCCCTAGGATCTGAAGAACCCAAGAAAGGTACCTCCAGAGATCTGACCAGAGCCAAGCTGCTCACTGCTAATTCACCTAAGGGTAGGGATAGATACAACAGTCTCAGAGATGACCTGGACCCTAGTATACTGATGCTGGCCTCTTGGTTCTGAGACTCTTCGAGATCCGAAGCCATGGGAGTCAAGCAGGTAAGGGGGACAATGTCAGTATTGAAGCCTACTTAATGACTAGCTCTGATAAAGGCATCCTGTGGAGAATGCTCAGCTTTCTAATCACTAGATCCTAAGGTTGGACCAGAGAAGAAGCTGTATGGGCAGGACCCAGCACTCACAGAACGAAAGGTGCAGGGAGGACCCACAGCTGGATCTGGTTCCTCAAAAACATCTTCATTATTCTGTCGATGTCCTCTTCTGAAAGGCTCCTGAATGACCATGGACCTGATAGAAAAAGCTGCTGATAGGGGCATGGAAGTTCTATTAGACAATCTCTCTTGAAGAAAAGGTGACTGAAGCCGGTTGCTAGCTGACTCCAGAGAAAACCATGGAGGAGGAATGGGAAATCAGATCCTAACTGGCTCTGAGAGGGGGAAACCAGATCTGATTGTCTCAGAACCTTATCAGTCAGACTCGAAGGTCCCAAAGGGTCAGGCTATCTCTTTCTGGACTTGTCCTTTTCTTTCTCTTTTTCCTTGTCTTTCCCCTTTCCTTTTATCTTTATCTTTTTCCTTAACTGCAAGACCTCTTAAATACTTATAAGCAAAAGACAGATATCAATTATAACTGTAGATGCCTTTCAGATTTCCATTCATCAGCAAATTTATTTCAGGTATTTAAAACCAGAGTAACTCTGGTATGGGATGTACTTTTCTTTAATATACTTAACTAACTGATTAATAGTGCCATAGATAAGCACTTACTTGAATACTTCTTAGAATATGATCAGCCAAGAGAGGTTAGCCACCTCCAAAAAAGTCAGACTGATATCCAAGACCCAAGATATTATTCCACCACTCTAAAGAAGTGTATCTAGTTGAAGGTATAACATGGTACAATGTGTTTTAATATGAATTAATAGCAGTAAGCAATATTTAAGTGCAGGGGTGGAAAATAATCTATGTGAAGACTTGGTTGAACATACCAAGGAAGGTCTCTGAACTGCTTTCAAAATTGACTTGTTTATATATATATATATATATATATATATATATATATATATATATATATATATATTAATTTTACTGGGTAAAGTCCAT